>NC_138564.1:4498776-4613776 GCF_964273705.1 Natrix helvetica
TATCTATCTATCTATCTATCTATCTATCTATCATCTATATCTATCTATCATCTATCATCCATCCTCTATCTATAATCCATCTATCTATTATCTATCTATCATCTATCTAACTAATCGTTATCATCTAAAAACACCGTGTAATAAACAATCATAAAACCAATAAGCTGAGTGAGGATAGATCTGGCAATTTTCATTTTTTGGCAGCTACAACATTTTGACCAATGAACCTTAGCATCACCAAGAAGGTCCTGTCACAACTCAGTGGGGTTCTCCTAATTCAAATGAGAGTCCTCCAAATACTATAGAGACAACTTCTCTAGTGTCATAGCTAGAGTACACAGAGGAAATACCTCTCCCTTCTAGCCCTGATGATGTTACCTAGTTGGGTCATGAAATGTCTGCAAGAAAACCACCTAACTCAGAGCACAAAGGACCCCACCCTCCTCCTCCTCCTTTCCACAAATCCCACTCCCTCCTAGTACTGATGATGTTGCCTAGCTTGGTAATAAAACGTCTGCAAGAATAGCAACCAAACTCAGATAGCACCAAGAGCTTCCCAACTTCTAGAGTTGCTAGCCGTTCGCCCCAAAGAACCTTCCACGAAGGTTGTCTTTTTTTTTTTTTTAAATAGAACTCTAGAACTAAATAATGAGAATCGGGGGACATTATTAAAATGCTCACTTCCCTGCTGGAGACAAGCGCAGGGCATTTAGAAATCAGAGTGCGGAGAAGGTGACTTTCACAACTGTTTATACATCTAAAAAGTCAAGTGGGAAATCCTGAATTTTCTCCCGCACAGACCCTACGCAGCCGTACGACAGTACTGCAGCCACTCCTGAAGGGATCGAGGCATGATATAAAGGAAGAGCAAAGCCAAAAAATATTCCTCTTTTTTTGTATGTGTGAGCAGCTCGGTAGGAAAGTGGGCAAACCCCCTTCCCCTTATTTTTTGTTATTAAAAAAAAAAAACAACCAGAACGATACCTGCGCCCTCTAGCTGATCTTGGAGTTTTAGCTTCTCAATCCATTTTTATCGCCAGCTAATGAGAGGCAAAGTGGCTCAGTGGCTAAGACGCTGAGCTTGTCGATCAGAAGGGTCAGCAGTTCGGCGGTTTGAATCTCTAGCGCCGCGTAACGGAGTGAGCTCCCGTGACTTGTCCCAGCTTCTGCCAACCTAGCAGTTCAAAAGCACGTTAAAAAATGCAAGTAGAAAAAGAGGAACCACCTTTGGTGGGAAGGGAACAGCCTTCCATGCGCCTTCGGCATTGAGTCATGCCGGCCACCTGACCACGGAAATGTCTTTGGACAGCGCTGGCTCTTCGGCTTTGAAACGGAGATGGGCACTGCCCCCTAGAGTCAGGAACGACTAGCACATATGTGCGAGGGGAACCTTTACCTTAATGAGAGGCAGCAAAATTTTAATTTTATTTACAGGAGTACCCCTGGTGTCGCTATGTTACACCTGTTAGACAGCTCAGCATCAGATTGTGAGATTTTTGGGGCAGACTACCAAGCTACTTAACCACCCTGTTTTGTGGAAGGAAGGAAGGAAGGAAGGAAGGAAGGAAGGAAGGAAGGAAGGAAGGAAGGAAGGAAGGAAGGAAGGAAGGAAGGAAAGGTGGGCAATAGCAAAATACTTAGACTTATATACTGCTTATACATATATACTGCTTCACAGTGCTTTACAGCCCTCTCTAAGCAGGGTCTCCAAGCTCTACAGAGTCAGCTTCTTGCCCTCCAAAATCTGGGCTCTCATTTTACCCACCTTGGAAAGGTGGAAGGCTGAGTCAACCTTGAGCCAGTGAGAATCGAACTGCTGAATTGCAGGCAGCTGGCAATCGGCAGAAGTAGCCTGCAGTACTGCATTCTAACCACTGCGCCACCCCAGCTCATCAATAGCATTCTATAGGGATGTGAGGAAGTGGGGTTCTCGAAGCAAGGGATTTTTCATCCATCTCCCTCCCTCTCTCCCGCTCCCTCTCTCAATCTCTCTCTTTCTCTCTCACGCTATTTATCTCTCATTCTCTCTCCCTTTCTCTCTCTCATCCATCAATCCTTCTATCCATCCTTCCATCCATCCTTATCTATCTCATCTTGCTCCTCCCTCCCTCCCCCTCTCTCATCCATCCATCCATCCATCCATCCATCCATCATTATGTATCTTATCTTGCTCACCTCTCTCTCTTTCTCTTTAACTTGGGGATGTACCACCCTTCCTCTCTCTCTCTCTCTCTCTCTCTCTCTCTCTCTCTCTCCCTCCCTCCCTCCCTCCCTCCCTCTCTCTCTCTCTCTCTCTCTCTCTCTCTCTCAATACAAATTATTTGGTGAAAAACTTTCCACTTTTCATCAGTTTCTTCCCCATTCATCAAGAGCGCTTCGCTTTCAGTGTTCTATTATTAAAGGCGTGAAAGAGAAATTATTTCAGCCACACAACCGCACAGATGCATACACGCAAACACACACACACACACACTGCTTTAAATCAATTTGTTCCATGCTAGCAATTAGATTGCATGGCTAATTTATTCAGACAACAAATCTAAGATTTGACAACAGATCACTAATCAATCCACAAGAGCTCTGCTGACGGTCCGGCTATTTTTAGATAATCTCCAAAAGAGGTCCCAGTATATAACAAGTAGAATGGCTTCATAGTGACCAACATTGTTTTAATACAGCCGTGGAGATGCGGAGACCTCCTGTGTGGTCAGGGTTTTGTGTGTGTGTGAGAGAGAGATTGACTTTATTCATTCATTTGACAGCAGGCTCTGACACCGTAACAATTTCATCAGCTTTCTACTTTGTTTTTCAAATTCGGTATGGTTCGGTCAAATGTCTTCTCCAACTCTTTCTCATTTGGCCTCCTCCAGAGGAGGAGAAAAAAAGGGATGAATTTCTCACAGAGGCAGCCCGAAAATTCTTAAACTGTCTTTAATGAGCAAGTGAGGTGAGCTTCAGCACAGATTTATTTAATTCCATGATTTCTGTCTCGTCCCGAATCCATAGATACTCAGCAGCTCCCAAACTAGAAGAAATATTGAAGTCAAAGATCTCAAACTCTCCATCCCATCATTAAGTCTACCATAATGATCCAGATAGATCTTGACAGCCTTGAACCCTGGGCCCTGTCTAACAAAGTAAAATTCAGTGTAGAGAAAAGTAAAGTCTTAGGAGAAAAGAAAAAAAAAACCTCAAAAGGACACATATAAACTGGGTGAAACCAAGCTTAATAGCAGTGACTGGGAGAGGGATCTTGGAGTCTTAGTGGACAACCAGTTAAATATGAGCCAGTAGTGTGCAGCAGCAACCCAAAAAGCCAATGCAATCCTAACTTGCATTAACAGGGGGATACAATCAAGATCAAGGGAGGTACTAATGGTACTCTACAAAGCCTTAGTGAGATCACACCTAGAGTACTGCATACAGTTTTGGTCATCACATTATAAAAAATATGTTGAGACTCTAGAAAGAGTGCAGAGATGAGCAACCAGGATGATGAAGGGACTGGAGGCTAAAACATACGATGAACGATTGCAGGAACTGTGCATGACTAGTCTAGTGAAGAGAAGGACCAGGGGAGACAGGATAGCAGTCTTCCACTATTTGAGGGGATACCACAGAGAGGAGGGGGTCAAGCTATTTCCCAAAGTACCTGAAGGCCAGACAAGGAATAATGGATGGAAACTGACCAAGGAGAGATTCAACCGGGAAATAAGGAGGAACTTTCTGACAGAGCAATCAACCCATGGAACAGAAGTTGCCTTTGGAAGTTTTGGGAGCTCCACCACTTGAGACTTTCAAGAAGAAACTGGACTGCTATCTGCCAGAAATGGTGTAGGGTCTTCTGCTTGGGTGGAGGGGTTGGACTAGTTGACCTACAAGGTCCCTTCAACTCAATCTGTTAAAACGACAGTTCAGATTTTTAAAAAAGGAACAGGAGTCATCTTTTAAAAATCAGAATTAAGAGTGTCCCCGAGCAACAAGAAGGTTAAACACCACATCGTATACAAAAGAGGTGTATTTCGACAGACCTGTGAATTTTGAGAGTCCACTTGGATATCAGTGTAGGCCATTTTTTAAGGAATCCGGAAGGCAAATTTTGGTATACTTTTAGATCCTTTCGACTCCAAATCAGGTTTCATGGAGTCACTGGGTTGAGATGGGTGGCTTTACAAATCGAATAAATAAACAAATCAAAGAAATAGATGAATATGGCTTGACCTTTAAGTACGTAATGAAGAATGGTAAAGTCAGCCTTTCTTCTCATTCTATTACTAAAGCTCTTGGATTCTTTCCCGCAAACCTGGACCATCCATATCAGACTTTAGTCTAGAATTTTCAATCCATCAGTCAATCAGAGGTTTTTAAAGATTAACCTTTGCAACCTTTCTCACCATAGTTGTTAAGTGAACCACTGCAGTCGTTAAGCCAGTAGCATGGTTGTTAAGTGAATCAGACTTCCCCATTGACTTTGCTTCTCAGAAGATTTCCAAAAAAGACACTGCAACAGTCATTCAGTTGAGAAGATTAAGAGAGTTGGGAGGGACCTTGTAGGTCATCTAGCCCAACCACCTGCTCAAGCAGGAGACCCCACACACCATGTCAAATGGTTGTCCTTAGAAACCTCCCATGTTGGAGCACCCACAACTTCTGGAGGCAAGTTGTTCCATGGGTTAATTGTCCTCACTGTGAAGAAATTTCTCCTTAGTTCTAAGTTGCTTCTCTCTTTGATGAGTTTCCATCCGTTGCTTCTTGTTCTGCCTTCTGGTGCTTTGGAGAATAGCTTGACTCCCTTTTCTTTGGGGCAGCCCCGGAGAGATTGGAACACATTTCGCCTCTACTCCTTTTCTCTAGCCCCAAAGAATTCAGGATGAGCTCTTCCCGTCAACTGGGACATCCTACATATGAAATATTCAAGCAAAAATGGTGGGAAATTTATAATAATTTATATTTACTCAAATGCAAAGAGTTCAAGGCTGGGACAAAGAAAAACAATATGACGGAGAAGGGGTGTTTGTGTGTGTGTGTGTGTGTGTGTGTGTGTGTGTGTGTGTAGGAAAAGTGTTGTCCCCAAAAGTGGAAAGCGAGGAATTGATGTTCATTTCTGTAACTAGTTCTCCCTCCTTATCTCCAAAAATTAGACTGGAAATGAGGAAAGGAAAGTTGTTATGGTAAAATGGGATGTTTTTTTTTTCCCTCAGCCTCACTCCCTCCCTTCACCCCAACCTATTTGTATGGCCTTCTGGAAGTAAATAAGTCCTTGGAAGAGATAATTAGAAAAATCTTTACAGCGGTACCCTATTATTGCTGTTCTTTTTAGAGCACAGCTTAAACCACTATCGATACAGGAGGAGGAGGAGGAGGAGGAGGAGGAGGAGGAGGAGGAGGAGGAGGAGGAGGAGGAGGAGGAGGAGGAGGTGGAGGAGGAAAATATCCATGCTGTCAAACAACTTGGGCCAAACTATGTAAGTTATAAAACCATGGAATTTTCTATGAAAAAGGCTTTGTAACTTCCATTTTTTTCCTTCTTTCTTTCCTTCCTTTCTTCTTTCCTCCCTCTCTCCCTTCCTCTTTTCCTCCCTCCCCTTTTACCTTCTCTTCTCTCCTCCTCTCCTCCTTCCTCCCTATGGATTTATATCCTTTGCAGACAGCTGGTCATTTGCATGCTTTTGGAGGAAGGCTGAAGCGCTCTACGTCCCAAGGATCAGCTGAGTAGGGCAAATGGTTGCTGTATTTCTCAATTTTTGGACACAGGGCACAGATAAATCTCCAAGTGCTTCAACAACCAGCTGTCTGCAAGGAGCATCAATCCTTCCATTCCCCACCATCCTGTCAGAGCTGAAGAAGCTTCTTGGGTGAGAAACAAAACATCTTCAAAGAAAACCAAAGTAAGTACAATTGCCTCCTGAAAAAGCCCCTTTGGGACAACCATGGCCTGGAGGATGGAGAATCTCTACAGACTTTTAGCCATACAATTTGGGATGAAGACCCTTGGAATGGGGTGGGAGGAGGAATGGATTTCCAGAGGGAAAAATTGCAGACTACAGGAATCATTTGCACCACTCAGTTGACCCTGAGGACACCAATAAACCTCCAAGTGGCCTCAAGGACCTTCTCAAAGGATGCAAATGACCAGCTGTCTGCAAGGAGTCAATCCTTCCATTCCCATCCATCTAGCCAGAACTGAAGAAGCTTCTTGGAGGAGAAGTGAAACGTCTTCAAAAGAAAAACCAAGAAAGTCCAGTTGCCTCCTGAAAAAGCAGCTTTGGGACAACCATGACCTGGATGACTGAGAATCTCTACAGACATTTTGGCTATACAATTTGGGATAAAGACCCTTGGAATGGTGTGGGAGGAGGAATGGATTTCCAGAGGAAAAAAGTACAGACTACAGGAACCATTTGCACCACTCAGGACACAGACAAACCTCCAAGTGGCCTCAACGACCCCCTGAAAGGATGCAAATGACCAGCTGTCTGCAAGGAGTAAATCCTCCCATTCCCCACCATCTAGCCAGAGCTGAAGAAGCTTCTCGGATGAGAAGCGAAATGTCTTCAAAAGAAAAAAAAAAAACCAGACAGTCCAGTTGCCTCCTGAAAAAGCACCTTTGGGACAACCTTGACCTGGATGACTGAGAATCTCTACAGACAACTAGTGAATAGCACTAAATCTACCCTTCGAAGGACCAAGTGTCTGACACAAGAGGAGCTCCACAAGAGGGGTTTGTTTGGGCTCTTATTGTCGATATTGTGTGTTTATACATTAGGAGGCTGGAGGCTGCCTACGTCGATAATTAAGTGCCTTTTCAGAAAGTTAAAATGTTTACCCATTCCCTGGGGAACATTTCGTAAAGGGAAGATGTTTAAGAAGTAAAGAAGCTGGGTGACAGCTTCGATGACTACTTAGGTTGTCAAACTGATGCGAAAGCAATTCGGCTGAAGCCAGCCGGGGAAAAACAAGCGCGAAATGTTTATGCAAAAAGACTGTCAAATAATGGGACCGCCATGACAGAAGCTCCAAGCAGCATCTTTGTGCCTCAATTATTATTATTGGAGACTTTCTCTCTGTTTTTTTTTCCTCTTAAATGCCTGTAATTGAATGGAAGGGGAGGCTGCAAGCTGCTTATGTGGTGCACAAAGAGACCTGTTTTTTTTTCCCTTCCCGATGACTTGGGGATAATGTAAACAGAGATTATTTGGGTGAGTGAGTGGGTGAGAAAGAGAGAGAGAGAGAAGGAGAGAGAGAATAAGAGAGAGAATGAGAGGGAGAGAGAGAATGAGAGAGAGGAGAGAGATAGTGAGTGTCAGAGAAAGAAAGAGAGAGAGAAATTGAGAGAGAGAGAGAGAGATTGAGAGAGGGGGAGAGAGAAAGAGAGAGAATGAGAGAGGGAGACAGAGAGAAAGAGAATGAGAGAGAGATTGAGAGAGATAATGAGAGAGAGAAGGAGAGAATGAGAGGGGGAGAGATTGAGAAAGGAGAGAGATAGTGTCAGAGAAAGAAAGAGAGAGAATGAGAGGGAGAGAGAGAATGAGAGAGAGGAGAGAGATAGTGAGTGTCAGAGAAAGAAAGAGAGAGAGAAATTGAGAGAGAGAGAGAGAGAGAGAGATTGAGAGAGGGGGAGAGAGAAAGAGAGAGAATGAGAGAGGGAGACAGAGAGAAAGAGAATGAGAGAGAGATTGAGAGAGATAATGAGAGAGAGAAGGAGAGAATGAGAGGGGGAGAGATTGAGAAAGGAGAGAGATAGTGTCAGAGAAAGAAAGAGAGAGAATGAGAGGGAGAGAGAGAATGAGAGAGAGGAGAGAGATAGTGAGTGTCAGAGAAAGAAAGAGAGAGAGAAATTGAGAGAGAGAGAGAGAGAGATTGAGAGAGGGGGAGAGAGAAAGAGAGAGAATGAGAGAGGGAGACAGAGAGAAAGAGAATGAGAGAGAGATTGAGAGAGATAATGAGAGAGAGAAGGAGAGAATGAGAGGGGGAGAGATTGAGAAAGGAGAGAGATAGTGTCAGAGAAAGAAAGAGAGAGAATGAGAGGTAAATAGTGTGAGAGAGAAAGAGAGAGATTGAGAGAGGGAGAGGGAGAAAGGGAGGGAGTGATGACAAATCTCTTGCTTCTAGAACCCCACTTCCTCACATCCCTATAGAATGCTATTAATGAGTTGTGGTGGCGCAGTGGTTAGAATGCAGTACTGCAGGCTACCTCTGCCGACTGCCAGCTGCCTGCAGTTCGGCAGTTCGATTGTCACCAGCTCAAGGTTGACTCAGCCTTCCATCCTTCCTTCCTTCGGTAAATTGTGGGTCAAGAGAGAGAAAGAGCGAGATTGAGAAGGGGGGAGAGAGTGAGAGAGAGAGAAAGAGATAATGAGAGAAAGAGAAAAAAGAGAAAGAGAATGAGAAAGAGAGAGAGAGAGAGAGGGAGGAATGATGGTACTGTTTGAAGCCCAAGGTTCCAGCTTCAACCATTGTCTCTGGTTGGCACTTCTGATTCCTGTCATCTTCCCTCCCCATATCCTCCCTTCCCCCTCCTCCGTCCTTACCACCAAAGCAAAGCAGGACTGCAACAATCCGATTGCAGACCTGACACTTCTGGCTCTTTGTCCCAAAGATGATTTCTTTCAAAACTGGACTTTCTCATTTTGCTAGAAGCCGTTTTGCTTCTCATCCAAGAAGCTTCTTCAGCTCTGACTAAATGATGCAGTATGGAAGGATCCACATTCCCTTCACTCTGAGAGTTGCTGTGCCCATCCAGAGGTCTATCTGTGCCCTTACGGGTACTTGAATCCTGTAGTCTGCAAATGTTTTTTTTGGGGTGGGGGGAGACGTTAATTCTATTCATACTCCTACACCATTCAAAGTGCATGGGCTTCTGAAAGATTAAGGAGACTTTTAAATGAATTTATACATACAGATCAAAATGGCTTTTTACCTAAGAAGCGGATTAGAGACACCATGAGAATAATTTTGAACACCTTGGAATACTATGAAGCTCACCCAGAAAAACAAATGGCGTCGATCTTTCTGGATGCACAGAAGGCGTTTGATAATGTGAACTGGCAATTTATGATAATGCAATTGCAGACTATGGATTTTGGGGAGAGGTTTATAAATATGATTAAGACAATTTATTATAAGCAATCGGCAAAGGTGATAGTAAATGGAGATATGACAGAGAAGGGTAATATTATGAAAGGCATAAGACAGGGATGTCCCTTATCCCCACTACTATTTGTATTGACATTGGAGGTATTAAATAGAAACATAAGACAGGACAATGAGATAAAAGGTATCAAAATTAAAAAAAGGAAGAATATACATTACAGGCATTTGCAGATGATTTAGTCTTTATTTTAGAAGATCCGCAAGAAACAGGACCAAAACTATTAGAACGAAGTGCATGGGTTTCCATTCTCCATCATTCAGTCAAGAGCTGAAAAAGCTTCTTGGATGAAAAGCAAAATGTCTTTAACAAAACATCTTTGAGACAACCATGACCTGGGTGACTGAAATCTCCATAAAAAATCTTGACTCTTTGGGTACGAGAACTTCAGAGCTCAAAAATCTCACAAACAGCAATGTTAGCTGGGCAATTCCGAGTCTTGAAATCCATACATCTAGAAGAGGTTCAATATTGCTTGAACCCAATGGAGTTTAATTTCAAAAAATGGAATTATCCATTCTCAAAAGGATCTTTTCCAGAAGCTATCTGTGTTCAGAACTGCCTACACTCCCCCCCACCAAACACACACACACACATTGACACATCTCAAAAGGTTTAGAAACAACATGGAAAAATGCTTCTTTAGATCTCCACCCACAGCAACTGGTCGAGGATGAAAGAATTATCCTTAAACTCCAAAGCTTAAAGAATACGATTAAAAAAAATGAGCTCTTTACATATTTATGCACAATGTACTGACTCATAGCCCAAGTGATAATACCACTTTATAATGCCTTGGTAAGGCCACACTTGGAATACTGCATTCAGTTCTGGTCGCCACGATGTAGAAAAGATGTGGAGACTCTAGAAAGAGTGCAGAGAAGAGCAACAAAGATGATTAGGGGACTGGAGACTAAAACATATGAAGAACGGTTGCAGGAACTGGGTATGTTTAGCTTAAGAGAAAGAAGGACTAGGGGAGACATGATAGCATTGTTCCAATATCTCAGGGGTTGCCACAAAGAAGAGGAGTCAAGCTGTTCTCCAAGGCACCTGAGGGTAGAACAAGAAGCAATGGGTGGAAACTAATCAAGGAGAGAAGCAACTTAGAACTGAGGAGAAACTTCCTGACAGTTAGAACAATTAATCCGTGGAACAGAAGTTGCCTCCAGAAGTTGTGAATGCCCCAACACTGGAAGTCTTTAAGAAGATGTTGGATAGCCATCTGTCTGAAACGGCATAGGGTTTCCTGCCTAGGCAGGGGGTTGGACTAGAAGACCTCCAAGGTCCCTTCCAACTCTACTATTGTATTGTATTGTAAGTACTGTGATTTTGTTTCAACAAAAGGGGACATTGGATTGGAAGAAACATGCAAACCTGTTGGGGGTTTCAAGCCTTAGCTGCATGGAATGTTAACCGGGGATACCATCCCAGATGTGACAATAAACCTGTAGAAGATAGTAGGTCAGATTATCCAGTGGTTACAAATCTCAAGGAATGTTCCAGGATGACGGTTACTCCAATGAAGTTCTCTGGGGTGTTGATCATCCTATGTTCTACCTATTCCTAACAATATGGATGTCAGGCCTGCAGCTGGTTCCTTTTAGGGTCTTGGGCCTGCTACACTATTATTTTACTATGCTTTTTCATTAGTGGGGAAATGGGAGGGGGGATAGTAAGGAGCAGAAGGTGTTGTGGTCAAAATAAAACATTCCTTTCTAGAAGCCCAAGGCCATCTTTCGTCTCCGCACCTCTGCACCTGACCAGAACTAGATGGGTAGAAATGCCAGTGTGGCAGAGGAAGATTGGACCATGGGATGGACTTGTGGGTGTGGGGACAAGATCATGAACTTTCAACTGGGTGGAAAACCCAGGAAGTTTTCAGATTCTGATTTTCCACAGATGTGCCAACATGTCTCTCTTAATAAATTGGAAGTTTGAGGAAAGTTCTGCCTTGGACTCTGATTTAATTTTGGATGATATTTGGAACGCTGACCATGGACCTCTCTTGGAATTTATACAGTCTGTCCATTCTGGTAGCCATATTTCAAACCAGAATTCCAAATATTGTTGAAGAACATCTCTCTAGAAAGGACATTATTATAATCGGAACAACGCCTCATACGTAGATTCTGTTTGACTCTCCATCCTCAATAATTGTAGGGATGACAAGCACACAACTGCAGCAGGGGCAAGGTTGCTGTCTTCCCAGTCCAGGAGAAGACCTGGGAAAGGACTACAAGTGTAGCATCTCACTAAGTCAACCAATTGCATCCGAGCTCATGGCACCAGAGGTTTTTCAACTTGGCTCCCATCTAGTGGACATCTCGATGGTTTCAAGTATTTTTGTTTCAAAAATAGCTCCAATGTTTCACAGGATGCTCTTTCAATGCTGAAGAAGCAATGAAGGATTGTGTGTGTGTGTGTGAGAGAGAGAGAGAGATAGTGGGGGGAGGGTACCAACTAGAGAAATTCATATTGTAATTTTTCCACTGAACTGTGTAGTAAGGAGCATGACTGAGTGGAAGACCTTTTTGCAGTATTGTGGCAGGAAGAAATTAATGAAAGCACAAAGTGAAGAAAGAGGAAAGGAAGGAGGGAGGTGCGGGGTGAGGAGGGAGGGACAGAGAGGGATGGGAGGTAGAAAGAGGGAGGGAAAGAGCGGGAGAGAGGGAGAGGGTGGGGAGAGGGAGGGGGAAATGGAAGGAGAGAGAGAGATGTAGAGGGCAGGGAAGAGGGAGGGAGAGAAGGGAGAGAGGGAGGGAGGGAGGGAGGGAGGATGAGACAGAGGGAGAGAGATGAGGAGTGGGAGGGGAGAGAGGATGGGAAGAAGGAGGGAGAGAGGCAGGAAGAAAGAGGGAGGTAAGGAGGGAGAGGGAGGGAGATGATAAGGAGAGGGAGGGATGGGATAATGGAAGGCAAGAGATATGAGGAGAGGGAGGGGAGAGAGGATGGGAAGAAGGAGAGAGAGTGACAGGAAGAAATAGGATGGAAGGAGGGAGAAGGAGGGAGAGAGAAATGTGGAGATGGCAGGCAAGAAGGAGGGAGAGAATAGAGACGTGGAGAGAAAGGAGAGAAGGGAGAGGAGAAGGAGGAGAAGGGAGGAATGGGGTAAGGGAAGGCGAGACAGATGAGGAGAGGGAGGGGAGAGAGGATTGGAAGAAGGTGGGAGAGAGGCAGGAAGAAAAGGGGAGGGAGCGAGGGAGGGAGAGGATGGGGAGAGGGAGGGAAAGAGGGGGAGAAGGAAGGAGAGAGAAAGGCGGAGTGGGCAGGAGAGTTGAGGAGAGGGAGAGGAGAGAGGATGGGAAGAAGGAGGGAGAGAGGGAGGGAGAGGATGAGGAGAGGGGGAGAGATGGAGCAGAGATGGAGGGGGAGAGAGAGGCCTCCATTGTGACTGTATAAGAAAGCCATTCTTCAAAACATAAAACAGCACCACAAAGGAGCTGGGTTTTTCTGCAGAGCAACGGCGCTGAAACAGATCCCTGGCATTAATAATCGCACTGCCCGCAATCAATTACACCTCAAGAATAATGCCACACTTGATTTCACAATGTTTGTACAATGAAATCAAGTGCAGCTTTGTTAGCTCTCGCTCCTCTCTCCCATAACACAAACCCTTCGCTGCCGCCTCGGGTTTTTAATACATTTCTGCTCCAACGAAGATTTCTCTTCTGCCTTTTTCTCCCCTTCTGTGCAGAAGGCAGGAGGTGATAAAACAATACGAAGAACTTGTCGGCGTCCTGGAATCATTAACATCGCTCAGGATGGACCTCCCAGGGTTAGGGTGGTGAAATGAGAGTCAGTTGGTTTTCCCACAGAGGTTGAAGCCTTTATTTTGTAGGATCCCACATCCCGACAGAATAGAGGTGAAGACTTTTTTCTCTTCCTTTGTGTTAGTGCTGTGAATTCTTCTTCTCCTTTTCTCTCTCCTCCTCCTGCTTCTCCTCCTCCTTCTTCTTCTCCTTCTCCCTCTCCTCCTCCTGCTTCTCCTCCTCCTGCTGCTTCTCCTCCTCCTCCTTCTTCTCCCTCTCCTCCTCCTGCTTCTCCTCCTCCTTCTTTTTCTCCTTCTCCCTCTCCTCCTCCTGCTTCTCCTCCTCCTCCTTCTTCTTCTCCTTCTCCCTCTCCTCCTCCTGCTTCTCCTCCTCCTGCTGCTTCTCCTCCTCCTTCTCCTTCTCCCTCTCCTCCTCTTGCTTCTCCTCCTCCTTCTTCTTCTCCTTCTCCCTCTCCTCCTCCTGCTTCTCCTCCTCCTCCTGCTTCTCCTCCTCCTTCTTCTTCTCCTTCTCCCTCTCCTCCTCCTGCTTCTCCTCCTCCTGCTGCTTCTCCTCCTCCTCCTTCTTCTCCTTCTCCCTCTCCTCCTCCTGCTTCTTCTCCTCCTCCTTCTTCTCCTTCTCCCTCTCCTCCTGCTGCTTCTCCTCCTCCTCCTTCTTCTCCTCCTTCTCCCTCTCCTCCTCCTGCTTGCACCCCTAAGCCTTGCACCCCTAACTCTTTAGAAGATAAACCCCAGGGGTGTTCAAACTTGACAGCTTTAAGACTTGTGGACTTCAACTCCCAGAATTCCTCCTCTTGCTCTTCATCTTGATGATGTGTGGACGGGCGGGGGGGGAGGGAGCTGGAACCGGTTCTAAATGGCACGGTAGATTTGTGGAACCTCTTCTATAGAAGAGGTTAGAACTGGCAGGAACCCACCCCTGATTCACGGTCCGCGAGGCTTAGCAAAGAGTCTTTGCGAGGAATGTTTATCCACACGAACCTTATCTCATTTGGAGAGCTGCCAGATAACTAGTTTCCCCAACTCAGGGCAAGGCAAAACGTGGCACAGAGTCTCCTATAGTCACAAACAGAACTCTTCTCTCTTGAAATGACTGAAGGGACGCATTGTTTCGTGCAAAAGCCCCCTCCCCATTCGCTCCTGTTTTGGTTCCTATGGGAGGGGCCAATCACCTCCAAGGTGTGGCTTTACTCTTGAGTCGACCCTGCTTTCTTAGTTGTTCTTGTCTTCTGGCAGCTCTGCTCATGCGCATACTGAGAACAAGCTCCAGCTGTTCCTCTGCCTCACTGCTGTCTAGCTTCCTCTCTGCCTCCAATGCAAAGCCCTCGTCTGAGCTTTCCTCAAGTCCCAGGACTGGCCTATGTTCCTCCCCAACCTCCTCTTTGTCCGACTCTGCTGCCAGCTCCGCTGGCCACTGGCGAGCCACAACAAAACAGATCTTGCCAAACCAATCTTATTTCATTCTTTGACAGAGCATCTACATTAACAGACCAGTGAAATACTGTGACATAGAATAGTTAGATTTCAACAAGGCTGTTGTGGCTTGTCCACAATTAGCCCCTCCAGCAGCCAAATCAGAGGAGGAGGAGGAGGAGGAGGAAGAGGAGGAAGTGGTGGTGGTGTGGGAGTCAGGGTCAGCATCAAAGCAACCTGAGAGCTCCCGGGGTGGGGAGAGAGAATGGAGCTGGGAGAGAGAGAGAGAGACAGAGACAGAGTGTGGGCCATCCATCAGCCCTCAGATGGAGAGTCAACAGCCCCCAGGTCTGGAGGTGGCTGATGAGGAAGAGGAAGAAGAGCTGGGTCGAGTGCCTGACACACGGATGCACAGAAGGCAGAGGAGAGGAGAGCAGTGGAAATGTATGGGCCGATCCTTGGGACAGAAAAGCCACTGCTGCTGGCAAAGCCCCACTCTATCTCTGGGGATAAAAAGCAAGGGGTGGAGGCATATGTGTGGCAAACAGCTATTCATCTCCCAGCCAGCCAGACTTGTTAGCCTGTGAGAGAAACATTTTGTTAGGAGATTTCTAATACAGGAAACGTTTGAGTTCACATCAGATGGTTTGTCGTGTTTGGGGAGCTGGGTCAGATCAAAGGCTTTCGACAAAGTAGAACCCAACCTGCTTCTTGGGTAAGCTAGAAAAATATGGGCTAGACAGTATCACCACCAGATGGATTTGTCAATGGCTGACAAACCACACTCAACCAGTAGCCCTTAATGGTACTACAGCTACACGGAGAGAAATAAGCAGTGGGGTGTCACCAGGTTCCCTTTTAATACAATACAATACAATACAATACAATACAATACAATACAATACAATACAATAGTAGAGTTGGAAGGGACCTTGGAGGTCTTCTAGTCCAACCCCCTGCCTAGGCAGGAAACCCTATACCATTTCAGACAAATGGCTATCCAACATCTTCTTAAAGACTTCCAGTGTTGGGGCAGTCACAACTTCTGGAGGCAACATCTGTTCCACTGATGAAATGTTCTAACTGTCAGGAAGTTTCTCCTCAGTTCTAAGTTGCTTCTCTCCTTGATTAGTTTCCACCCATTGCTTCTTGTTCTACCCTCAGGTGCCTTGGAGAATAGTTTGACTCCCACTTCTTTGTGGCAACCTCTGAGATATTTTAGGCCCAGGACTCTTCAATATCTTCATAAATGTCTTTTAAATGAGGGAATAGAAGGGGAACTCATCAAATTTGCAGATGACACTAAGCTGGCAGGAATAGCCAACAGCCCAGAAGACAAGTTCGGGATCCTAAAAGATCATGACAGATTTGAACAATGGTCCCTATCCACCAACATGAAATTTAATGTGGGGGGAAAAGCAAGGTTTTACATCTGGGCAGGAGAGGAACCAAAGGGACGCATACAGATTAGGTGAAACCTGGCTCAAAAAACAGTCATTGTGGGAAGTAGTGAATGAAGTTGTGAATGCCCCAACACTGGAAGTCTTTAAGAAGATGTTGGATAGCCATTTGCCTGAAATGGTGTAGGGTTTCCTGCCTAGGCAGGGGGTTGGACTAGAAGACCTCCAAGGTCCCTTCCAACTGTACTATTGTATTATTGTATTATTGTAAAAGTACCTTGGAGTCCTACTGGACAATCACTTAAACACGAGCCAGCCAGGTGTGAAAGCAGCCAAAAAAAAGCTAATGCAATCCATGCTTGTATAAACATGGAATCAAAATCAGGTGAAGTATTAGTACCGCTTTATACAACCTTAGTAAGGCCATACCTGGACTCCTGCATCCAGCTTTGATCACCACATTACAAAAAGGATGCTGAGACTTTGGAAAAAAAAGTGCAAAGAAGAGCAACTAAGATAATTAAAGGCCTATCATATTAAACACACGAAGAACAGTTGCAAGAATTGCACATGGCCAGTCTAGATAAACGAAGGACTAGGGGTGACGTGATAACGGTATTCTAGTATTTTGAGGGGCTGTCACAAAGAGGAGAGGATCAATTTATTCTCCAAAGCACCTGAGGGCAGGACAAGAAACAACGGATGGAAACTAATCAAGGAGAGAAGCGACCTAGAACTAAGGAGAAATTTTCCTAACAGGGAGGACAATTAACCAGTGGAACAGAAGTTGCCTTTCAGAAGTTGTAGGTGCTTCACCGCTGGAGGTTTTTAAGAAAAGACAAGAAAAATGGATTTTGGAGTTCCATGAGGGTCTCTGAGCTTAGTTATTTCCTTGCAGACATTTCCTTACTCAACTATGTAACATCATCAGGTTTTCCACAGCATCTCAAGGTTGGAAAGACAGTGGTGTTATGTACTGGAGATGGTGAGGCTATTACTCGAGTCTTATTTTAGAACTTTTAGCTGTAGAGTTTTCCTAATTGCATTGTAATTACAGTAAGACCCAATAGGGTTTGAGTTTTTTTGCTAGAAAAAAAAATAGAGAAGAGATTCGCACAATCCAAATAGGTACTCTGCTACTGTGGTTGTCACCATGAAAGGTGATAAAGGTTCCCCTTGTACAAATGTGCTAGTCGTTCCCGACTCTAGGGGGTGGTGCTCATCTCCATTTCAAAGCTGAAGAGCCAGCGCTGTCTGAAGATGTCTCTGTGGTCATGTGGCCAGCATGACTCAATGCTGAAGGCGCACAGAACACTGTTCCCTTCCCACCAAAGGTGGTTCCTATTGTTCTACTTGCATTTTTATCTGCTTCCGAACTGCTAGGTTGACAGAAGCTGTGACAAGTCACGAGAGCTCACTCCATTATGCGGTGCTAGCGATTCAAACCGCTGAACCACCGACCTTTCTGATCGACAAGCTCAGTGTCTTAGCCATTGAGCCAGCCTGTTCTCAATTCAGGCAGATTAGGTGAAATCTGGCTCAAAGCCGAAGAGCCAGCGCTGTCTGAAGACGTCTCCATGGTCATGTGGCCGGCATGATTAAATGGCAAAGGCCCACAGAACGCTGTTCCCTTCCCACCAAAGGTGGTTCCTATTTTTCTACTTGCATTTTTTACGTGCTTTCGAACTGCTAGGTTGACAGAAGCTGCGACAAGTCATGGGACCTCGCTCCGTTACGCGGCGCTAGGGATTCGAACCGCCAAACTGCTGACCTTTCTGATCGAGAAGCTCAGCGTCTTAGCCACTTAGCCACCATGTCATAATTAACAGAACAGCGAAATACTGTGGACATAGTATACTTCGGGTGATAGAGATCCTCAAATATTTCATCAGGTGTTCCATCACTGAAGGCTTTCAAAAGGTGAGAGATATCCACCTCTATTGTTGATTTTTTTTAAAAAAATATTTGTGTTGTGAAGAAAGGACTCTATTTAAGGAAGAGCAGGTCTACCTTTGCATATGCGCCAATTCAGACAATTTAAATCACTTGGGCATGATATCTCCACCTAGCAACTTCCGAAGCCTGCTGTTTTCAATCTTCTACATCTTCATCCCTGGATTGAAAGATTGACTCATATGTCTTCAACCTTCACCATGCTTTCCCTTGCTTTCTTCTTGGTGTGCCCTTGTATTGCCACTGGATGGCATGAGTTAGTTGTGAAGGAGTCATGCTTAACAACTCAGTAATTAAAAATGGGGACAAAATCTAGGCATTAGCAGGAAACCTGGCCCTTTAGGGGAGTGATTTTTCAAGCTGGGTTCCAAGATGCCACAGGATTTTTTTTTTTCGATAGCTCATGGAGAGCTTTTCAAGAGAAGAAAAGCAAGAAGGAATGTTTTTTTCTGGAATATATTGGAGGTATCAAGATGGATTTCTGGCAATACAGATTAACAGAGCTGGAAGGTACCTTGTAGATCACTTAGTCCACTCAAGCAGGAGACCCTACACCATTTCTGACAGATAGCAGTCCACTCTCTTCTTGAAAGCCTCCAGCGATGAAGCTCCCACAACTTCTGAAGGGAACTTTTGTTCCATTGATTGTTCTCATTGTCAGGAAATTTCACCTTATTCCTTGATCAGTTTCTATCCATTATTCCTTGTCTGGCCTTTAGGTGCTTTGGAAAATAGCTTGACCCCCTCGTCTCTGTGGCAGCCCTTCAAATATTGGAAGATGCTCTCCTGTGTCCCCTGGTCCTTCTCTTCACTAGACTAGCCATGCCCGGTTCCTGCAACTGTTCATCGTATGTTTTAATCTCCAGGACTTTGATTATCTTAGATAGATTCAGATTAACAGAGTTGGAAGGGACCTTGTAGGTCATCTAGTCCAACCCACCGCCCAAGCAGGAGATCCTACACCATTTCTGACAGATGGCAGTCCAGTCTCTTCTTGAAAGCCTCCAATGATGAAGCTACCACAACTTCTGAAGGCATCAGTTGATTGTTCTGTCAGAAAATCCTCCTTATTTCCAGGTTGAATGTCTCCTTGTTCAGTTTCCATCCATTATTCCTTATCTGACCTTCAGGTGCTTTGACACCCTCCTCTCTGTTGCAGCCCCTCAAATATTGGAAGATGCTCTCCTGTCTCCCCTGGTCTTTCTCTTCATGTTTTAGCCTCCAGTCCCCTAATCGTCCTGGTTGCTCTTCTCTGCACTCTTTCTAGAGTCTCAACATCTTTTTTATAGTGTGAGGACCAAAATTGGATGCAGTACTCTAGGTGTGGTCTTACTAAGGCTTTATAGAGTGGTATTAGCATCTCCCTTGATCTTGATTGAATTCCTCTGTTAATGCAATTTAGGATTGCACTGGTTTTTTTGGCTGCTGCTGCACACTGCTGGCTCCTATTTAATTTGTTGTCCACTAAGACTCCAAGATCCCTCTCACAATAGGTTGGACACATCAAGAGGGACTTCTCTGGAATAGATTGGACATATTGCAATGATGTTCTTTGGAAAATGCCGGACACATCAAGGTGAATTTTTCTGGAGGATGTTAGATGCCTCAGGATGCAGTTCTCTGGTTCATGTTGGATGCATTAGGATGGAGTTCTCTAGATTGTATTGAGCACCTCAAGGCTAGTTTTGCAACAGATGGTTAGGCTCAAAGTCTATGGAGATGCTCAGTCATCCACGACATGGTTGTGACAAAGGGGGTTTTCCAGGAGGCAATTGGACTTTTTGATTTGTCTTTGAAGATGTTGTGCAGGTTGGAGTGGGGCAGAACTTGGGGTCTGCTTCAGCCTCCTGTGGGGGGCTTTGGGCGAAGGCTGGAGGGAAATGCTGCTGGTGGCGAAGAGCCGGAGGGCCTCGTTCCAGTGGGACTGCATCATGGCCTGGAACTGGCTGACCATCTCAGCCTGCTGAGCCTCCAGGCATCGATACCTGGCCTTGCACTCCCGCAAGTCTTCCCTCTGCTTGGAAAGCCTCTGCTGGTAGTCCTCAGTGAGGTGCTTCTGCTGAGCCTCCTTCTTGGTCAGATCCAATTTGAACTGAGCTGTTTTGTCAACTCTTTCTCGTGGCGGCTGCTTAGCTCCAACAACTGCTTCCTGTTGGGACCCTAAGGAGCCCAGGCGGGCAGGGGAGGAGGGGCTGGGAGGAGAGGGGCAAGTAGAGGCCAGAGAGGCACCCCTGGACATGAGTGACATTGAGGTGGCCATCCCCACTCAGTCACGTGACCACCTAGCCACGCCCATCCAGCCAGTCATTAGGCAGATCATATTAGGGGTCTGCAGGATTTCAGATTATGAATGTAGTGGCTCCTGAGGTCTGAAAGGTTGGGGGCCACTGGACTAGAAGACCCCCAAGGTCCCTTCTGACTTTGTTATCCTGCATTCTGAATTGCTCCTCATTGTACATGCTGTAAGAGTTGTTATAAATTGGTTGGACCGTTCGTTTATAAATAATACAGAAGTAAGCAAATCAATCCATCAAGGGGAGGGAGAAGGGGGTCTCTGTGGGAGATGCCTGATATTCATTCCCCCCTCCCCCAATGTTGCGACAAGAAGCTAATGAGCCGTGAGCCTCTTGATATCATGAAGCTACGGGGCTGATCATCTCTTCACAGTGGCTTTCTCTCATTGGCCTGGCTCGATGGGCCGGTGGAAATTAAACTTCCACCACAGCCCAGCCGACTCATTTGAAGAAACAATTTAGCTCCGCAGGAGACGAGATCCCAAGGAGGAGAAAGGGGAATGGGTTGGGTTAAGAGGGAGCTGGAAATGCATGAATGCAAGAAGTCGTGTTTCCCTGAACAAATATTTCCTTCGAGTGATTTCTAGGAGAAAGGAAAAAGGAACGGATGCTTTGCTCTTTATGATGTTTGGCAGATAGATCAGCTTCCTAGGTATAGCTCCATAAAGGTAAAGGTGAAAGTTTCCTGTGTCCGCTTGTGTCCGATTTGTACTGACCTAACTCCCCAAACAAGGCGAACCCTCTGACGTGAACTCAAAAGGTTCCTTTATTAGGAATGCCAGTAACCCCGGCAAAAGGTTTGTCTTGCAGGCTAACAAGTCCATCTGTCCAGAAGATGAATTGTTCTCTGCCACATCTATTCATCTCCGCCCGCTGCCTTTTATCTCCAGAGCTAGGGTGGGGCTTCGCTAGCAGCGGTGGCTCTTCCGTCCCAAGGACCGGCCCATAGATTTCCACTGCTCTCCTCTCCTCTGCCTTCTGTGCATCCGTGCATCAGGCACTGGAGCCAGCTGTTCCTCCTCTTCCTCATCAGCCACCTCCAGACCTGGGGGCTGTTGTCTCTCCATCTGAGGGCTGACAGACAGCCCAGGCTCCACACCTCCCTCTCTCTCTCTCTCTCTCTCCCTCCCTCCCTCCCTCTCTCTCTCTCTCTCTCTCTCTCTCTCTCTCTCTGCCTGCTCCATTCCCTCTCCTCCCTTGGAACTCTCAGGTTGCCCTGATGCTGACCCTGACTTCCATGCCCCCCCTCCTCCTCTGATTCGGCTGCTGCAGGGGCTGGTGTTCAATAGGCCACAACGCAATTCTAGAGAGCAGTGCTCATCTCCGTTTCTTAGCCGAGGGAGCCAACATTTTCTGAAGACACTTCCGTGGTCATGTGGCCAACGTGACTATACATTGAAATGCATGGAATGCTGTTACCTTCCCACCAAAGTGATACCTATTTATCTAATTGCATTTGCATGCTTTCGAGCTGCTAGGTGGGCAGTAGCTGGAGCAAATCATGGGAACTCACCTCATCACACAGTGCTCAGGTCTCAATCATGGGCTGTCAGCTGGAAAGCTGACAAGCTCAGTGTCTTTAACCACTGGGCCATCATGCCCTCCCAAAAGCATGATACCTGGGTCCTGATTTAAGCCCCTCCCTCCCATCAATTTTCCGTCTGAGAGATCAGTTTTGATTTCATTATCCTCTCCTTGTAGAAGTGAATCTGCCCTTTTGATGAAAAGCTCGTTCAATCTTGCCTCCTCTCTTGGGGTAAGAAAAGCCATCAATGACCATTGTAAATTCAGGCACAATCATCTGACTTGTCATAGTGCCAGCCCCATCACCAACCATGGAGAAGGTTGCTCCATGCCTCCAGTATAGCTGGACAGATGATCAGGTCAAAAGAAGAGGTTGGTGGTGTGCGGCCGGCCAGCAGCCAGTGAATCTGTCAGCAGATTCGGAGAGTGAGGAGGTTGGGGAGGAACATGGGCCAGTCTAGAGTCTGGGGAAGGCTCGGATGAGGGCTCTGTGTCGGAGAAAGAGAGGGGGACAGAGCCGTATGCCAGTTATCAGCTGCCTTCGGAGTCAGACATCAGTTGGGCAGAAGAACAGCTGGAGTCTGTTCCCAGTGTGCGCATGTGCAGAGTTGCCAGACGAAGGGAACAGTTAAAGAACAGGGGTTGACTTGGGAGTAAGGCCACAGATGGACGATGAATGGCCCCCACAGAGGAAATAAAAGAGGAGCGAAAGGGGGGGGGAGATTGCAGGAAACAATTAGTGAAGATCTCTTCCTGACTTCTTGCCAAGTAATTGCTGCTACAGCCTAACGTTTGGAAGATACGGCCTGGCATCTCTCCAAGCCTGATAAAGGTCTGTAGTTGTGAAATCTCATGAAAGACTGTCGGCCGGGACTTTGCTGGAGAGGAATTTCCCTTTAATGTGAATAAAAGAGGTTTTTATTAGGACGAGGAGTCTGCTTCATGATCTTGGGAGGCCTAGGTCAGAACAGGTGGTCCTTCAACTCAGCCCATGCCCTAGCTTCTACCGAGGAGAAAGTGTTGTGTGTATATGCAACCTTGGTGGGACAAGAGTTTGAAAGTCTTCTCCCTTGTTGGCACCCAAGTTTCATCTGAATGGATTGAGTAGACTGCATGATGACCAGACCTTTGTCCACCTAACCAAGCGGCCAATGCAACGAAGCTCCCAAAATCCTGCTGTCTTTTTTGGGGGGAGGGGGATCCACACTTGTTCTGAGATTGAAGCGGGGAAAAAATTGGAGACGTTCAGAAGAAGGAGGTTGCTAACTTCAGTAAAACGGTCTTCCCTGAACGGTGGCAGTGGGTGAACCCTTAATATGCCTCCCCTCCAAAGAGAGCCAAGAACATCAAGGAGCCATTTACGTACCATTCTAGCAGGAATCATACAAAATGCGTGCACTCAGCTCACTGAATTACGGGCACTTTGGTAGATTTTTACATCCTCTAGCTTTTCTGCCTATTAATCATAATTCAGTGTGGTGTTTGTTTCAGATAGAAGGCAGAAGTCTGCTTTCCCTCCCCACTCCCTTCTCTCTCTCCTCCTCCTCCTCTCTCTCCCCCTCTCTTTCCCCTCCTCTCATTCTCTCTTCCCCCTCTTTCCCCTTTCCCCCCTCACCCCCTCTCATTTTCCCCTCTCTTCCCCATCTCTCTTCCCCTCTCCCCCCTCTTCCTCCCTCTCTCGCCTCTCTCATTCTCTCTCTTCCCCCTCTCTTCCTCCCTCTCTCCCCCTCTCTCTCCCCCCCTCTCCCCAATCTCATTCTCTCTCATTCTCTCTCTTCCCCCTCTCTTTCCTCCTCTCATTCTCTCTCTCTCCTTTCTCCCCCTTTCTCTCCCCCCTCTCTTCCTCCCTCTCTCCCCTCTCCTTTCCCCCCTCTCCCCCTTCTCATTCTCTCTCATTCTCTCTCTTCCCCCTCTTTTTCCTCCTCTCATTCTCTCTCTCCTTTCTCCCCCTCTCTTCCCCCACTCTCTCCCCTCTCATTCTGTCTCTCCCCTTCTCCCCTGTCTTACCCCTCTCTCATTCTCTCTCTCTCTTTCCCACCTCTCATTCCCCCTCCCCCTCCCCTCTCAATCTTTCCCCCTCTCTTCCCCCTTTCTCTTCCCCCTCTCTTCTCCCTCTCTCATTCTCTCTCCCCCCTTTCTCCCATCTCTGATTCTCTCTCTCTTCCCCCTCTCTTTCCCACCTCTCATTCTCTCTCCCTCTCCCCCTCTCTCACTCCTCTCATTCTCTCTTCCCCCTCTCTCAAACTCTCTCTCCCACTCCCTCTCTCTACATTTCCTAAGCACAAAGCTTGACTGAAATATGAACAATGCAAATACTTTGGTGACTTGCCTGGGAATAACACTAGTGGTTTCACTTGAAAAATCTCTTTGTGTCACCGGAATTACAGCACAGGCAGAAGGCAAGGGAGTCCACGGGACACAAAGCGGATGAATGTTTCAGGTGCAGGAACAAAGCCTTTCAGCTCTGCAATGAAGGGACCCAAGATGGAGGCTGGGAAATGCTCATAGAGCTCAGATTTGAAAGAAAACCCAGAAGCAGGAAAGGAGAGGAGCCTCATACTTCCACCAGGCAAACATTTGGGGACTATCAGGTGACCCGATAGCTGTAAACCCCACTCCCTTCTAGCACTGATGATGTTTCCTAGTTGGGTAATGAAATGTCAGCAATAAAACAATCAAGTTTAGAAAGCATCAAACACCCCAGGATCCGTTTCCTCCTCCTCCTCCTCCTCCTCCTCCTCCTCCTCCTCCTCCTCCTCCTCCTCCTCCTCCTCCTCCTCCTCCTCCTCCTCCTCTTCCTTCTCCTCCTCTCCTTCTCTTTCTCCTCCTCCTCCTTCTCCTCTCCACTCCTCCTCCCTACTACCAGAGTAATAGCCTCGCCATCTCTAGTATGCTGTCTTTCCAACCTTCAGAAGCTGATGATGTTACTGTCAGCGTTCCAAATATCATGAAGAATTAAATCAGAGTCCAAGGCAGAGCTATCCTTCAAGTCCCAATTTAATAAGACAGACATGTTGGCACATCTGTCGAAATCCCTAATCTAAAAGCTTCCTGGGATTCCACCCAGTTGAAAGTCCATGATCTTATCCCCACACCCATAAATCCATCACATGGTCCAATCTTCTTCGGCCATGCTGGCATCTCCACCCAGCTGGTTCCGGCCAGGTGCAGAGATGCGGAGACAAAAGATGATCTTGGGCTTCTAGAAAGGAATGACAACAACACATTCCACACTTCTACTCCTTTCTATTCCCCCCTCCCAATTACTACACTCATGAAAGAGCATAATGAAATGAAACAGAGAGTGTGGCATGCCAAAGATCCTAAAAAGGAATATAACTGCAGGCCTGACAGTTACCTAATTGGGCAATGAAATGTCTGCAAGAAAATAACTAAGCTCAAAGAGCATCATGGACTCCAAAGTCCCTTTCCTCCTCCTCCTCTTCCCCTCCTCCTCCTCCTCCCTGACTTCCAAATGGGATTTTCTCATGGATTTTCCAAGCCAACGTAGATAAGTCAACACCCATTAAGTATGCTGATGCTCTATGAATCCATTGGCAATGTCCATTTTGCTCTCCAAATTCATGGACACCTAACCCTTGTTATTTAATGTTTCATGACCAAAATAAGTAACATCAAGGCAGTGCGTTTTTTCCCTCTGTTTATACACAAGTTGCTTGCCTTGCCAGCCACTGTATATGAACAGAAAGCAAACTCTTCTCCCTCCTAGCCCTGATGATGTTGCCTAGTTAGGTAATGAAACGTCTGCAGGAAAAAAAACAACTAAGCTTAGAGATGAGCAAGATCCCCACTATTAAAACACCATCATGTATTAACTGCAGCTAGAATTGTATTTGCACAGCATTGGAAAAGTGTAGAGATCCCTATTGATGAGAAGGTGATAAGGAAAATATTAGAATGTGCAGAAATGAATAGACTCACGTTCGCCATTAAAGAGAAAGAGCAAATTGAATATTATACAATTTGGGAAGTATTTTACCAATGGTTGGAGGGGAAAAAAGGAGTTTGGAAATGAAGAAAAATAAAAAATAAATAGATAATTAATACACTTAGATAAAGATATAAAACGGTTAGTATGTGTATGTTAAGAATAATGATGTTTAATGTTGATCTGTTATTACTAGAAGATAGTAAGAAGAAAAATGGAGAGTTTTATAATGTTTAAATGCTCAATATATTATAATACTAAACTTAGAGAAATAATATTAATATGAATGTGAGATATGGCAAAAGAGGAATGATGTTGCATAGAGATGTTTGTATACCCAGACGACACACCGCGTAAGGAAAGATGGAAAGATGGAATGTTTATTTTTGTAATTGAAAAACAATCAAACCCTTCTTTAAAAAAAAAAACACTATTGGTGTTGTGGCCCAGCAGGAGCCATTGGAGTTGCCACCAGACTCCGACAGTGAGGGTCCCTCTGAGTCGGCTCAGGAGGATGTGGAGGACCCTGGACAGGGTTCCGACTCTGAGCAGGGCGCAGAGAGGCTAGTTGGCCACCAGGGGGCGCCTGAGGCATGGAGCAGTGGTGAAAGCCAAAGGAAGGGAGCTCCTGATGTCATGCCTTGGAGCAGTGGGGAGGAGTCATAGGACAGTGAGTCAGACATCAGCAGTAAGCTATTAGATGCTCGTTACCGACGTGCTTCCCGGCGTAAGGAGCAATTGAGCAATTACAGGAGGTAATTGCTCTCAGCTGCTGATCATTAGACTCCTCTCCAGACTATAAAGGGACTGCTTGTGGACACACCCTTTGCAGGAATCAACTGATCATTGGAGTTGGAGAAGCTCAGATCTGTGTCGTACTTTGGCAGGCTGGATTGCTGCCAAAGGGTTTACCTGGATTGCTGCCAATCTGTTCCCTGGACCTTGGCAGGCAGGAGTGCTGCTAAGGTGATTATCTGGAGCTTGGTAGCTGGATTGCTGCCCAGAGTGCTATCTTGACCTTGGCAGGCTGGATTGCTGCCAAGGTGGAACCTGTATGTCAATAAACATCTCTGGAAGAGTCTTTGTGTCGGAGTGACTTGTTATACAAGAGGAGGGGGTCAGACCAATTGGAGAAAGTATACCTCTATACCTCCAACAGCAACCTTGGACTCTGTTAGGGGGTGTATGAGCTTCCAGAATCCCCAACAAAGAGATTTCAATGTGCTGGAACTTGAGTGGGTTGAATATATTGCACAAACAAGACACATACAATTTTGCATACAAAATGGTGCGTGGTAATCTTTTACCTGTAAATGACTTTATTCAGTTTTAATCGCAATAATATGCTTGCGAACAACCACTTTCAACTCAATGTAAATCATTCTAAACTTAACTGTAAAAAAAATACAATTTTTGTAATAGACTTGTCAAGGTCTGCAGTGCTCTGCCTGATCCTATTGTCTCAGCTGCAAATTTTCACAGTTTTAGTCCGCAAATTGAGTTCCCTGGTCCTCACTTCATACTTAAGAGATCCGTAGAGTACATAAGTGCACTAACGTGCCTATTGTCCCTGTCATTGTAAGGTAAAGGTAAAGGTTCCCCTCGCACATATGTGCTAGTCGTTCCCGACTCTAGGGGGCAGTGCTCATCTCTGTTTCAAAGCGGAAGAGCCAGCACAGTCCAAAGACGTCTCCGTGGTCATGTGGCCAGCATGACTCAACACTGAAGGCGCACGGAGCACTATTCCTTTCCCACCAAAGGTGGTTCCTATTTTTCGACTTGCTTTTTCACATACTTTAGAACTGCTAGGTCGGCAGAAGCTGGGAGAAGTAACGGGAGCTCACTCCGTTACGCAACGCTAGGGATTCGAACCACTGAACTGCCGACCTTTCTGATGGACAAGCTCAGCATCTCAGCCACTGAGCCATCACGTCCCTTTTCCCTGTCATTGTATTTTTATATTATTCCTGTTTTTGTTTGACAAATTATAATAAAATAAATAAAATAAATTAAAAAACACAAGCTGGGTGATACCCCTTTTTGCATCTTGATCAGAGGTGATATTCAGTTAGTTCTGTTGAACCAGTGGTGGAAATTTTGAGTAGTTCGGAGACCCACTTCGAAATACCACTTCTGGCTGGCCCCGCCCCCATCTATTCTCTGCCTCCCGAGTCCCAGAGTCCGAGCTGATTGGCTGGGTCATTTTTTGTTGCCCTGCACAGGAGAACGAAGCTGGAAAGCAGGTTAGTGGGGTGGAGAGGGAATGGGGATTTTGCAGTATCCTTCCCCCAAGCATGTGAAGGGAATGGGGATTTTGCAGTATCCTCTCCCCAGGAGTGGGGAGGGAATGGGGATTTTGCAGTATCCTTCTCCCAAGCATGTGAAGGGAGTGAGGATTTTGCAGTATCCCTCTCCCCAGGAGTGGGGTGGGAATGGGGATTTTGCAGACTCCTTCCCCCAAGCATGTGAAGGGAATGGGGATTTTGCAGTATTCTCTCCCCAGGAGTGGGGAGGGAATGGGGATTTTGCAGTATCCTTCCCCCAAGCATGTGAAGGGAATGGGGATTTTGCAGTATCCTCTCCCCAGGAGTGGGGAGGGAGTGAGGATTTTGCAGACTCCTTCCCCCAAGCATGTGAAGGGAATGGGGATTTTGCAGTATCCTCTCCCCAGGAGTGGGGAGGGAGTGAGGATTTTGCAGACTCCTTCCCCCAAGCATGTGAAGGGAATGGGGATTTTGCAGTATTCTCTCCCCAGGAGTGGGGAGGGAATGGGGATTTTGCAGTATCCTCCTGCCATGCCCATCAAGCCACGCCACACCTACCAAACCACGCCACACCCACCAAACCACGCCACACCCACCAAACCACACCACACCCACCAAACCACGCCACACCCACCAAACCACGCCACACCCACCAAACCACACCCACGGAACCAATAGTAAAAAAAATTGAACTCCATCACTGATCCTGATTCCACTTTTACAATGAGGCAACATTTCACCCCCAATATACATATAAGAAAAGAAGTTACAATGCAAAGTAGGATCACTCTCAAAAACTCAATCATCTCCATTCTCAGCCAACAGGGCAAGTCTCTAAAATACGTTAAATAATAAACATGCATGCTTTTACTTCTTCGGAGGTGGGTCTGTGCCTCATCCGTATGGGAAAGCCTTCAACGAGAGGACCCAATGAGGTTTCCTGTGTCCCTTCATAATTTATTAAATATTGAATGTTTGTTTCTACGGAGGCAGCTAATGAAATATTTTTGAGGACGGCATTGTCAGCCGTCAAGTTGCGAAAACGTAATTTCGCGGCTGTTATTGCTGTCGTTCCCCCCCCCCCTCCAAATGCATTCAAATTGCTAGTTTTCTTTGTGGAGCGTTCTAATGAAAATATATTTTTTAATATTAAAAAAAAAACGCCATCAATAATGGAATACAGATGTATTCAGTCGCAACAACAGAACATTTACCCAGCAGAAGGCACCCTGTTTCCCAATGCATTATGAATAGCCTAATAATAAAAGGATGAAAAAATAATTAACCAACGTGCCACCATTATTATCCAGCTGACAGGGAGCCATTTCATTCTGATGGAGAATATGGCAGAATTAATAGTTGGAAATCATCTTTTTTTCCCCTCTGTTTTCTAGGAAACTTTTGGAAGAAAATGGACCTAAGTAAAATAGCTACTTAACAGTGATGATATTTGGGTGAAGCCTAATTTGGTTCTTATAGCTGAGTCTCCCATTGTGGTACAGGAAGATAATATTTCCATTTCTGGGAAGTGTTTTGCTCCTCTGCTTTCATCAAGCGGTATTTTATTAGACAGATAGAAGGTGACAATATTTTCCTCTTGATAGTTAAATTCTCCCCCACCCCCACCCCCCAAAAATTATACAGGGGCTTTAGAAGACAGAAGTTTTAAAAAATCTAGAATAATAGTTGATTTTTTAATGAGATTACAAGCATAACTGTTACAAAGTCACTGTTAATGTCTACCAGAAAAGAGGTAAGCCAGCCAGCCAGCCATGGTAGGCAGTGGTTAGAATGCAGTACTACAGGCATCCTTCCTTCCTTCCTTCCTTCCTTCCTTCCTTCCTTCCTTCCTTCCTTCCATCCATCCATCCATCCATCCATCCATCCATCCATCCATCCATCCATGGTAGGCAGTGGTTAGAATGCAGTACTACAGGCATCCTTCCTTCCTTCCTTCCTTCCTTCCTTCCTTCCTTCCTTCCTTCCATCCTCCATCCATCCATCCAATCATCCATCCATCCACCCATGGTAGGCAGTGGTTAGAATGCAGTACTATAGGCTTCCTTCCTTCCTTCCTTCCATCCATCCATCCATCCATCCATCCATCCATGGTAGGCAGTGGTTAGAATGCAGTACTACAGGCATCCTTCCTTCCTTCCTTCCTTCCTTCCTTCCTTCCTTCCTTCCTTCCTTCCATCCATCCATCCATCCACCCACCCATGGCAGGCAGTGGTTAGAATGCAGTACTACAGGCATCCTTCCTTCCTTCCTTCCATCCATCCATCCATCCATCCATCCACCCATGGTAGGCAGTGGTTAGAATGCAGTACTGCAGGCTAACTCCTGCTCCCTGCAGGAGTTTGAATCCCACCCAGCTCAAGGTTGACTCATATTTTAAGAAGAACTGGAGCATATTTAGTAGTGAGCCTAGAACCAAATTTCACAGGTTGGAGAGCAGAGGACAAAAGAAGCCATCATGATGGTCACATTTCAATTTCGGAAGGACTTATATCAAGGATGGAAGAGGCACATTCTTCAGTGCTGCAACATTAATAGGTGAGGAATGGCAAGGAAGCACATGGCAGTTAAGTTACAGTGTACTCTCTGAGGATGGGATACAAAGCCTTGGGCATGTTGTAGATTCAAGAGCATGCATGTCTAGAACAAAAGTGCCTTCAGGCTGTAACATCAAGTAAGATGCTTAGTGCGTTAATGTCAAGTCCACCAAAACCAAGAAGGACATGCAGTGATTCTCCCAAGTAGATTTCTTTATCATTACATGCCTATAGACAGAATCTTGCCAAAGTAAAGCAGATTGCTACCCACATGATGGCTATAGCTCAGGAACTATTAGGGAGGCACCGACCTCACCCACTTTCTCTCACACAAACTATCTGAATTTGAGTTGCCTCTTACTCCTCAGCCCCTCCCACCTGAGAATCCAAACTACACTCCACCACACCTTGCCATCTTGAGGACTTTACTATCTGCCTCTACAATATACTCTGGGACCTATTAGGGAGAGATTGCGTTCCCCAGCTTTCTGTCACACCGTAATATCCAGGCTGAGTTGCCTCTTACTCCTCAGGAATGCAGCCCCTCCCTCTTGGGAATCCAGACTATGTTTCACCATACCTTGCCAGATTGAGGACTCTACTATCTGCCTCTACAGAAAACTCTGGGAACTATGAGGGAGGGACTGTCTTCACCCTCTTTCTCTCACAAATACTATTCAGGCTGGGTTGTCTCTTACACATCTGGAATTCACCCTCCCTCCTAAGGATCCACCTCCTCACTGCATCCCATCCCAAGTGATGACAATCTAAGAGCAGAAGACAAAACACTTCTGGATTTCCATAGCTGTCTTCCAGCTTCACAGCGTCCGTAACGTCCCTCACAGCAGCAGCAAAAGGGAAAACTGAAACCATGGCTGAGCAATTGGTACAAATAGATGACTGAACACCTTCCCTAAAAGGAAGTGACAGGCACCTGTTACGGTTGGATTAGTTGGCTGGAAGACACGGTCTGAATTTCGAACATGGAGGCAACTCCGTTTGAAAGTGTGAATGGTCTATCAGAGAATGTAGGGCTCAAGATTTCCTGCCCCACCCATTCTGTGGGGAGAGAAGAGAGTCTTAGCAGCTCTAAATCACACACTGGAACTTGATAACATATGAAGAACGGTTGCAGGAACTGGGTATGTCTAGTTTAATGAAAAGAAGGATTAACCAAAGAGCTCTCTCTCATCGGTCATCACACTGTAAAAAAGATGTGGAGACTCTAGAAAGAGTGCAGAGAAGAGCAAACAAGAGGATTAGCGGACTGGAGGCTAAAACATATGAAGAACGGTTGCAGGAACTGGGTATGTTTATCTTAAGAGAAAGAAGGACTAGGGGAGACAGGATAGCAGTGTTCCAATATCTCAGGGGTTGCCACAAAGAAGAGGGAGTCAAGCTGTTTTCCAAAGTGTATGAAGCAGTGGTGAAATTCATCTTTTTTTACTATTGATTCTGTGAGCGTGGCTTGATGGGCATGGCAGGAGAAGGATACTGCAAAATCTCCATTCCCACCCCACTCTCGGTCCAGCCAGAGGTGGCATTTGCCGGTTCTCCGAACTACTCAAAATTTCCGCTACCAGTCCTCTGAACTACTCAAAATTTCTGCTACCAGTCCTCTGAACTACTCAAAATTTCCGCTACTGGTTCTCCAGAACCTGTCAGAACCTGCTGAATTTCACCCTGTCCGAAGGCAGGACAAGAAGCATCAAGGAGAGAAGCAACCTAGAATGAAGGAGACATTTCCTGACAGTTAGAACAATTAATCCGTGGAACCATTTCTCTGAAATGGTAGAGGGTTTCAGGCTTCAGCAGGGGGCTGGATTAGAAGACCTCCAGGGTCCCTTCCAACTCTGCTATTCTGTTATTCTGCTCTTAAAATGCTGATGGCTGTAAAAAAAAAAGAGAAGAAAGAAATCTGTTTGATCTTCTCATTAAAAGGAAGAAGAAACAAATCAAGTAACTTCTAAGTGACTCACTTGGTCGACCCATTGCGAAGCGAGTGGAAACAATGCAAAATGCAAACAACATTCATCATTTCACCTCACCCCCACCCACCCCCAAAACTTTCTGAAGTTGCAAATTGGCTCATTCAAAGATGTAAAGGTAACAGGAGTCGGGGCTATAAAAAACCCATTTTGCTCGACACCCTTAAGTGTAGAAATGCGGGTTTGACTAGCCCTCATAAATGAGCAATGTCATGAAAGCAGCAATTGCTTTCCTGCAGCCGATGGTGCATTTTGACTCCTTTTATTTAATCCTGCTTTGTGCTGTTGTGCTTAAAACACAAATGCTCTCCAAACAAGAAAGTGTCCTCGGAGAATTGGAGGTTTCAGATCTGCTTGTTTAGAAACTTTAGCATTATTTGCTGATAAGTACGTTCCACCTGGCATCTTTAGGGCTGATTCCATAAGGAACAACTCCTGTTTTTTTTCCTCTGCAAGAACTTAACAGATTAACAGAGCTGGAAGGGACATTGGAGGTCTTCTAGTGCAACAGTCACCAACTGGTGGCCCGTGGACCACCAGTGGTCCATGAGAATATTTTGGTGGTCCGCAGAAAAAGTCTTTTCATTTTTTTTTTATATTGCACTAAATCACTCAAACTATGGCCCCTGGGATGGATACGTGCAATGAATGCTTGTGTTACTGCAGACAGTCTACCCCTTTGGGGTCTTTTTGTGTGGTTTGAAGGGGGGCAGAGATTCCAACTTGGGGTTTGCTTCAGCCTCCTGGTGGGGGGCTTTGGGCGAAGGCTGGAGGGAAGTATCGTTGGTGGTGAAGAGCCGGAGGGCCTCGTTCCAGTGGGACATCTTCATGGCCTGGAACTGGCTGACCATCTCAGCCAGCTGAGCCTCCAGGCACCAGTACCTGGCCTCGCACTCCCATAGGTCTTCCCTTTGCTTGGAAAGCCTAAGCTTCTAGTCCTCAGTGAGCCTCTTTCTCGGTCAGATCCAATTTGAACAGAGCTGTTTTGCCAGCTCTTTCACACAGTGGCTGCTTAGCTCCAGCAACTGCATCCTGTTGGGGCCCTAAGGAGCCTGGGCCTGGAGGGGAGGAGTGCCTGGGAGGGCGAGTAGAGGCCGGAGAGGCGCCCCTTGACGTGAGTGACATTGAGTTGGCCACGCCCCCCCAGTCACATGACCACCTTGCCACGCCCATCCAGCCGGTCATTAGGCAGATCATATTAGGGGTCTACAGGATTTAAAATTATGAATTTAGTGGTCCCTGCGGTCCGAAAGGTTGGGGACCCCTGTTCTAGTTCAAGCAAGAGACCCAAACCAGTTTTCTCGAATCTTTTCGTCACTGAGTGCTGAAACGGGAGCGCACCCATGCACAGTTGGTCTTCGCGCATGGATACGCACCAGAAATCAGAAGACCAGGTGGCCGGTGTGCATGCATATGTGCACTGGGCAGCTGCTCTTCCACCTGAAGACCAACCATCCCATGTGCATGAAGACCAATGATCCCATGTGCATGAAGACCAACCATCCCATGTGCATGAAGACCAACCATCCCATGTGCATGAAGACCAATGATCCCATGTGCATGAAGACCAATGATCCCATGTGCATGAAGACCAATGATCCCATGTGCATGAAGACCAACCATCCCATGTGCATGAAGACCAACCATCCCATGTGCATGAAGACCAACCATCCCATGTGCATGAAGACCAACCATCCCATGTGCATGAAGACCAACCATCCCATGTGCATGAAGACCAATGATCCCATGTGCATGAAGACCAATGATCCCATGTGCATGAAGACCAATGATCCCATGTGCATGAAGACCAATGATCCCATGTGCATGAAGACCAATGATCCCATGTGCATGAAGACCAATGATCCCATGTGCATGAAGACCAACCATCCCATGTGCATGAAGACCAATGATCCCATGTGCATGAAGACCAATGATCCCATGTGCATGAAGACCAACCATCCCATGTGCATGAAGACCAACCATCCCATGTGCATGAAGACCAATGATCCCATGTGCATGAAGACCAATGATCCCATGTGCATGAAGACCAACCATCCCATGTGCATGAAGACCAACCATCCCATGTGCATGAAGACCAATGATCCCATGTGCATGAAGACCAACGATCCCATGCACATGAAGACCAACCATCCCATGTGCATGAAGACCAACTAGAACCTGGAAGAGCAAAGAGGTTCACCATCATGGCTCTATACCATTTCAGAAAAATGGTTGTCCAATCTCTTCTTGAAAGCCTCCACTGATGGAGCCCCCACAACATCTGGAGAGAAGCCCTTCTACGGATTTCATTGTTCTCACAGTCAAAACATGTCTCCTTAGTTCTAGGTTGGCTCCCTCCCTGATTGGTTCCCATCCATTGCTTCTTGTCCTACGTTCAGGTGCTTTGAAGAACCGGCCAGCTGATCGTCGTGCATGCATGTGCACCAGTAACTGGAAAACAAGCTGTCCGGTGTGCATGCGCATGCTGGAAACCAGAGGTTCATTTCCTGGCATGCGCATGTCCCCCGGGCAGCTTCTTTTCCAGGTTGTGTCCCCGATGAACGCATGCACACGCTCCCTTTTGGGCACTCGGTGCCAAAAAGTCTTGCCATCACTGATATCGGGGCTCCTGCCTGAGCAGGGAGTTGGACTAGAAGACCTCCAAGGTCCCTTCCTTCCAACCCTACTATTCTTCTTGGACTTCCTATTTCCAGGGTCATACAGCCAGTATACTTAGCTAGATCTGAAGGTTCTCCTCAAAGAAGCCATCGTTGGGGGAGTGATGGTCCTGCCTCTGAGCATAACAGCTGCTCATTTTCCCTGGTATGTGAAAGCTAGCTCATCCAGATCTTCTTCAGCTAAATATGAGCCAGCAGTGTGCAGCAGCAGCCAAAAAAAGCCAATGCAATCCTAAATTGCATTAACAGAGGGATACAATCAAGATCAAGGGAGGTATTACCACTCCATAAAGCCTTAGTAAGACCACACCTAGAGTACTGCATCCAGTTTTGGTCACCACACTATAAAAAAGTATCTAAACATGTGCAGAGAAGAGCAACCATGATGATTAGAGGACTGGAGTCTAAAACATACAATGAATGGTTGCAGGAACTGGGCATGGCTAGTCTAGTGAAGAGAAGGACCAGGGGAGACAGGATAGCAGTCTTCCAATATTTGAGAAGCTGCCACAGAGAGGAGGGGATGAAGCTATTCTCCAAGGAGAGATTCAATCTGGAAATAAGGAGAAATTGTCTGACAGTGAGAAGAATCAATCAATAGAACAGAAGTTGCCTTCTGAGGTTTTGGGCGTTTCATCACAGGAGGCCTTCAAGAAGATACTGGATTGCCAGCTGTCAAAAATAGTGTAGTGTCTCCTGCTTGAGAGGAGGGGGGGGCGGTTGGACTAGATCACCTATAAGGTTCCTTCCAACTCTGTTAATCTGTTATCTTGTAAGGAGGCCATGCTGCTTCTTCATCCACAAATGTAGGTCCCTTGCCTATACTTTGAATCGATGCGAAATTTGGGTTTCACCTCTCCGTCACAAATAAAAATGTCCAAAACAGCAGGGTGAGGAATAGTAATCTCCCAACTGGACAATCCTTGAAACCCTGCTGGTAACCATAATGTGTCCTTCATGGTGATTATAAGCTACAGGTTTATTAAATTTCTGTTTTTCTCTCTCTCATTCTCCCCCCACTCCCACCCACCCACCCTTGTCAAGCATCTCCAAGCCAAGGCGAAGAAACAAGAATATTTAGATTCTGGTAGTTTGCTCCTCTTTTTTTTGTTATAAATTAAACCTCCATGCGATTTGTTTTCCGAGCTAATCTTCAAATGGCCCACCAACTCAACGTATAAATGAGGAATTATTTAGTCAGCGGGATAAAAAAATGAGCGGAAAATTAATTTGTATTGTAGCTTTGAATGGAATTCAGATGGTTGCCTCTGATTGCCTGTCCTGAGCCAAGCGCAAGGAATTAAAATTTCCTTAAAGTGCCGATTGATTCTTCTATTATTTTTCCGCTCGCAGCTGGCGTTTGGATCAGAACTGCATACGGTTTGTTACCTACCAGGCCAAGTGAAATGCAGACGGTCAAGTTGTCAACCCTGCAGCCATCTTTTCTTTTGGATCTCTGGCCTGCCACACTTTCTATTATTCTACTATGCATTTTCTATTGTGGGAAAATGGGGGGGGGGGGTTGTACGGAATTAGATGATATGTAGCCATAACAAAATCCTTTCTAGAAAGCCAAGGTCATCCTTTGTCTCTGCACCTGACCAGAACTGGATGGGTGGAAGCTGCCAGCATGGCAGTGGGAGAGTGGACCATGGGATGGGCTTGTGGGTGTGGGGGCAAGGTCTTGAACCTTCAACTGGGTGGGGAAAACCGGGAAGCTTTCAGATTCGGGTTTTCCCAGATGTGCCAACATGGCTCTCTTCATCAATTGGAACTTTGAACAATACTTTGCCTCGGACTTTGATTTACTTTTGGATGCTATTTGACACAAATCTTATTCAAGAAGGAAGTTAAGAGAGGCATCTGGAAAGAAAATGGAGGCTTTCAGAGCTAATGCAGTGAGGAGCAGAAACCTTGCCAACAACTGGACATTTGTAAGGGATGGAGTGAAGTTGCATCCTTCATTGGCGCCTTCTCGTTTATGATGAGGGTTTTGAAACAGGGCTTAATCCATGGCGGTATTTGGCATTGTGAGCTCCGATCTGTTGCTTTGATCAGGAGTTCAAAGGAGTTCAAAAAAAGATGGAAACTAATCAAGGAGAGAAGCAACTTGGAATTGAGGGCAATGAGGACAATGAGGGCAATTAACCAGTGGAACAACTTGTTAAGTAATTAAGCTCCCCGTTGGGAGAGCGACTACGCAGAGAAGCGTAATGAGAGTGATATGAAATAACACGCACAAACCAGCATGCAGAGACACTGAATAGTATAAAAATATAGTAGTTTACTATGTAGAAATATAGAAGTATTCAGAGTTCGGTTAAAAGTCCAAGTCATACACGGTTCAGTCAGTCAGTTATCTATATTCTCAGTTTAACACACGAAGTAGCTAACAGTAGCAAGACTCAGTAATTCACAAGCAGTATCAAACAGTGTCCACGATCAGCATCTAACAAACAGAGAGAGAGATCTAACAACCATTCTGGCGCCCTCTTATGGCTGCTTGAGGTAACCAGCCAATTACATCTGTTAAGCATTTAAAGTAACAGTAAAGTAATCCTAACTTATATACATTGCCAAGCCAAGCCTAGGGTTACATCCCTAACACAACTTGCCTCCAGAAGTTGTGAGCACACCATCACTGGAGGTTTTTAAGAAGGGACTGGATAGCCATTTGTCTGGAATGGCATAGGATCTCCTGCTTGAGCAAGGGGCTGGACTAGAAGACCTCCAAGGTTCCTTCCAACTCTGTTATTCTGATCCGCTAAATGAACGTTATATGCTGAGGACTACTGGCATGTGTTGCTAGGGAAATACAGGTAGTCCTCAATTTACAACAGTAAATTCCAGACAAGTGACTCTCCAGTCTCTTCTTAAAAACCTCCAGAGATGGAGCGCCCACAACCTCTCAAGGCAACTTCTGTTCCACTGGTTTAATTGTCCTCACTGTCAGGAAATTTCTCTTAGTTCCAGATTGCTTCTTATCTTTTAGTCTCCAGGCCGTTGATCATCTTAGTTGCTCTTCTTTGCACTTTTTCTAAAGTCTCAACATCTTTTTTGTAATGTGGTGACTCAAACTGGATGCCATACTCCATGCCATGTGGCCTTAGTATGGCTTTATAAAGCGGTATTAATACTTCATGTGATCTTGATTCTATGCCTCTGTTTATACAACCCAGGATTGTGTTCACTTTTTTGGATGCTGCCGCACACGGCTGGCTCATATTCAAGTGATCGTCCACCAGGACTCGAGGTCCCTCTCACAGTGACTGTTTTTGAGCCAGGTCTCAGCTAATCTGCCTGAATTGAGCACAGGCTGGCTCAGTGGCTAAGATGCTGAGCTTGTCGATCAGAAAGGTCGGTGGTTCAGTGGTTCGAATCCCTAGCGCCGCGTAATGGAGTGAGCTCCCGTTTAGTCCTGTTGTAACTGGAATGGTCACCAAATGGACTGTTGTAAGCCTGTAGTTGATCGGGGTAACTGCTTAGTAAAAGAGGTGTGCTTTCTTTTTGTAGATTTTTATAGATTTACAGGTCAATAAAAGTATTTTATTATCACCACTGAACAGTGGCTAAGACGCTGAGCTTGTTGATTAGAAAGGTTGGCAGTTCGGTGGTTTGAATCCCTAGTGCTGCTTAAAGGAGTGAGCTCCCATTACTTGTCCCAGCTTCTGCCAACCAAGCAATTTGAAAGCACGTAAAAATGCAAGTAGAAAAACAGGAACCACCTTTGGTGGGAAGGGAACAGTGTTCCGTGCGCCTTCGGCGTTGAGTCATGGCAGCCACATAACCACGGAGACGTCTTCGGACAGCCCTGGCTCTTCGGCTTTGAAACAGAGATGAGCACCGCCCCCTAGAGTTGGGAATGAGTAGCACATATGTGCGAGGGGAACCTTTACCTTTCACCTGGAAAAAAAAGAGCATAGGTTTCAAAGCTTGCATAGAAAAGAGCAATGGAGGATTTTGTCTGCAAACGTCCAATCCAGACTGAAAACGAACAATCTTGCCTACAAAGAATTCATTCCTTTTGGCAACAATACGGAGGTTTGTGTGAGTGGGTGGGTAGGAGTGGGCCGTAGGGTTGTCGCTATGAATAACACAAGAAAGGGAAGTCGTGTGAATTTCCCCCAAATAAATATTCAAAACCCCTTAATTGAAAAAAACACACATTCTCTTTCATAGAAGCAAGACGAGTGTCAGCAACTGTGTCAGTGAGACCAATTAATATGGACATCAAACTTTTGCTGATGAGCGGGGCATCCGTTTCTCCTTTGCTGTTTACTGCTGAATAACAATAATGGCCCCATCACGATGTGCAATTTGTAGCAAAGTAGTCACTTAAGGCCATAACAAAGCTGCTGAATGCGAAATGCTTGATCTCCAAAGGTAGAAAGGTAGTGCGAGAGAGACAGGTAGAGAGTCCTAATTTCACCGATGGCTGGATGGAATCAATTAACTCGGTTAACTCTTCATTCAAAGTTGGCTCAGTGGCTAAGACGCTGAGCTTGTCGATCAGAAAGGTCGGTGGTTCGAATCCCTAGCACCGCTTAATGGAGTGAGCTCCCGTGACTTGTCCCAGCTTCTGCCAACCGGAATTAATTAACTCGGTTAACTCTTCATTCAAAGTTGGATCAGTGGCTAAGACGCTGAGCTTGTCGATCAGAAAGGTCGGTGGTTCGAATCCCTAGCACCGCTTAATGGAGTGAGCTCCCGTGACTTCTCCCAGCTTCTGCCAACCGAGCAGTACGAAAGCACGTAGAAAATGCAAGTAGAAAGATAGGAGCCACCTTTGGTGGGAAGGGAACAGTGCTCCGTGCTCCTTCGCCATTTAGTCATGCCGGCCACATGACCACGGAGACGTCTTCAGACAGCGCTGGCTCTTTGGCTTTGAAACAGGGATGAGCATCGCCCCCTAGAGTCAGGAACGACTAGCACATATGTGCAAGGGGAACCTTTACCTTTAGCTCTTCATTGGGGTTCCTTTCATGATTTGCACAAAATCATTAGCCATTCCTCGTCACTTCTGTGATACGGACAGCTCCGTAGGAGCCCCAGAGAGACCTTGAGTGGATGAACTAATTGAAATGCTCTTAACGAGGAAAAACAAAGCTGACCATTTCCGCAACTTCAGGTGTCCTTCAAGCCAATTTTGGAACCTCCCGCTGATGAAGAGCTCTGGAGAGTTTGAAAACATCCACGTTTGGTGCCATCTGGGTGGATATTAATCAAGAAATTACCCAGTTACAGAATCATTTGTTACGTGGAGCAATACAACTATTAATGGCCTTCCGCGTTCCAGAGAAGAAATGTAGAGAATAGAATAAAAGAATTGGAAGGAACCTTGGATGTTTTCTAATCCAAGCCCTAAAGCGGAAGACCCTCTACCATTACAGACAGATAGTTGTCCAATCTCTTTTTAAAAGCCCCCCAGTGATGGAGCACCCACAACTTCTAGAGGCAAGCTGTTCCATTGGTTTATAGTTCTATTTTCAGGAAATTTCTCTTTAATTCTAGGTTGGATCTCTCCTTGATAAGCTTCCATTTGTCAGTTCTTGTCCTGCCCTCCGGTGCTTTGGAGAACTCTTCTCTATAGCATCCACTCAAGTACTGAAAGGTAGCAATCTAGTCATCCCCTAGTCATCCTCTTCATTAGGCTAGACATACCCAATTCCCTCAATCTTTCAACCTACGGTTTAGTTTCCAGACCTTATCTATTTACCATCTATCTATTTATCATCTATTTACCATCTATCTATCTATCTATCTATCTATCTATCTATCTATCTATCTATCATCTATCATCTATCTATTTATCATCTATCTATCTATCTATCTACCTACCTACCTACCTACCCATCCATCCATCTACCTATCCATCTACCTATCCATCTAATTATCATCTATCTATCTATCTATCTATCTATCTATCTATCTATCTATCTACCTACCTACCTACCTACCTACCTACCTACCCATCCATCCATCTACCTATCCATCTAATTATCATCTATCTATCTATCTATCTATCTATCTATCTATTTCAATTTCAATTTTATTTGATTTCTAGACCGCCCCCTCTCCCCGAAGGGACTCGGGGCGGTGTACAGGTACCACATTAAAAAACCATATACATAATAAATACCCTTAAAATCAAATTAAACCTTAAACCCTGCACAAATTGATAAAAATTAAAACTCGACCTAAAACCAACCTATCTATCTATCTATCTATCTATCTATCTATCTATCTATCTATCTATCTATCATCTACCTACCTACCCATCCATCCATCCATCCATCCACCTATCCATCTAATTATCATCTATCTATCTATCTATCTATCTATCTATCTATCTATCTATCTATCTAAATATCTAAATATCTAAATATCTAAATATCTAAATATCATCTATCTATCATCTGTCTATCTAATCCACATCATGTAGAGACACTGTATAATAAACAATCATAAAATCAATAAGCTGAGTGAGGATAGATCTAGCAATTTTCATTTTCATCAGCTACAACCTAACTAATGAACCTTAAAGAGCACCACATTATCTATCTATCTATCTATCTATCTATCTATCTATCTATCTATCTATCATCTATCTATCTATCTATCTATCTATCCATCCATCCATCCATCCATCCATCCATCTATATGCGCATGCACACACACACACATGCACACAGACACATTGAGTATGCAAGCTATCTCTCCCTCTCTCTCTCTCCCTCCCTCTCTCTCCATCCATCCATCCATCCATCTATCCACACAAATGCATACACGCATGCACACCTTGAGTATACAATATATGTATAAGATACACCCTAGATAGATGATGGATATTAATCAAGAAATTACTCCATTACTGAATCATTTGTTACATAGACCAAGACAGCTATTCATGGCTTTCTGGGTTCCAGAGAAGGAACGTAGAAGCTTCTGGTGGAGAAGACACCTGTCTGGCCATCCATCCCTCCCTCTGTTGCTACCAGCCCTACCGGTACACCTTTTGGAGCTTCTTCAGATGTATCCACGCATAACAAAACAGTCCCTCCTTCAGAGTGAAAATGGGACAACATCAAAGGAGCCAACCAGCCTCGGTGAGCTACAGTTAGCAAAATGTTCTCCCCTCTCCATGGTTGTTTGGCTTTTCATTAGTCAAATCAAATCAAAGCTTAGCTCTTTTTTTTTTTCTGTGCCAACACCTACCGCCTCTTTGCTCTTTAATTTGTTTTGCTTCACGTCTCATTGGGTCCCTGTTCCCAATCAGTTTCACTTAAATCAAGACAATTAAGGCCTTTGTACTTGAGAGGATATTGGGCACAAAAGACTTCACAAAGAGAGGTGTGATAAATATTTGGACTGACAGCTGGGAAGAGCTTGATCCTCTTTGTGTTAAAGAGTTTTGTGCAATATACGGTGCTTTATTTTTATTTTTTTTATTTTTTTGCAAAGATTAACGGAAGCCGGGAAAGGGAGGTGGGGGAGAGAAAGAGAGAGAATCAACATTTCGCCTAGCCTAGCTCCTTTTTTTGCAGATGGATATCATATGGGCCATTATAAGCAGGCAAAAGAGGAACGCCCCTCACTGCAGAGGAATGATTTGATCTCTCGTGTGACAGGAAAACACAGGTGTTTCTTACAATTCCACCATTTTTAATCAGACAGCTGTAAAATAGGATGTGCTTCCCCGAGACTCGCACGCCTACGCGCGCCCGGGAATTTGGGGAGTCTGAAAGAAAGATTCAGGGTTTCAAACTTGGACAAATGAACACTGTTGGGTGCCCTTGTTGCCATGATTTTATCCACTACACAAAGCTCTAACTATGTGTGCTATCAGATGTCCAAAGCAGTAGAAACGGTTGAAGTCTGAAGTGCAGTTGAGAGATTAAATACAGATACAGATTAACAGACTTGGAAGGGTCATCTAGTCCAACCCCCCTCTGCCCAAGCAGGAAACTCTACACCATTTCTGGAAGATGACAGTCCAGTCTCTTCTTGAATGCCTCCAGGGATGAAGCTCCCACAACTTCCGAAGGCAACTTCTGTTCCATGGGTTGATTGTTCTCACTGTCAGAAAGTTCCTCCTTATTTCGAGGTTGAATCTCTCCTTGCTCAGTTTCCATCCATTATTCCTTGTCTGGCCTTCGGGTGCTTTGGGAAATAGCTTGACCCCCTCCTCTCTGTGGTATCCCCTCAAATATTGGAAGACTGCTCTCCTGTCTCCCCTGGTCCTTCTCTTCCCTAGACTAGACATGCCCAGTTCCTGCAACCTTTCATCGTATGTTTTAACCTCCAAATCATCCTGGTTGCTCTCTTCTCTGCACTCTTTCTAGAGTCTCAGCATCTTTTTTATAGTGTGGTGACCAAAACCCCATGCAGTATTCTAGATGTGGTCAGGGTTTTCCCAAAGGGGCTTTTTTCAAGAGGCAAGTGGACTTCCTTTGTTTTTCTTTGAAGACATTTCACTTCTCATCCAGGAAGCTTCTTCAGTTCTGACTGAATGGTGGAGACTGGAAGGATTTATATTCCTTACCTGGTCGTTAGTACTCTTTCTGAGAGTTGTTGAGGCCACTTGGAGGTTGATCTGTGGCAGTGGTGAAATTTAATTTTTTTTACTACTGGTTCTATTGGTGTGGCTCAGTGGGCGTGGCTTGGTGGGCGTGGCTCGGTGGGCGTGGCAGGGGAAGGATATTGCAAAATCTCCCTTCCCACCCCACTCTGGGGCAAGCCATTGGTGGTATTTGCTGGTTCTCCGAACTACCTGTTTCTGCTACCGGTTCTCCAGAACCTGTTAGAACCTGCTAAATTTCACCCCTGATCTGTGGTCTCAATGACTCTCAGAGGGATTCTAATGACGAGATGATTGCAAGGAATATACATCTTTCCATTCTCCCCCATCCAGTCAGAACTCAAGAAGCTTCTTGGTTGAGAAGCGAAACATCTTCAAAGAAAAACCAAGAAGATCCAGTTGTCTCTTGAAAAAGCACCTTTGGGACAACCACGGATGACTGAGAATCTCTGATGTTGTGAACTTGTTTATATTATGGAACAGAAGTTGCCTCCAGAAGTTGTGAATGCCCCAACACTGGAAGTCTTTAAGAAGATGTTGGATAGCTATTTGACTGAAACGGTATAGGGTTTCCTGCCTAGGCAGGGGGTTGGACTAGAAGACCTCCAAGGTCCCTTCCAACTCTGCTATTTTATTGTATTGTATTGTATTGTATTGTATTGTATTGTATTGTATTGTATTGTATTGTATTGTATTATGGCTTCACTGAAGCTTCACGCTTCACGCAACAGGCCAAAACAACGGCTGATTTTCTGAAATGTGTTGCGTTGCCATCTGCTTAAGGCTTGAATTCATTCCTTTGTGCCTTCCTGGAGAGCCCGAAAATCAGAATAGCAGAGTTGGAAGGGACTTCCGAGGTCTTATAGTCCAACCCCTGGCTCAAGCAGGAGACCCTAAACCACCCCAGACAAACAGCTATCCAATCTCTTCTTGAAAACCTGCAGTGATAAACCATCCACAACTCCCGGAGGCCAGCTGTTCCACCGATTAAATATTTGCCCAAGTTTGTTTCCGCCAATTAAAAAAAAAGTCACGTTTCCAATTCAGTGAACCAATACAACTTTGAGAATTAAAATAAAAGGATAGAGAAATAGCCATTCTGAAACAGATCCCAAAGAAAGTTAGAGATAAAAGAAAAAACTATTCGCATTTAGCGAAGAAATTATACCAGAAAGGGGTGTGGTTTCGATGGCTTTTTCCAGAAGGTATGCTAATATTCTGGGAGGACACGAGAGTTAGAATTAATACAACTACTGAGGCTGAGGCCTTCATGGAAAAAAATAAAGTCCTAGATAAACCTGATGACACTACACCGGACATACAGGACACGGGAGGTGCCGGATCTCTGCCGGGGGGAGGAGAAGAGGCAACATTGAGAAAACTCAGATCACAAAAATGAACTTGAAAATCTGTTTGATATAAAATGATTGAAATTATTTTAAGATAAAAGTTTATATGCTGACAAAATACTAATAAGTAACAACAATCTAATGTATTAATAAATGAAAGTTATGAGAATGGGGGGGGGGGGAGGGCCATCTCCTGCATAATGTAACTGTCAACATTTGTACTTCATCCACTACCCCTTTCCTTGTATATATTTTTTTAAAAACCAATAAAATTTTGTACCTAGCAGTTCGAAAGCACGTAAAAATGCAAGTAGAAAAATAGGAACCACCTTTGTTGAGAAGGGAACAGCGTTCCGTGCGCCTTCGGCGTTGAGTCATGCCGGCCACATGACCACGAAGACGTCTTCGGACAGCGCTGGCTCTTCGGCTTTGAAACAGAGATGTGCACCGCCCCCTAGAGTCGGGAACGACTGGCATGCATGTGAAAGGGGAACCTTTACCTTTTAGAAATAATATAATAATAAGAAACCTTTTAGAAAGTAAAAATAGTGTGTCCCAGTTGGGTCTTTAATTAATCAGAGTTTAGACCTGTGAAAAAAAATCAATGGGTATTGGCATTGATTGGCTGCTGCTTTAATACAAGGCTTACTAGACCTTCTTTATTTCTAGCATATCAATAATTACACTGAGCTTTTTTTTTTCTTTTTCTTTTTTTCTAAGAAGCAGAATATTATATCCCTGCTCTGTCCATTGGGAAGTTGTGAATGATTAAAAAGCTTATTAGGTTTTGTGGGAGTTAATTAATAAGTCATTTGTCTTATGTCTAAGTATGTTTACTCACGTTGTATGGCAGGATTACTTTTATCCTTTTCATCTGTTCCACTACCTTCTTTTATTGGTATCATTATTATGATTATTAATACTTAGACATTATTATTATCTTGTTGTTTTGTGTGGACACTGAGAGCTTATGCACCAGAGACAAATTCCTTGTGTATTAATCACAGTTGGCCGATAAAGCTCTTCTCTTTTCTTCTCTTCTCTTCCCCTCTCCTCTGTTCATTCTGTTATTCTCTTCTCTTCTGCTCTATTCTATTCTAATTCTATTCCAATACCAATTCTATTCTATTCTATTTTCAAGGAGTTATGCTTAGATGTCACCATTTGAAACATTCCAACATGCACAGTACCTAGGTCAAACATAAAGAAAGACACAAAGGAAGAATCCCAAATGTTTAAACAAGAATTACATTTGTTTATGGACCTACAAACTATTTTCACATCAGTTCCCCAAGAGGGTAGGGGTTTTTTGTACATTAAACACAACTTTTGCTTTCTGTTGAGAGCAAACATTCCCCTATCAGTTTTCATTATCCGGTTTCCGTTAAATACATTTTAAAGCACATTTGCTAGGTGGGTGCCTAATTTCCTTTCTAATTTTCAGCCTGTTCTGGGATCAGAGGCGTGCAGTGCTGAATTTGGAGACGGGGAGGAGGAGGGGAACCGAATGAAAATGGCAATTCCATTTCCTAGTTTGGAAAGTATTAATTAGCTCCGTTCATGCATAAATGTGAACAAAACAAATTTCACCTTATCCTTAACTGATTGTAATTTGAAAATGGAAAAGCATAAATACTCGTACAAAAATTGGTGCATGCTACCTCATTACTGCATTAACGTATTAGATACATCTGGCAGTTTGGGGTTTTTTTTAAAGCGATATTTTAACTTGTTTTTCTTGTGCTGGGTTTAGTTTTTAACTTCTCAGAGTCCTGGTGAGGTGGGGAGAATTACAGGTAGTCATTGACTTATGACCACAATTAAGCCCAAAATTTATGTTGCTGTTCTAACCGAGGCTTCCCAAAAGCATGAAGCCGATGCCTCGTCCCAATAAAACCTGTTTTATTGAGGTTAAAGGGAATTCCTCTCCAGCAAAGTCCCGGCCGACAGTCTTTCATGAGATTTCACAACTACAGACCTTTATCAGGCTTGGAGAGCTGCCAGGCCGATATCCTCCAAACTCCATGCTGTAGCAGCAATTCCTTGGCCAGAAGGAATTGCCTCCTGCAAACTCCCCTCCTCTTTATTCCCTATGGGAGGGGCCATTCACCATCCACCTTTACTCCCAAGTTGGCCTTTGTTCCTTAGCTGTTCCCTTCGCCTGGCAGCTCTGCGCATGTGCACATTGGGAATAGGCTCCAGCTATTCGTCTGCCCCACTGAAGTCTGACTCCAAAGGCAGCTGATAACTGTCAGGCAGCCCTGGCCCCCTCTCTGCCTCCGATGCAGAGCCCGCATCAGAGCCTTCTCCAGACTCCAGGACTGGCCCAGGTTCCTCCCCAACCTCCTCACTGTCCGAGTGTGCACCAGCTCTACTGGCTGCTGGTGGGCCACAACACTTGCTAGGTAAAACATTTGTGAACTCAGTTTCATCCCATGTTATGATCTTTCTTGCCACAAGTTAGGAACATGGTTGTTAAGTGAATCAGGCTTCCCCCATTGAATTTGCTTGTTGGAAGGTCACCAAAGGACATCACATGACCCTGGGACACTGCAACCATCATCATTGGTTGTCAAGCATCTGAATTTGATCACATGACTATAGAGATGCTGCAACAGTCATAAAGTTGAAAAACAATCGTAAGTCATTTGAACTAACTTTGAACGGTCACTAAATGAACTGTTGTAAGTCAAGGAATCTGTTCTGACCGAGGCGTCCCAAGAGCCTGAAGCCAACTCCTGGTCCCTACAAAAACCCCTTTTATGAATTGACTGTGAATTCTGCTCATTCACATCCAGCAAAGTCTTTCAAGGGAGGATTTACAGTCACAGACCTCATCTGGCTTGGAGAGCTGCCAGGCTTATATCTGCAGAACTTGGCCAGGAGCCTTGGAGAGTCATGAACCAATTAAGGGAACTTATTGTCTCCTGCAAACTCCACTTCCCCTTTGCTCTTCTTTTATTTCCTCTGGGAGGGGCCATTCACCGTCCACCTGTGGCCTTATACCCAAGTCGATCCCTGTTCTTTAGTTGTTCCCTTCATCTGGCAGCTCTGTGCATGCACTCACTGGGAACAGGCTCCAGCTGTTCTTCTGCCTCACTGACGTCCGACTCCGAAGGCAGCTGATAACTGTCAGACGGCCCTGATCCCCTCTATGCCTCTGACACAGAACCCTCGTCAGAGCCTTCCCCAGACTCCAGGTCTGACCCATGTTCCTCCCCAACCTCCTCACTGTCCGAATCTGCTGCCAGCTCTGCTGGCCGCTGGAGGGCCACAACAGACTACCGGTACCTATACAATGTGATCTATAAATGAACAGATAAACTGCCTGGTTTTCTGAGCTGTAGAATTTAGACTTGAGTTTTGCCAGCCTGGGAAGAGTTAAAAAGTCATCTACAGTTACAACACAACTCCCTTCTCTTTTCTGTTGTGCATGCAAATACAAGCCTGGCACCTTTCAAAATTACAATGTTGTTCTTTTCTTTTTTTTTAATGTCCTGCATTTTCTTCTGCATGAAAAACATGTGATTTGGTTGTAATGGACAAATGAACAAACACAAATCCACGTTTCCTTATCTCTGTCGGTACTTGTCTCTCTAATTAAGTTTTGTGTGTAAGCTACAAGAGGGGAGCATGTCCTCTCTCTCCCTGCCTCTACGTTTCCATTTTCACATTTTGTCCAACACAAATGAATACACAACAGAAAAGCCGCACTTGAGAGTGTGAGAGATAGACAGGGACAGACAGAGGCAGAGAGGACTAAATAAATTATGTTGTTGTGTCTACTGTGATCCAGCTGTATCTCTACATATTTCGCCTCTGTGTATCATAGGTTTCTCCTGCTGAACCTCTGGAACTGTCCGTGGTTCTGAACACATGATATTGCTTGGTTGGTTCAACTTCAATCAGAGTTGAACTTCAGTCAAAGGGCATGACTGCATTCCCACTCACGCTAATAACACTATTACTAGTATTACTTATTGTGCTCCACCAGCAACCAGCGGATCTGGCAGTAGATTTGGACAGTGACAAGGTTGGGGAGAATGGACGGTGAATGGCCCCTCCCAGAGGGAATAAAAGAGGAGCGAAAGGGGAGTGGTGTTTGCAGGAGACCATTACCATATTTTTCGGAGTATAAGATGCACCCAGGTTTTGAAAAGGCATTTTTTTTAAAGTAGGTAGGCAGATAGAAGGATAGAGAGGGAAAGAAAGAGAGAGAAATACAGTAGGTAGGTAGGGAGAGAGAGTAGTTAGGTAGGTAGGTAGATAAATGGACAGAAGAGAGAGAGAAAGAGAGAGAGAGAGAGAAATACAGTAGATAGGGAGAGAGACAGAGAGTAGGTAGGTTGGTAGGTAGAGGGATAGAGAGAGAAAAATAGAGAGAAATACAGTAGATAGGTAGAGGGAGGCAGAGAGAGTAGAAAGGTAGGTATATAAGTAGATAGAGGGAGGGAGGGAGGGAGGGAGGGAGAGAGAGAAGGAGAGAGAGAGAGAGAGAGAGAGAGAGAGAGAGAGAGAGAGAAATACAATAGGTATGTAGGGCGAGAGAGAGAATAGGTAGGTAGGAAGGTAGGTACAGAAGGTAGGTAGATAAAGGGATAGAGAGAGAGAGAGAAATAGAGAGAGAGAGTAGGTAGGTAAGTAGATGTTTCCAGGTGTATTTATCCGTGTGCTGGAGAAGGAAATCGCTGACAATCTGTAGCACCTAAAACTCATCAATCACTCTAACTAAACAGCTTTCCGAAAGGGGAAAAAAAGGTTTTGCACTCTGCAAACGTCCCCAAAACGGCCCGTTTTTCGCAAAAATGGATCCGTTTGTTTTCAAATAAAAGATATGAATAGCCTTGTGGGGGGGGGCTTGCAGAGTGCTCCTGGGGGGGGGGTTGTCAAAAAATGCATGCATAGCCTTATGGAGGCTTATAGAGTGCTGCTGGGGGTTGGGGGGGGCAAAAACAGAGTGTTTATTGCTCATTTCTGCCCTCCCCGGCCCCCAGGAGCTCTCTGAAAGCCTCCATAAGGGTATGCATGACCATTTTGGTGAAAGGGGCGGGGCATCAGGAGGCAAAAAATGCTGTATTTGGTGTATAAGACGCACCCAGATTTTCAGCCTCTTTTTAAAGGAAAAAAGGTGTGTCTTATACTCCAAAAAATACGGAAGTCCATTCCTACATTCTGATGAAGTATTGCAGCATCTGAAAGATATCAGCCTGGCCACTCTCCAAGACTGATAAAGGTCGGTAATTGTGAACTATCTTGAAAGACAGTGGGCTGGGACTTTGCTGGAGAGGAATTCATTGTAAATTAAAGAAAAGGGGTTTCTCCGGATGAGGACTCGGCTTCGTGCTGCTGGGGAAGACAGAACATTCCTAAATTTGCAGATGATACAACAGTGGTGGGACTCATCTCTCATGGTGGGGGGATGAGTCTGCCTATTGAGATGAGGTGGACCAGTCACTTTCGTGGTGTGGAGACAATAACTTGGCCTTAACATCAATAAGATCAAGGACCTTATAGTGGACTACAGAAGGAATAGATCAGACATCCAGCCCTTGCTGATCAATGGAGACCGAGGGGAGCAAGTGGCCAGTTTTAAATTTCTGGGTGTCGTCATAAAAGAGGACCTGACCTGGGGCATCTCACCTTGCAGCCCTGGTCAAAAGGGCCCAGCAGAGATTATACAATCTGAGACTTCTCAGGAAACAACAACTGAATGAAAAACTGCTGGTGACCTTCTACCGCTGCACCAGAGAGAGTATTTTAACTCACTGCACCTGTGTCTGGCTTGCCAAAAACCCACGCTACGCCACTGCGCAAACCCCACTCCTTTCTAGCACTGAGAATGTTCCCTCCTTGGGTAATGAAACGTCTGCAAGAGTGCCCCAAGGACCCCACAGTTCAACCTTGTGCTACCAATATTCGCTGCTTATCAATATTCTGGTTGCCTGCTTTTTCAAACGCAAACCTCCAGGTTAAAGAATGGCTCCTACCCTCAAAATCCAATCATTGTTTACAGTTTGGGGATGCCTCTGGGACCACCTCACCTTGGAGTGACTAACAACCTGCTAAAGCAAAATAAAGTCTTTACACATAAATACGTGTCACACATAACCTCACCAGTAAAGAGCGTGTTTTAAATAACTCGCTGCTCCAATCTGCAATAAGTTCTCTGGGGCAAAAGATAAAAGGAAGAATAATGGTTTGCAGCTTTATTTTTGCGTTGCGATGTTCCTGTTGTAAGCTGTTGTTAACTGAGTTTTTTTTTCCTTCTGTGAAATGGCTTATGGATGTTTCCCGCCGCATTTATTATGTTTCGTTGACAAAGGGAACAGCACAAAAAAAAGCGTTAATATCAAAAATTGCATTTCTGCACTTGAGGATTGGGAAAGTTCTGGGCATACAGCAATAATAATAATAATAATAATAATAATAATAATAATAATAATAATAATAATAATAATAATAATAATAATAATAATAAGCCCCTGGGTGGGGCCCGACTAGTAATCAATGCCAAATTCGGCGAAACAACTGGCCGCTGTGATACAATTCTGTTGATGCAATAATAATAATAATAATAATAATAATAATAATAATAATAAGGAGGAGGAGGAGGGGGAGGGGGGAGGGGGGAGGGGGAGGAGGAAGAGGAGGTTTTAGAGAATGAGAAAGGCAAGATCTTGTAGGACTTCAGAATCCAGACTTCAGAATCCAGACTGAATCCAGCCTACAACACACCTGATATAACAATAATTGAAAAGAAAAAAGTATGGTTCATTGACATTGCAATACCTGGTGATGCGCGAATTGAAGATAAACAGCAAGAAAAAAATCACAAAATACCAGGACTTGCAAATTGAGGTTGAGCGATCGTGGAAAAAGAAACCATGTGTTGTCCCAATTGTAATTGGAGCCCTTGGAGCAATATCTAAAGGGCTACCTGGCTATTTGGAAATTCTAAATTTACCTGACTTGAACATTCTGCCTCTACAAAAAAAACACCCTAACTTGGAACAACTTATATCCTCCGACGTTACCTTAACAGTTCCTAGGTCCTTGGTTAGGACTCGAGCTGTTAGGCTACCAACCAGCCCCAAAGGCTGTGAATCCCACCAAAGATTAACCACATAATTGATAATGATAATATAACAATAACAATAACAATAAAAACAACAACAATAATATCAACAATTATTTTGTTTATACAAACATAACAACTTTGCAACACATTATACTTTTTTTAAAACATATCCATTGTGTTTCCTTTATCTGTACATATATTTAAAGGTTTTAAATCCCCACTTTTTCATTATAAGGATACCCTTAAAGCCAAGAAAATGAACATTGAAACAGTTTGAGTCCAAAATGTATGTTGCTAAGTGAAATATTTGTGGGGTGAATTTTGCCTCATTTTATGACCTGTCTTGCCGCAGTTGTTCAGTGAATCGTTCCAGCTGTTAAGTTAGTAACACGGCTGTGAAATGTGAATCTGGCTTCCTTTGCTTGTAAAAGGGGATCACACAATCCTGCAACAGTGTGACCGTCATAAATACAAGTCAGTTGCCAAGCACCTGAATTTTGATAATGTGACCATGGGGATACTGCAATGGTTTGTTCAATGCCCATAAACTGCTTTTTTCAGTGCCATTGTAACTTCAGGTGGTCACTAAATGAACCGTTGTAAGTCGGGGATTACCTGTAACTAAATCAGGCCATCCTCATTCCTTTAAAAAGGTCTTTGGTGCTCTTTTATCTTGGTTGTTTTCTTTCTGATGTTTCATTACCCAACTAGGAATCATCATCAGTGTTAGGAGGGCTTGGGATTTGCAGAGTATGAAGAAGGGGATGAGGAGGAGGAAGAGATGTAGATAGAGAAGGAGATGGAGAAAGAGATGGAGAAGGAGATGGAGAAGGAGATGGAGAAGAAGATGGAGAAGGAGATGGAGATGGAGAAGTCCCAAGCCACAAATTTCCCAAGGTTTCCCACCATAGGATCATGCCCACATTTATAAGATTCCTGCTAGAACCCCCATAATACATTTCGGCACTGAAAGTACCTTTGCTAACATTTCAAGCTGCATGCATGTTGAGTGTCCTACATAACTCTTCCGCAGTTTTTGCCAGCTCTCCTTCAGGTTGCGGCACCCACAGCATCCACAGAGCAAGAACAGAAGTTCTAAACATCTCCAATAGTGTCCCCATCACCCAGGTCAAGAAAGCTTCAGTGTGTGGGGATCAGGTTTGCAATCACCTACTTGGAATGGAATGGAATGGAATGGAAGAGAAGAGAAGAGAAGAGAAGAGAAGAGAAGAGAAGAGAAAAGAAGAGAAGAGAAGATAGAATGGAATGGAATTCTTTATTGGCCAAGTGTGATTGGACACACAAGGAATTTGTCTTTGGTGCATATGCTCTCAGTGTACATAAAGAAAAAGAAATTACATTCATCAAGAATCATAATATGCAACACTTAGCGATAGTCATAGCTTATTAATAAGCAATTAAATCATACCTGGAAACCAATAAAACAATTTAAATTGTAAATATACAAGCAATATGGTTATAGACATAAGTGGGAAGCGATAGGTACTAGGAAGAGTGAGAAGAAGAATGGCAATACAGTCTTAGTAAATAGTTTGACAGTGTTGTGGGAATTAGTTGTTTAGCAGAGTGATGGCATGGGGGGGAAATGTTCTTGTATCTAGTTGTGTTGGTGTGCAGTGCTCTATAGCATCGTTTTGAGGGTAGAAGTTGAAACTATTTATGTCCAGGATGTGAGGGGTCTGTAGCTATTTTCACAGCCCTCTTTTTGACTCGTGCAGTGTGCAGGTCCTCAATGGAAGGCAGGTTGGCCATAATTGTTTTTTCTGCAGTTCTGATTCTCCTCTGAAGTCCGTGTCTGTCTTGTTGGGTTGCAGAACCAAACCAGACAGTTATGGAGGTGCAGATGAGAGACTCAATCATTCCTCTGTGGAACTGAATCAGAAGAATTGGGGAAAGAGTTGGTCTAAATGATCTTTCTTGAACAAGCCCATCTTGAGTGGCCCTCAACCTCTTTGACTTTCTATGGTACTTTTTTCTGGGCTCTACAGGGAAACAAGGAAGGGATATTCCTCTCGTGATGCTATTTCAGAGCACCAAGACTTGCCCAGCGAAAGAGCCCTTTTTAACAGTGGTGGCCCATCACAGAGGCCAACTATATCCAACAAAGTACTCACAAACAACACCGCACATTCACTATTCTATTACACACTTTGCACCTCTCTGCCTCTCTCTTTTGATCCTCCTCAGCTGGGAAAAAGCTTCTTCTAACGCCTGAGAAGTGCTTATGTGTACAGGGGAATATGTATAATTAATAGACATTTCAGATGTGCCATTTTTTTATTTTTTGCTTACTGAAGAAGTTTGTCTTGGAAAACGCAGCGAATTTGGCTAATGGCTTGCTCAAAGTCTCATTAAGGGTGGGAAGACATATCTGAAGAGACAATCCTCTCCATACTTTGCTTTTATCACTGGATTTGTTTACATTCCACCGCTTGGCAGTCGCGTTCAAACAGGATAGCCTTGATACAGCAAGCTTTTTTTTTCTGTCCCTGCATCCCTCTTAAAATTATTTTCTTAAAACAACGTGAATAATTTTCCCTTGCTGTATTTAGACACACTGCAAAAGATTGGTGTGGTGTGTGTTTTTTTTTTAATCAGTGGAGACTTTTAAAAAAATCTAATGTTTATTGCGATGTTAATTTCCCTTGACTAAATTCAACAGAAATAGGAAATATGGAAATACCTTATTATTGTAGCTGCTGATAAGTTATTTAATAGCATACACAAGATTCTGAGCAGAGAAATTTAAAATGGATTAATTTGGAAACATCCCAAGATGATGAGGGGAGACAGGGTGGTCTTCCAATATTTGAGGGGCTGCCACAGAGAGGAGGGGGTCAAGCTATTTTCCAAAGCATCCGAAGGCCAAGCAAGGAATCATGGATGGAAACTGACCAAGGAGAGATTCAACCTGGTAATAAGGAGGAATTTCCTAACAGGGAGAACAATCAACCCATGGAACAGAAGTTGCCTTCAGAAGTTGTGGGAGCTTCATTCCTGGAGGCTTTCAAGAAGAGACTGGACTGCCATCTGTTGGAAATGGTGTAGCGTCTCCTGCTTGGGTAGGGGTGGGTGGGGTTGGACTAGATGACCTACAAGGTACCTTCCAACTCTGTTAATCTGTTAAATCTGTTACAGTGAAGTCTCTACGCTAGATCCTGATCTCTCCTTAACAATCACTGGATCATCTCCTGGTATTTTTGTGGTCTCCAGGGTCATCTGTATCATCTTCTTACTGATCTTCATTCTTGTCTTGTTCTCATGATGCAAAACTGATTTAGTCTATCCTGAAATTTCATCTCATTGCATCAGGGAATCTTAGAATTGGTGCCACCAAAGTTATGGAGCCCAGCTCCTGCTTGATGCAGCAATTATAATTAAACCCTCCCAGATAGAAGATTATTCAGCCTGTGCTTGAACAGGGAAGACTCACTTCTTCCCCCAGTCATCCGTTCCATGCCTAAATTCTCTAAGGAACATTTCCTGGGATCTAGAATGATTCCAAAGATTCTCTGGTCTTGTTCAGCATGATAATCTTCACATACTTGTCATATCCTCCTTTTTTTTCACATGGAAGCATACCAACTCCTTCTACCTCATCTTCTTTCCTGGGTTCTGCTCATTCTTCCTGTTGCATTTCTTGAAACATGGAACATAAAACAGAATAACAGCACTGGAAAGGATCTTGCAGATCTTCTAGTCCTCCAAGTGTTGGACTTTCATTCTTTCTGAAAATTAGATGCGAGCCTTGTCTTCTAGAGCAAGAAAGAACATGCCTCTTCCATCTTCTCCATCAACACCCTTTGGAAATTTTCCAGACTTCTGCTTTGTCTCATTTGTTCTTTTGATCTCTAAGTTAAATTTATTTTTTATTTTTATTTTATTTATTTGTTTGTCTAACGTGTACAAGGTAACAAGTATAAGTGCGAACATAACCATGAACAAAGGAAATGAATACAAATGAATGGGGACAGTAGGACAGTGACGGTAGGAATCCTGGTGCGTTTATGCAAGCCCCCTTTACGGACCTCTTAGGAATGGGGTGAGGTCCACGGTAGACAGTTTGAGGTTGAAGCTGTGGGGGGGGGGGGGTTCAGGACGTAACTACGGAGTCAGGTAGAGCATTCCAGGCGTTGACCACTCTGTTGCTGAAGTCGTATTTTCTGCAATTGAGTTTGGAGAGGTTGACCTTGAGTTTGTATCTATTGTTTGCCCGAGTATTATTGAGGTTGACATGTTGACAGGTAGGATGTTGTAGCAGACAATTTTATGTACTATGCTTAGGTCAGACCATAGGTGGCGTAGTTCCAGGTTGTTCAAACCCAAAATTTTGAGCCTGGTGCCATAAGGGCTTCTATTGTGAGCAGAGGAGTGGAGGACTCTTCTCATAAAATACCTCTGGACTTGCTCAACTGTGTTAATGTCAGATATACAGTGTGGATTCCAGGCAGACGAGCTGTATTCGAGGATTGGTCTGGCAAAGGTTTTGTATGCTGGAGTTTGCAGGGCAATGTTACCGGAGAAGAAGCTTTGCAAAATTAGGTTAACAACTCTTGATGCCTCTTTGGCAATGCTGTTACAGTGAGCTCTGGGGCTTAGATCTTAGATCTTATACTCATATCTTGCAATCATTCATTATGGGAGTTGTTCTCCAGCATTTTCAGTTTTCTGACTATTCCTCTTCCATTTCTCCATGTCCTTCTTCAGGAAGCAATAACCCTGGTCTGCAATATTCCGGGGTGTTACCCTTAGCACATCTTACCAAGCAGAGAGGAATCCTTTCAGTGGGAGAGTTCTTATTTTCTTCACAAAATGACCTTTGTAACATGAGCTGATGTCCTAACTCAAGACGGTGTCACTTTTATTGCTCAAAGGACCAGGACCGTCTAATTTCCTTCCCTCTTTTTTTGGATACCCTTGCCAGAGACTGAAAATATGATTTTATGGTAAGCAATACCAACTGCATGCTCTATTTTCAATGCCACGATAAAAAACCAAGACAAGAGCAAATGAAATTAAATCATAAATCAGAACAAGTTGGGAAGGTTATCTGAGCAGTCGATGCCAAGGAAGACAATAAGATAGAAGGAAGGGCAAAGTGGAGAGAGGACCTTGCTTTATTACTAAATTATGAAAAATAAAATACATCGATTGGGGCAAATGGTTAATTTTTTTTTATGGACAAAAGGCTTCATGTGAAAAATATAATTGCAATGATAAATTACCGAAGGGCCCTAATTAAATGATCCAAGTGGGTTGGCTTGTCCAATGGAAGGTATCGACATGTTTTCAAATTGTTGACAAGGATGATATATTGCCGCGCAGCAACATGGCAAAATAAATATTGGATCTACCTTCTCCCCAAAAGTTCATTTCCGTGTATCTAAATGAGTAAGCCGGGATCCAAACAAAAGCATCTCAGGTGTTTAGTAGAACTTTGGACTTACGGTATGTAGAAGTTATGTTCGGGGGCCAAGACCGAAGCTTATTTCGTTCAGCAGAATTTTGTATTTGACCACACCACTGATTGATCAGACCCAAAGCCACCTCTACGGGTGGCATCTCCTTTCTTAAATTTGTTTACTGATGGTCGTGGTAGGCGGGACAGATCTTGGCAGACGGGACGAAATGTTCGGGCTGCCAGAGGAATGTTCAGATAACAGGCTGCATAGTCCACAACTGGACAATAGGTGGCACAAGAGAGTCTCAGACAAGACTCACCCTTGTTTCTCAGTCAGTCAGCCCTAATGAAATTCAAGATTTATTGATTGATTGATTTCGTCAAGCATGTATTAGATAACATATATAAGTATAAACATGATTTTGAATACATGAAATGGATATGAATAAAAGGATATGAATAAAAGGGAACATTAGGACAGGGACAATAGGCACATTAGTGCACTTAAGCACACCCCTTACAGACGTCTTAGGAATGGGGTGAGGTCAACAGTAGACAGTAGGAGGTTAAAGGTTTGGGGGGCTTGGGGAAGAAACCACAGGGTCAGGTAGAGGATTCCAGGCGGTGACCACTCTGTTACTGAAGTCGTATTTTCTGCAATCGAGTTTGGAGCGGTTTACCATAAGTTTGTATCTCTGGTGTGCTCATGTGTTTCTGTGGTTGAAGCTGAAGTCATCATGGACAAGTAGGACACTGTAGCAGATAATTTTACGTACTATGTTTAGGTCGGATCGAAGACAGCAAAGTTCTAAGTTGTCCAGTGGCGTAGCGTGGGGGGTGCAGGGGGTGCCGGCCGCACCGGGCGCAACATCTGGGGGGGCGCCCTGACTCGCCCTGCGCCGCCCTTTGCCGGACTGTGGCCGCCTCTTTCTGCGCCCAGCTTGGCCCGCGAACTAAGCTCCCCGGCCCCGGCCTGCCCAGGCCCCTCCTGCGCACCGCCTACCTCCCAGCGGAGCCGCCAAGACCCGCCGCGCCACCCCCGCTCCGTCTGCCCACGGCTGCAATGCCACCGCGTCCTCCCGCTCCGCCCGGAGCGCCCCGGGGAGCCGGTGCCTTCCCGAAGCCCCCGGTGCGCCTCCCACCCCCGCGGCACCTGCTTCCCTTCAGTCGAGCCTTTTCCCGCTGCCCTGTCCAGCTCCTCCTCGGGAGGAAGGCAGGAGGCCAGCATGGAGAGCCTCACTTGACTGATGCCGACCAAGGGGCAGCTGCAGTCGGGCCGCACTCGGGTTAGGGGGCGCAAATTACTTGCCCCGGGTGCTGACAACCCATGCTACGCCACTGAAGTTGTCTAAGAACAAAATGTCACATCTGGTGGCATAAGGGATTCTATTGCGAGCAGAGGAGTGGAGAACTCTTCTCGTGAAATATCTCTGGACTTGCTCGATTGTATTAATGTCCGATATGCATTGTGGGTTCCAGACAGATGATCTGCATTCGAGAATTGATCTAGCAAAGGTTTTGTATGCTCTGGTTAGTCGGACAGTGTTACCATCGAAGAAGCTTCCCAGGATTAGGTTAACAACTCTTAATGCCTTTCTGGCAATGTTGTTGTAGAGCAGGGGTGTCCAAACTTGGGAACTTTAAGATTTGTGGACTTCAACTCCCATGCTGGCTGGGGAATTCTGGGAGTTGAAGTCCACAAGTCTTAAAGTTCCCAAGTTTGGACACCCCTGTTGCAGAGTGACATGATAACAGAATTCTTGGGTGTTGTAGTTGAAGCTGAAATATTCATTGACAGGCAAGACATTGTAGCAGATAATTTTATGTACTATGCTTAGGTCAGACTTAAGGTGGCGTAGTTCTAAGTTGTCTAAGCCCAACATTTCAATTCTGGTGGCTTGAGATTTTGGGTTTAGACAAGTTAAGATAGACTTAAAATTATGTAAGACCACACTGTCTGGTCCTTTGGGGTAAAAAAAAAAAGCCAAATGTTTTCATTGCATGTTCAAAGAGTGAGGTATTATTATTATTATTATTATTATTATTATTATTATTATTATTATTATTATTATTATTATTATTATTATTATTATTTATTAGCTCTTATAGACCGCCCCCTCTCCCGAAAGGGACTCGGGGCGGTGTACAGTCCGTATCAAAAATACAACAAATTAAAATTATTAAATAAATAGATACATATATACGTATATGTGAGGAGGATAAAAAGATATGCCAAACTGTACGGCTAAGTAAATAAATCAGAATATATAAAATTTGAAATCCCAATATCCTGTAAGATGAAATTTAAAAGAGACAGTCCCTCTAAAAACCAATAAGGTAGCTCTTAAGCTTTTGGGCAATGTCTTTGTGGAATATAAAACAACTCCTTTTGGGCTGAGCGAACAACGTCCAACTCCTTTTATTCATTCTGAGCTTTCTCTATCAACTGAACAAAGGTCCTTCGAGATCGGACGAGGAGAATATTCCTAATCAATAAAGAATAGGAGTCATTTTCCAAATTGCCCTTCGGTGCACAGGGAGTAGCGTCGCCTCTTTAACAAAATACACTTGTTTGGCTGGCTAACTTAATTACAAGAAAAAAGAAATTTATTTTCCTACTGTCGGCCTAATTAAAATTAAACACCAGCCAGATGGTTTGTAAATTTTTCAAGAGCATTTTCATTCCCTCTTCTTTTAAAAAAAAAGAAAAAGAGAGATTCCAGACAGGAATAAGCAAAACACCTGTATCAAAGGGTGTGGGGGGAAGGAGGAAAAAGAAGGAAGGAAGGAAAGGCATTTTTTTTCCCTTTAGGAAACAAAACTATTTTTTTTAAAAGCCAGTCTTGTGAAATGGGATGAACAGGGAGAACATCAAAGATGCTTCAGGTTGCATTTTGCAAAATTTTGCTGGTATTGTCATACAACGGCAATGTCTGCAGTGACATGAGGGATACAACAGAGGGATACAATCTAGACCAAGTGAGGTACTAATGTTGTTACTTACAAAACCATGTCTGATCCATCACAACCCCATGGACAACGTTCCTCCAGGTCCTCCTGTCCTCTACCATCCTCTGGAGTCCATTGAAGCTCACGCCGACTGCTTTGGTGACTCCATCCAGCCACCTCCTTCTCTTTCATCCCCTTCTTCTTTTGCCCTCCGTCTTTCCCAGCATGAGGCTCTTCTCCAGTAAGTCCTTCCAGTGAGTCCTTCTAGTGAGGTACTAATGCCACTCTATAAAGACTTAGTAAGACCACACTTAGAATCCTGCATCCAGTTTTGGTCACCGCACTATAAAAAAGAGGTTGAGACTCTGGAAAGAGTGCAGAGAAGAGCAACCAGGATGATGAGGGGACTGGAGGCCAAAACATATGATGGACGGTTGCAGGAACTGGGCCTGGCTAGTCTAGGGAAGAGAAGGACCTGGGGAGACAGGAGAGCATCTTCCAATATTTGAGGGGCTGCCCCAGAGAGGAAGGGGGTCAAGCTGTTTTCCAAAGCCCCTGAAGGCCAGAAAAGGAATGATGGATGGGAACTGACCAAGGAGAGATTCAAAACTGGAAATAAGGAGAAATTTTCTTGACTGTGTAAAGAATCAACCCATGGAACAGAAGTTGCCTTCGGAAATTGTGGGAGCTTCATCACTGGAGGCTTTCAAGAAGAGACTGGGCTGGCTTCTGTCAGAAATGACGTAGGGTCTCCTGCTTGGGCTGGACTAGATGAGCTACAAGGTCCTTTCCATGTCCGTTGATATGTAATCTAATATATGACATCTCTCGGCCTCTGTAAGCACCAGACAGGGATGGAATATGGACCCTGGAATGCATGGAGGGAAAATGTTGCCCATAATAGTTACCCATTATTGTAGCACAGATCTTGGGAAGGATGTTTGAATCTTAGGAATCTGAGGACGGTTAGAGATGGGGCCACCTCTAAACAGGGCCATGGAGCAAGTGTGATGCTTGCTGATGCACAGCAATCTGTGCATACTCACACAAGGTGGTGCGTGCACACAATCCCTTCCTTCAAGATGAAGCAGAATGTAGCCTTGAGGTTCAGCAGACTCTTTCTGTTACTGTAGAAGGGAGAGTGGACGTTTCTCTGGCATTCTCCTCTCCCGCCTTCTGTAATTCTGCTTTTATAGGATAATCCTGCAGATATTCAGAAGAACATCCCTTTGCATTCAAAAGGACTTAGGGCTTGAAGGTTGCCAGTAGGTCGTGACTTTAATTTGCATTTGAGCTAGGCTTTCTTCCTTCCCTCATTCCCTCCCTCCTTGTTCCTTCCTTCTTTCCTTCTTTCCTTCCTCTCCCTTCCTCCCTTCCTCTTTCTTCTCCCCCCTCCTTCCTTTCTCCCTCTTTCTTCTTCCTCCCTCCTTCCTTTCTCCCTCTTTCTTCTCCCTCCCTCTCCCTCTTTCTTCTCGCTCCCTCCTCCCTCCCTCTCCCTTCCTCTTTCTTCTCCCTCCTTCCTTCCTTTCTCCCTCTTTCTTCTCCCTCCCTCCTTCCTTTCTCCCTCTTTCTTCTCCCTCCCTCTCCCTCCCTCTTTCTTCTCGCTCCCTCCTCCCTCCCTCTCCCTTCCTCTTTCTTCTCCCTCCTTCCTTCCTTTCTCCCTCTTTCTTCTCCCTCCCTCCTTCCTTTCTCCCTCTTCTCCTTCCCTCTCCCTCCCTTCCTCTTTCTTCTCCCTCCTTCTCTCTTTCTTCTCCCTCCCCACCTCCTTCCTCTCCCTTTCTTCTCCCTCACTCCTTCCTTTCTCCCCCTTTCTTCTCCCTCCCTCCTCCCTCTCCCTTCCTCTTTCTTCTCCCTCCCTCTCTCCTTCCTCCCTTCCTCTCCCTCCCTCTTTCTTCTCTCTCCCTTCTTCCTTCCTCTCCCGTCCCCCCTCCCTCTTTCTTCTCCCTCCCTCCCTTCTTTCCTTCTTTCCTTCATTTCTCACTCCTTCCCTGTCTCTTCCTCTTTCTTTCCTCCCTTCTTTCTTTCCTTCCTTTCTTCCTTCCATCCATCTCTCCCTTCCTCCTTCCCTTCCCTTCCCTTTCCTCCCCTTCCCACTGTCTACAGTATCTTCCTTGTAACAAACGCATCTTTCTCTCTGCATTAAGTTTGGTCAGAGGCCCAAGCAAATGTTAAATTAGTGCCATCACCACAGTGGCTACTCATGAAGAAAATGGCTTTTTGATGCTGCTAATTTACTTTTCCCCACCGCCGTCCTGGAGTGACTGGCCAAGTTTACCGTCGCATCGCGGGGGCGGGGGGGGAGAGAAGCAACAACTGTTTCTGTCTCTGTGGATTAAACCCCATTAGTTATGCGTGGCTAGTTTGCAAATTCTACACACGGGCGTGTAGAATTCAGCATGCTCACTGACAGAGATGGAGGACTTGGGGAGTGCGAGCGAAAGAGCAGAGTCATGGAGAAGGTCTTCATTTTCTCTCTCTCTCTCTCTTTTTTTCCTTCTCTGTCATTCCTTCTCTCCTCTCCGCTGGAGGACAAATGCGCTTAATTGTCTAGGGAGAGAAGAAGAACCCACTGCGGTCCACAGCTAAGCTGAAACTGAAGAGACTTCGACTGTCATTAAGCCCAACCGGCAGGATTGCCCTTTTCATAGAGTGGCTTCCCAAAATGGCACGCTTTGCCCTTCCATAAATAAATCTCTCGCCTCCCGGTGGCACCAGCCCTCCGTGTCTCCCCGCTGGATCCCTGCCTATTGTCATGGCTCTCTGTCAAAGATGGATGAGGCAACCAGGGCCCTCAGCTGTTCAGCAGGGTAGAGCTGTAATTTAGGCAGCCTCTCGGCTTCTCTTCCCCTCCCCTCCCCTCCTCCCTCCCACCAGAAAAGGAGGAAGACAAATGAAAAAGAAGCCGGCGTGGGATTCGTGAAAATTCTCTTCAAACTTTTGCTCAGGAGCTGATGGACTTTGGGATGCTGTCTGTACTCTGTGGCCAAAGTGGCTTTGCGGCCAAGTAAACCACAGATGCGGTGCCTCAAATGGGTGGCTCAGTGGCTAAGACGCTGAGCTTGTCGATCAGAAAGGTCTAGTGACTTGTCCCAGCTCCTGCCAACCTAGCCATTCGGAAGCACGTAAAAATTGCAAGTAGAAAAATAGGGACCGCTTCACGGGCATGGCTTGGTGGTGTCATGTGACTGAGTGGGCGTGAGTGACGTCAAGTTGGCCACGCCCACCCAGTCACATGCCCCATCTAGCCAGGGCCACTGAAACAGTAGTAAAAGAAATTGAACCCCCCCCCAAGTGACCTGATTCTATGCCTCTGTTAATCCAGAGGTTCAACATGGCGCAGGGAACACCCATCAACTGTTTAAAACTGCTCGTATTTTTTACATTTATTATCAAACCTCTATGCCCCCCATCACGCTGAGATGACTGTAGGTGATTTACAGTCCTATACAGTCTACCACAATTTATACAATTGTGCAGTTGCTACCACGGGTCATAAGTGAGAGGATTGGTTTTAAGTTGTTGTTGTTTTTTGTATCTCTGAACAGTCACTAAAATGGTTTTAAGTTGAGGACTACCCTTACATGAACTTTGGTGGCACAGAAATTACAATGCCATTTCTGCTGACTTCTGGGTGACTGCAATTTGGCAGTTCGATTCTCACCAGGTTCAAGGTTGACTCGGCCTTCCGTCCTTCTGAGGTCACTAAAATGGGGACCCAGTTTGTGGGGACAAGAGGCTGACTCTGTAAAATGCTTAGAGAGGGCTGTAAAAGCTCTGTGCAATGGTATAGAAGTCTAAGTACTATTCCTAATGCTCTTCCTTCCTTCCTTCCTTCCTTCATCCATCCATCCATCCATCCATCCATCCATCCATGGTGGCACAGGGGTTAGAATGCAGCATAGCAGGCTGATTCTGCCCGCACCCAGGAGTTCGATTCTCATTGACTCAAGGTTGACTCAGCTTTCCATCCTTCTGAGTTGGGTAAAATGGGGACCCAGATTGTTGGGGGCAAGAGGCTGACTCTGTCAAAGCTCTGTGAAGTGGTATATATAAGTCCAAGTGCTATTGCTAAGTGCTACGTAACTCTAACAAGATAATACATTTTTTCTCCACCCTTAATGAGTTCCTATGCTGGGGTTTACTTTCCTTTTAATGTACACATCGTTTTTCTTGTGCGTTACATCTGGCAGGCCAAGAACTGTGAACACATTTTACTACCACAACAGGACTTGGCAATGTCAGGGTTTGTATAGCTCTTGTAACTTTGCTCCCAGAACAAACTCTTCAGAGATTGCTCAAGACCGTAAGCCCTTACACCCAGCCCGCGAGCTAAATTACCTACAATCTAGTTAGACTCCGTCCTGTGTTTTGGCTGCAGGCCGAGATTTCACCAAAAGTGGAAAACATACGCGCCTCCTCCTCAAAGCACCCAAATTGATTTGCATACGTGCCTGCCACGTTGTGAAATTGCAATATGTTGTTTTGTCCTTTGCTTCATGGATTTGAGGTGTTGCTGGGCTAACAAGCTTGGGTCAGCCAAGGAATGGATTAAGAAAGGGGGGGGGGAGAAAGAAAGAAAGGAAGGAAGAAAGGAACCGTTGCCATAAAAATTCTGCTCAAGCTATTAATAAATATCAAGAGCGATTTATTCCCTGTTTATATCAATTACTAAGTACCTCCGTTAGCGGAAAGGTTATATCCATATGAAATCCTGCAGCACGCTAACCTTTTCGTCCTTTGCAAAGGACACCAAATCCATCTTTTTTAAAAACATGGGTTCTCACGTCCAACCAGGATAATAATGCAGGGCCTTTATTCAACTCTACATAAAACCTAACTAGAATTTTGTTTAATGGCTCACAGCAGTGATTTCCCCACCTCCCCCCAATCCTGTGCTTCATCCTTCCCATCCTAAATTCTCCTCTTTCTATCCTCATGGGACAGAATTGTCTGACAATTCTTGATGAACGAAGGGAGAAAGATGTATCATTCCATTTCTTTCTTTTTTTTTTCTTGTTCTGGTTGAAAATGCTGGTCCTGGACATTTTGTCTGGAGAGAAGAGCTGAAGGACAATCCGTGGGAAAAGGCTTGGTCCACCTACAGCAGGGGTGTCCAAACTTGGGAACTTTAAGACTTGTGGACTTCAACTCCCAGAATGGAGTTGAAGTCCACAAGTCTTAACGTTCCCAAGTTTGGACACCCCTGACCTACAGATACGTCTGTTGGAGATTGCCAAGGAAGCAGATGAAATTGGGATCTCTGTTTTGAGGAGCTCCATTGTCCACTGATCTTTATTTGACCCCAGGAAGATTGTCACTTATAGCAGCGGTCACCAACTGCTGCTCTGTGGACCACCGGTGGGCCGTGAGAAAATTTAGGTAGTCCGCAGAAAAATGATTTGCATTTTTTATACTGCACTAAATCAGGGGTCCTCAAACTACGGCCCTTAGGATGGATACTTGCAATGAACGTTTGTGTCGCTGCAGAGAGTCTCCCCCTTCGGGGTCTTTTTGTGTGTGTTGGAGGGGGGTCTGCTTCAACCTCCTGGTGGGGGGCTTTGGGAGAAGGCTGGAGGGAAGTATTGCTAGTGGCAAAGAGCCAGAGGGCCTTGTTCCAGTGGGACTGCATCATGGCCTGGAACTGGCTGACCATCTCAGCCCTCTGAGCCTCCAGGCAACGGTACCAGGCCTTGCACTCCCGTAGGTCTTTCCTCTGCTTGGAAAGCCTATGCTCCTAGTCCTCAGTGAGGTGCTTCTGCTGAGCCTCCTTCTCGGTCAGATCCAATTTGAACTGAGCAATTTTGCCAACTCTTTCTCCTGGGGGCTGCTTAACTCCAGCAACGGGAATGGGGATTTTGCAGTATCCTTCCCCTGGAGTGGGGAGGGAATGGGGATTTTGCAGTATCCTTCCCCTGGAGTGGGGAGGGAATGGGGATTTTGCAGTATCCTTCCCCTGGAGTGGGGAGGGAATGGGGATTTTGCAGTATCCTTCCCCTGGAGTGGGGAGGGAATGGAGCTTTTGCAGTATCCTTCCCCTGGAGTGGGGAGGGAATGGGGATTTTGCAGTATCCTTCGCCTAGAGTTAAGAGGGAATGGGGATTTTTCAGTATCCTTCCCCTGGAATGGGGAGGAACTGTGGATTTTGCAGTATCCTTCCCCTGGAGTGGGGAAGGAATGGGGATTTTGCAGTATCCTTCCCCTGGAGTGAGGAGGGAATGGGGATTTTGCAGTATCCTTCCCCTGGAGTGAGGAGGGAATGGGGATTTTGCAGTATCCTTCCCCTGGAGTGGGGAGGGAATGGGGATTTTGCAGTATCCTTCCCCTGGAGTGAGGAGGGAATGGGGATTTTGCAGTATCCTTCCCCTGGAGTGGGGAGGGAATGGGGATTTTGCAGTCTCCTTCCCCTGGAGTGAGGAGGGAATGGGGATTTTGCAGTATCCTTCCCCTGGAGTGGGGAGGGAATGGGGATTTTGCAGTATCCTTCCCCTGGAGTGGGGAGGGAATGGGGATTTTGCAGTATCCTTCCCCTGGAGTGGGGAGGGAATGGGGATTTTGCAGTATCCTTCCCCTGGAGTGGGGAAGGAATGGGGATTTTGCAGTATCCTTCCCCTTCCATGCCCACCAAACCACACCCACAGAACTGGTAGTAAAAAAAATTGAATTTCACCACTGCTACAGGGTTGTCATTGCGGAGAGGCATGGGTGAAAGGAAAATTGAATCTACAGAGCTTTGAGCTCTTGTACCACAGGCAGGTTCTCACCACTGGTGGGATTCAAATGGTGTAACAACCGGTTCTCTGAGCATGCACAGTGCATTTGAAAACAGCTCAAAAACCTACCTTCTGTGAGTAAAACAGCTGAGGTGTGGTAATCCGCTTTGTCACGTCTATCATCTGGGCTTCAAGCAAATATACGTCAGTATAGTGTAGGGGCGGGCAGGGGGGCCTTACCTGGTCATCGGAGCGAACCGGTTCACTCTCAGCTGACCGTCGGAGCTACTGGTTCACTCAAACTGGTCCGAAGCAGCTGAATCCCATCCCTGGTTCTCCCTGTACTAAATCGATCTTCTCCTTGATTTTGGGACGATCCCATCTGGCGATCGCCATTGTGTCATTTTGCTCTTCTGTGCAGACCGAAAAGGGAGGCTGGTTATTTTTATTTTATTTTATTTTTTAAGGATGCAACGCACACAGACACGGAGCCACTCCGCAGCTGCACTACTGGAAGAAAAAGCCAAATGCAAGCAATTAAGCCAACCAAAGAACTGATTCACAATAATAAGTCAGAGTCTGCACTTTCTGTCTCTCCCAACCACACACACACACACTCATCTCTCCCTCTCCCTCCCTCCCTCCCTCCCTCCCCCTCTCTCTCTCTTTTCCATCTGCTGGGGAGAGGCATGGGGCTATTTGTATTTACATAACGCAAAGTCTATTCAGAGGCGGAAATGACTCCCTGCTGGTCCAGATGTAAATGAGGAACTCTGCAGTCAGGCCAGGAAAAGTGGTCGGAAGAGTTGCTCATCTTCATGGCAAGGAGCGTTAAAAGCCTCTTGCCTCTCCTTGCCTTGTGAAGCATCACTAGAGGTAGCCCTCGACTTACAACGGTCTTCTTAGCGACCATTCAAAATTACAACAGGACGTTGTGGCCTGTCAGCCACAGGCCCCTCCAGCAGCCAAATCAGAAGAGGAGGAGGAGGAGGAGATGGTGGTGTGGGAGTCAGGGTCAGCATCAAGGCAACCTGAGAGATCTGAGGGGGAAGAGGGAATGGAGCTGGCAGAGAGGGAGAGAAACAGAGTGTGGGCCATCCGTCAGCCCTCAGATGAAGAGTCAACAGCCCCCAGGTCTGGAGGTGGCTGATGAAGAAGAGGAGGAACAGCTGGGTCCAGTCAGTGCCTGACGTGCAGACAGAAGGCAGAGGAGAGGAGAGCAGTGGAAATCTATGAGCTGGTCCTTGGTACAGAAGAGTAACCGCTGCTAGTGAAGCCCCACCCTAGCATCAAGGCAACCTGAGAGCTCCGAGGGGGAAGAGGGAATGGAGCTGGCAGAGAGAGAGAGACAGAGGCGGATCCTGGGCCATCCGTCAACCCTCAGATGGAGACTCAACAGCCCTCAGGTCTGGAGGGGGCTGATGAGGAAGAGGAGGAACAGCTGGGTCCAGTGCCTGATGCACGGATGCACAGAAGGCAGAGGAGAGGAGAGCAGTGGAAATCTACGCGCCAGTTCTTGGGACAGAAGAGCCACCACTGCTAGCGAAGCTCCACCCTAGCTCTGGGGATCAAAGGCAGCGGGCGGAGATAAATAGATGTGGCAGACAATTATTCATCTCCCTGCCGGATGGACTTTTTAGGCTGCGGTGAGAGAGAAACCTTTTGCCAGGGTGCTCCTAATACAGGAATCATTGATTTAAATACGGAAGGTCTGTCGTGTTTGGGGAGCTGGGTCAGTACACAGGCACTTGCCTGGTGTGTGTGTTTGTGTGTGTGTGTGTGTGTGTGTGTGTGTGTGTGAGCAGCCCCAGCAAAAAGTTTCTCTCTCAGGCTGACATGTTCGGCTGCCAGGGAGATGAATAGTTTGATAGACTCTCCTCTCTGTGATGAGATGTGACATGATAGCTAAATAAGGTGTTTGTTGATCTACTCTGATGTCCCACAACAACCCATAGACTCTAAGCTGCCTTCTTCCTCTTCATTGATTCTTTTTTGATTTAGGATTAGCGAAATGGAAGCCGATGAAAATTAATCCAGGAGAGAAGCATCCTAGAACTAAGGAGAAACTTCCTGACAGTGAGAACAATTAATCAGTGGGACAACTTCCCTCCAGAAGTTGTGAATGCTCCAACACTGGAAGTTTTTAAGAAGATGCTGGATAACTATTTGTCTGAAGTGGTGTAGGGTTTCCTGCCTAGGCAGGGGGTTGGACTAGAAGACCTCCAAGGTCCCTTCCAATTCTGTTATTCTATTCTATTCTATTCTAAGGAAGGAAGGAAGGAAGGAAGGAAGGAAGGAAGGAAGGAAGAAGAAAGAAAGAAGAAAGAAAGAAAGAAAGAAAGAAAGAAAGAAAGAAAGAAAGAAAGAAAGAAAGGAGTCAAGCTATTCTCCAAAGCATCTGAGTATAGAACAAGAAGCAATGGGTGGAAACTAATCAAGGAGAGAAGCAACTTAGAACTAAGGAGAAACTTCCTGACAGTGAGAACAATTAATCAGTGGGACAACTTCCCTCCAGAAGTTGTGAATGCCCCAACACTGGAAGTTTTTAAGAAGATGCTGGATAACTATTTGTCTGAAGTGGTGTAGGGTTTCCTGCCTAGGCAGGGGGTTGGACTAGAAGACCTCCAAGGTCCCTTCCAATTCTGTTATTCTATTCTATTCTATTCTAAGGAAGGAAGGAAGGAAGGAAGGAAGGAAGGAAGGAAGGAAGGAAGGAAGGAAGGAAGAAAGGAGTCAAGCTATTCTCCAAAGCATCTGAGTATAGAACAAGAAGCAATGGGTGGAAACTAATCAAGGAGAGAAGCAACTTAGAACTAAGGAGAAACTTCCTGACAGTGAGAACAATTAATCAGTGGGACAACTTCCCTCCAGAAGTTGTGAATGCCCCAACACTGGAAGTTTTTAAGAAGATGTTGGATAGCCCTTTGTCTGAAGTGGTATACGGTTTCCTGCCTAAGCAGGGGGTTGGACTAGAAGACCTCCAGGGTCCCTTCCAACTCTGTTATTCTATTCTATTCTCAAGAGGAGAGGGTCAACCTATTTTCCAAACCACCAGAAGGCAAGGCAAGAACCAATGGATGGAAACTCAGTAAGGAGAGAAGAAACTTGGAACTCAGGAGAAACTTCCTGACAGTGAGAACCATTTATCAGTAGAATGAATTGCCTCCAGAAGTTGTGGGTGTGCTCCATCAGAGATGGTTATGTCTAAAAAAGGTTTGGAATATGTGGAAAAGCACCAGGAAGACAAAAAGCAATGGTGGAAATTAAGCAAAGAGAGAAGCAACCTAGAATAAGGAGAAATGTCCTGATAGTTAGAACAATTTATCGATGGAACAGGCTGCCTTCAGAAGTTGTGGGGGCTCTATCACTGGAGGTCTTTAAGAAGAGACGGGACAACCATTTGTCTGAAATGGTAGAGGGTTTCCTGCCAGAGCAGGGGGTTGGACTAGAAGACCTCAAAGGCCTCTTCCAACCCTCTTATTCTGTTAAATGTGGGGGTCCTAAACTTTGGGGACCTTTTAGAATCATCTTAAAAATAACAATCTAGGTTAAGCTGGTTCCTAAGTTCACCACTTGGTCGCCTTCACACAATACCCAGAGTTATAAGATAAGTGAATTGGTGGAGTTGACATCCCTCGCTACTAGAAAAAGATAGTCTAAGATTATCCAGGTTGGCATTTTGTGTGAATGCTGTTGGCAGTTCGGCGGTTCGAACCCCTAGCGCCGCATAACGGAGCGAGCTCCCGTGACTTGTCCCAGCTTCTGCCAACCTAGCCGTTCGAAAGCACATAAAAAAATGCAAGTAGAAAAATAGGAACCACCTTTGGTGGGAAGGGAACATCGTTCCATGCGTCTTCGGCATTGAGTCATGCAGGCCACATGACCACTTCTCCAGACAGTGCTGGCTCTTTGGCTTTGAAACGGAGATCAGCACTGCCCCCTAGAGTCGGAAACGACTAGCACACATATGCAGGGGAACTGTTACCTTTACCATTCTAAAAATGGCCTTCTCTCGGAACAAATGCAAATACTTTCTACCCTCTAAATTCATTATGCTAAACTAACATAGAAGGTGAGGTGATTTTTTGGACTTCAAGTTAATTTTTAACATAACCCGAGACTGCCAATTACCATCCATTCTTCAAACCTTGGTTGGGTACCAAAACTGCCTTTGCTATCATTGTCTGTTGCAGAAATTGTTTTCTTTTGACCAACTGTTGTTTTCCTCTTGTCTATTCACCTGAATAATAATATATCCACCTTCCATAATATTTATCAACACCTGCTCGCTGCTGACAGCTGATACTTTAGCACTAAAACCTTCATAAAAGTGACAAGCACAGCTGTCAACCATAAGTGGCTGCATATATGTACGAGGAGAGCTGTGAATTATGCTTGCTACATGTCACCCATACTGAGCAACAGGGGAAGTGGACGGTGGCACTGCTAGGACAGACCTTGGCCAATTTTGAGGGCCACTGAATACTTTCTGGGTGACTGGGTGGTCGTTAGAGTACCTATAGCTATCTCGATGGCAGCATCTGTGAGAATCACAAGTCCAAAGTAGCCTTGTCATGCATGTGAATTGAAGCAACCAGACTTCTCCAACTTGATTAAGAGAGTTGGAAAGGAGCTAATAGGTCATCTAGTCCAACCCCCCGCTCAAGCAGGAGACCCCGCACCATTTCTGACCGATGCCAGCCCAGTCTCTTCTTGAAAGCTTCCAGTGATGAAGCTCCCACAACTTCCGAAGGCAACTTCTGTTCCAATGGTTGATTGTTCTCACTGTCAGGAAATTCCTCCTTATTTCCAGGTTGAATCTCTCCTTGTTCAGTTTCCATCCATTATTCCTTGTCTGGCCTTCAGGTGCTTTGGAAAATAGCTTGACCCCCTTCCTCTCTGTGGCAGCCCCTCAAATACTGGAAGACTGCTATCCTGTCTCCCCTGGTCCTTCTCTTCACTAGACTAGCCATGCCCAGTTCCTGCAACCGTCCATGGCATGTTTTAGTCTCCAGTCCCCTCATCATCTTGGGATGTTTCCAAATTAATCCATTTTAAATGTCTCTACTCAAAATCTTGTATATGTTATTAAATAACATATCAGCAGCTACAATAATAAGGTATTTCCATATTTCCTATTTCTGTTGAATTTAGTCAAGGGAAATTAACATCACAATAAACATTAGATTTTTTTTAAAGTCTCCACTGATTGCAAAAAAAAAAAAAAACCCACCACACCAATCAGAAAGGTCAACAGTTCAGCAGTTCGAATCCCTAGCGCCGCGTAACAGAGTGAGCTCTCATTACTTGTCCCAGCTTCTAGCAACCTGGCAGTTCAAAAGCATGTAAAAATGCAAGTAGAAAAATAGGGACCACCTTTGGTGGGAAGGGAACAGCGTTCCGTGCACCTTCGGTGTTGAGTCACGCCGGCCACATGACCACGGAGACATCTTCGGACAGCGCTGGCTCTTCGGCTTTGAAACGGAGATGAGCACCGCCCCCTAGAGTCAGGAATGACTAGCACATATGTGCAAGAGAAACCTTTACCGTTAATCAAATGGAACTTGGAGGAAACTCATGCCTCGGAGTCTTCTTTCCTTGGGGGTGTTACTTGGGAATCTTTTGGAAAGATTTCTGAATTCTAACTCCCCACTTCTCTTATTACTGGCCTACCCAGTAGGGCTTCCAAGAGGTGGTTTAAAGCTCCCCCACTTTGCTTCTAGAGGGAACTTTAAAACAAGTCGAGGTTCAGATGCTCTCCAGATACATTCCGGATCTGCAGAAAGCCTCGAGAACGCATATCTGCTCTCTCTCCGAGGCTCGGCGTAATCTCCCCTTCCCCTAATCGAATGATACACGGCCTCGTTGCTTGACTCTTTATACAAATTTGATACCATCACCGTAGCTGGAGCCAGCCTAATTTTTTTCCCTAAGTGGCAAAACACGTACACATTTAACACGACATTGGAGAACCCACCCACCCCCTACACAACCCCCGTAAGTCACTGGATTGTTAAACTACCATCGGTACGTCTTGCTGTGCTGCAGAGCCCTCTACTGTGCGGTTCAAATGAAAGGTGATGCAATTTTCAAACCAAACGGGATCAAAAAGAAAGGAAGAGGCCTGTAAATGATCCATGTTGTCATCCCTTGCAGGCTAGTCCCCTTGCAAGAAGACTCGCCTGCTTTTATTTGCAAGATCCAACACGGCGGCTTTTTAAATTCATTTGCCGTTCACAGCGCTTAGTAAACTGTCAACAGTGGTTTGCAGTGCAACAATAAACACCACTCAGGAACAGAGACACAACGGCAATTAAGGCAGCCTAATAACAGAATAAATAGAGATGAAGCCTCGTAAAATCCAATCCAGGCCGTCCTATAAAACCCTGAAAGTACCCAGTTAGGAACGGAATGCTTGTTTATACAGGTAGTCCTTCACTTATGACCAGTGAATGAACAATACAAGATCAGCATTAAGTTTGTCTGATAAAACCGTTATCTCAGTTTCTACCTTCTTGTTCTTTTCTTCCTCCTCCAAAATTTGTTCACCTGTAACTTGGTCCCAATTCTTGGATTCTAATATCAAGAGGCAGCTTTCCTGAAATTTTTTCAGCTTCTCATTTTCTTTTTCAAGACTATCGCACAGATTCTTCATGTCTGTCACATCCTTCTGCATTTCCACCACTTTTAAATTCAGTTCACTCTTGGCATTCTCCAGCAACCTGTTTTTGGTTTTGAGTTCGGTCTCCCGTCTGTATCTGTTCGTAGGGGATCGTGTAGTTGTTGGCACTCCTTTCTTGGGAGGGGGTGGCAATGCACCTTTTTTCCATGATTTCGTGAGTCGGGCAATGGGTAAGTGGGTCGTGTGATCATTAAGACAATCCAGCTTTCCCCCGTTGACTTGGCTTTGTTGGAAGTTGGCTGGGGAGGCTGCAAATGGGAATAGCAGTAGCAATAGATTTATATTCACGGTGCCTTACAGCCCACTCTAAGCGGTTGACAGAGTCAGCCTCTTGCCCCCAACAATCTGGGTCTTCATTTTACCCACCTCGTAAGGAGGGAAAGGCTGAGTCAACCTTGAGCCAGTCAGGACTGAAGTGATAGCAGTTGGTAGAATTGCATTCTATCCACTGCACACCAAGGAAGGAAAGAAGGAAGGAAGGAAGGAAGGAAAGAAGGAAGGAAGGAAGGAAGGAAGGAAGGAAGGAAAGAAGGGGAAAAGGAAGAGCAATAGTACTTAGACGTCTATACTGCTTCACAATGCTTTTACAGCCCTCTCTAAGCGGTTGACAGAGTCAGCCTCTTGCCCCCAACAATCTGGGTCTTCATTTTACCCACCTCGTAAGGAGGGAAGGCTGAGTCAGCCGCTCAGAATTGAACTGCTGGCAGTGGGCAGAGTTGAAGGAAGGAAGGGAGGGAGGGAGGAAGGAGGAAGGAAGGAAGGAAATAGCAATAGCAATAGATTTATATACTGCTTCACCGTGCTTTCCAGTCCTCTTTAAGCAGTTTACAGAGTCAGCCTATTGCCCCCCAACAATCTGGGTCCTCATTTTACCCACCTCGGAAGGACGGAAGGCTGAGTCAACCTTGAGCCTGGTGAGATTCGATCTGCCAATTTGCAGGCAGCCAGCAGTCAGCAGAAGTAGCCTGCAGTACTGCACTCTAACCACTGTGCCAATAGAATATAATCCAACCACTGCACATCATGAAAGGATGGATGGATGGATGGATGGATGGATGGATGGATGGATGGATGGATGGATGGAAGGTCGGGAATCATTTCTCACTCAGGGCTTTTCCAACTGGGTACCAAAGATTTGTTGGCTTTTTAACAAAGAAGCTCCAAAATTTAGACTGGGAGAGCGGTTGGTTTTAATTTGAAGCATGTGAATGGGCAGCCAGCAAGGATTCTGGATTATTTTTAGGTTCTTTTAACAAGGAGAAAAGTTGTGTTGCAAGAAGAGAGCGACTGACAATATCTAGACTTCCCAGGAGACCGCTGGATCTCACGCAACTCCCTGCAGGCATGCTGGGAAAATCAATATGGTGGGTTTGGTTGGCCCGAAAGCAGGCATGCCACCAACCTCTTCACTGCCTTCACGGGACCGATCAATCCTAGCTTAAGCATCTTGCTTGAGGATTGCATAAAGGCAAAGAACTAAATGTTCACCTTGATTTTGCCCAACGGAGCTTGCCAAAAAATCTCACTCTTGGCTGCAACGCTTGGTGGAGATTTCACTGGTGCAGAAGTTGAGCAAACTTACTCTTTGAGCTAATTTTAGAGCATGGTGGTGCAGAGGTGGGTTCCACACAAGTTTACTACCAGTTCGCCCCCTGCGCGGCCGCTGGCTTTGTCAGCATGCACGCCTTCCACGCATGCATTTTGATCGTGCACGCAGCTTGCACACATGCGTGCGGCTTAGAAAATGTGGCTAAATAGGACAGCATGGAGCCCGGGCATGCGAGCTGCACATTGGCACTACTGGTTCACCAAACCAGTCTGATAGTACGTGGATCAAACCTAGAAAGGGAGTTGTTGTTTTTCCCCCTTTTCTCTGTTCGATGGGATGTAATGGTGTCCTTCTTTAATGGAGTTGATGGGAAGCATCCAGCAGGGGGCACTCTTTCCACTGCTAAGACTTGATCCTTTTCTCTTCTATTTCTCTTCTCTTCTATTTCTCTTCTCCTCCCTTTTACTTCTCTTCTCGTCTTTCTTTTCTCATTTCTTCCTCTTCTCTCGTTTCTCTTCCTCTTCTCCTTCTCTCCTCCTCCTCTCCTCTCCTGGAAGAATTGCATGCTGGCTCAGTGGCTAAGATGCTTAGCTTGTCGATCAGAAAAGTCGGCATTTTGGCAGTTCGAATCCCTAGCGCCGCGTAACGGAGTGAGCTCCCGTGACTTGTCCCAGCTTCTGCCAACCTAACAGTTCGAAAGCACGTTAAAAATGCAAGTAGAAAAATAGGAACCACCTTTGGTGGGAAGGGAACAGCGTTCCGTGCACCTTCAGCATTGAATCATGCTGGGTACATGACCACGGAGACGTCTCCGGACAGCGCTGGCTCTTTGGCTTTGAAACGGAGATGAGCACCGCCCCCTAGAGTCGGGAACGACTAGCACGTATATGTGAGGGAAACTGTTTGTGTGCCCTGAAAGCAAGTTGCTCTAAGAATTCATTGCTATGCTCCTGGCAGCGCTGCAGCTGCTAACAAACATTGCAGTCAGAATATCTACTATTAGAAATTCCCGTTTTCACCTGTGCAACGGAAAGTCCAGCAACCTCGATGTTGTGCATGACAACAGCCCCAGAGTGTGTTCCTGGCTTCTCCGATAGCTCGGAAAAGAATTTGCAAGGAATGCCAGGTTTCCAACACCAATCCACTCTCAATCCGCTCCATTAAAGACCATGGAAGTTCGCACAACATGCATAACTGGATTAGAGATCCAGGGAGGGAGTTTGCAAAAGAAGATTGAGCTGGCTTGGTGTTATCTGTAGCGGTTGTGTGTGCCTCTGTGCGCGAGGAAGGGGGCTGTGGGGTTTTTGTCATTATGTAAGCCCAGCATGTTTGGTGGGTGATTGTTTGCAAAATGTTATGCAAACCTTGAAAATGGATTAATTCAGCCGTCCAACCATCTTCCCTGAATCCAAATACTGGAGGAGTAAGGAGTACTGAGCTTCCCATAAACACTTAAATATCATTTATTTATAAATACTGCATTCAGTTTTGGTCACCACGATGCAAAAAGGATGTGGAGACTCTGGAAAGAGTGCAGAGAAGAGCAACAAAGAGGATGAGGGGACTGGAGGCTGAAACATATGAAGAACGGTTGCTGGAACTGGGTATGTCTAGTTTAATGAAAAGAAGGACTAGGGGTGACAGGATAGCAGTCTTCCAATATCTCAGGGGTTGCCACAAAGAAGAGGGAGTCAAACTATTCTCCAAAGCACCTGAGGGTAGAACAAGAAGCAATGGGTGGAAACTAATCAAGGAGAGAAGCAACTTAGAACTAGGAGAAATTTCCTGACAGTTCGAACAATTAATCAGTGGAACAGCTTGCTTCCAGAAGTTGTGAATGCTCCAACACTGGAAGTTTTTAAGAAAAGGTTGGATAACCATTTGTATGAAGTGGTGTAGGGTCTCCTGTCTAGGCAGGGGGTTGGGCTAGAAGACCTCCAAGGTCCCTTCCAATTCTGTTATTCTATTCTATTCCATTCCATTCCACTCCACTCCATTCCACTCTATTCTATTCCATGTTCTGTTCTGTTCTGTTCTGTTCTGTTCTATTTTCTATTCTATTCTAGTCTAGTCTAGTCTAGTCTATTCCATTCTAGTCTATTCCATTCTATTCTATTCTATTCCGTGTTCTGTTCTGTTCTATTTTCTATTCTATTCTATTCTATTCTATTCCAAATATCAGAACACTTCCCTGGGACTTTGGAGGAGCCTTGCTTGTGTTGGAAGAAATGTCCTTCTGGGTTAAGTTCCAAGTGGGGAGGAAAACACTGGAAACATGGTGGCCACTTGGAAAGATGGTTTTAATGGTGGACAGGATCACATGCCTTGAAGATGTTGGGTGAAGAAGAAAAAAAGGGAAGAGATGCGGAGAGTGTCTGGGTTTTATGCCCTCTCTGGGCTTTTGAATTTGAGTTTATATTCTGATTGGTTGCCAAACTCCCATGGGGCCATGCAGGCGCCACTCTGTAAGCTGTCTTGAGTCCTAGGCTTAGTTAATTCTTGCTGGGTGATGATCAGTGGTGCCTCCTTACCGGTTTGGCCTACCGGTTCCAGTCACTGGAACTGGCAACAACCCAGGCCTGCCACACACCCCCGAACCGATTCTACAGAACTGTCATTTTGTTTTTTCCTTCTGCGCATGCCCAGAGCAATTTTAGTTGTACTGCGCAATGTACGGCATGCCCCTGAGCAAACCGGCAGTAGTCTCTGCCGGAACCCACCAAGGCTGATGATGTAATGAAAGGGCTTTGGGCAATTCCTCCCATGCCTCTGCCTGAAGGAGGCAGATCTTTGTTATGTAGAATAGACTGGCTCAGGCCTTAATGCCCCATTGACAAAGCGGGGGGGGGGAGGGAGGTGTGATTTTCTGCCTCCTTTTTAGGGGGAAATATTCTGCCCTTTTAATATTTCCTAAAATATTTCATTTTCCTAGGAAAATGTACTTGTTTTCCCCATTTTTTTTTGAAGGGGCAATAATCAAGTTGCAAGCCTCAGCGGAATAAGAAAAATGCCTACCTTTTATTCCGTAGCTTTTCAAGATTGACAGCGCTTCCTTTCCACAGTTCCCTCTCTTCTTTCCTTGCTGTTTAATTAACCAACACAAATTGGAGTCGGGTAATCCCCGAGTCAGAAATGCTCGCTCAACAAAACTAGACAGTTTCCATTTCTTTTGTCTGTGGCTCTGAATTTATTCTGACTTCTCAGTCCAACAGAATTTCTAAAGCGCAGATTGGTGGGATACATGAACCGGAAGTGAGAGTCTAAAACAGATATTGGCATACAGGAGGAGGAGGAGAAGGAGGAAGAGGGAGAAGAAGGAGGAAGAGAAGGGGGAGAAGGAAAAGGAAGGGGGAGAAGGAGAAGGAGGGAGAAGAAGGAAAAGGAGGAGGAAAAGGGAGGAGGAGAAGGAGAAGGAAGAAGGAGAAAGAGGAGGAGGAGGAGGAAGAAAGAGAAGAAGGAGAAGGAGAAGAAAGAAGGAGGAGAAGAAGGAGGAGAAGGAGGGTAGTTCCCACTCAGGTTGAGCTGATGTTGATAGAGAAGAGGAGGCAAAGGAGAAAAGGAGAAGGAGGAAGAAATGTGAAAATGAGGATGAAGATCAAGAGAAGAAGGTAGCTTCAAAGCTGATCTATTTTTGTCTTCACACATGAATGTCCAATGCCTTGCTACCTCTGAAGGCCCTCAATGAATTGTTTTCGCCTCCAATGAAGTGAAGAATGAGCAAGTAAAAGGAAAGAGGAGAAGATGGCCATCATTTCATCCTTCACTTTGGCTCTCCAGAGGCCAGTGGTACTCCTGTCCAAATCTACCAGGAGGCCATGAATTTCATGTTTTCTCCTTCTCCTACATCAGGGGTGGCAAAATCAAGGAGAAGGAGCAAAGGAACTGTGGTTAAAAGATCGGAGTGGTTGATTTTTAAATACCAAATCAAAATGAAACCAACATCTCCTTTGGGAAAGAGCAACTTTAGGTGTTAGGTAAAGGTAAAGATTCTCCTCACACATATGTGCTAGTCGTTCCCGATTCTAGGGGGAGGTGCTCATCTCCGTTTCAAAGCCGAAGAGCCAGCGCTGTCTGAAGACGTCTCCGTGGTCATGTGGCCGGCATGACTCAACACTGAAGGCGAACGGAACGCTGCTCCCTTCCCACCAAAGGTGGTTCCTATTTTTCTACTTGCATTTTTACATGCTTTCGGACTGCTAGGCTGGCAGAAGCTGGGACAAGTCACGGGAGCTCACTCCGTTACGCAGCGCTAGGGATTCGAACCGCCGAACTGTCGACCTTTCTGATCGACAAGCTCAACATCTTAGTCTGTGTGCCACTGGGTCAAGCCGGCCTCCCTCAGCAACCAAGAAAGAAACCACTTAACTCCATTTTGCAGAATTAAGAGTGCTTTTACTGGTTATGAAAAGATAGCAGCTAAGCAAAGCAAGATCAGAGGCAAAAGCGGGCGAAATCATACGTATCAATACGTGACCAAACCCCCTCCCCTGGTAACCCTCATCCCACTGTTCAATCTGCAAATCCCTTAGGTGTCATGTGAGTTCCATCTTCAAGGAGCATCATCAGGTTGGTATGCAGGAAGTCCAGAGACTTCAAGAGCGTGAAAAACGGCCCTATGGCCAAACTGGAAGTCCATTCCTGATCTTCTGGTTTACCCGTAGGGGCATTTTTCGTGAGCTGGGAGGCTGGGGAGCCTGTTTTTGCCCTCCCAGGTTCCTAGAAAACCCCTGGAGCCTGGGGAGGGCAAAAAATGGGTCCATTGCGTGCCAAAAGCTGGGGGATGGGGGTTGCATGTGTATGCCCCCGGGGCTCAGCATTATGGGTGTGGGCACGCCCATGCGCTCTCCCCTCTTTTGGCACGCAATGGGAAAAGGTTTAGCCATCCCCGTCGTATATCAATGTCAGTTTGTTTCATCCGCTGAAGTCAATAGGCTTGGAAATTGGATTGCCTGTACTGGCTGTGTGTGCGCGTGTGTGATTGAGCATTGAAAGAGGAGGCCACCCTTGAAAGACCTTTGAGAACTGTGCATGGACGCACCTGCATCTCTGCTTCGAACGAAAAGCAGCCCACTCCATCTATTCTTTTTTTTTTTTTTTTTTTTTTCAAGAAGTTTTATTGGTTTTTTTAAAAACATTTATGCGGAAAAGGGTAAGTGGAATAGTTACAAATTTTGGCAGTTGCAAGTATGGCAGACGCCCCCTCCCTCCAGACTCCTAGGTTACATCAAAATATCAAACCTTATTACATAGTCATAAAAAAAAATCAGCATATTAATTCTAGAAAAAATACTTTTCAATCAGTTTATATAATTATAATATATAGTCTAGTTGTAAATTCATTAATACTTTCGGTCTGTTTATAACATTGTGGTTTTCTTATTTATTTTTGTGATCTGAGCTTTCTTGGTGTTGCCCCTTCACCCCCCGCTGGCAGAGCTCCGGCCCCTCCCGTGTCCTGCATAACCGTTGTAGTGTCATCTGTTTTTTCTAGGTTCGCTTTGTTTTTTTCCATAAAGGCCTGTGCCTCTATGGGTGTGTTGATTCTGATTCTTGTCTCCTCCCAGAATATCAGCATACCTTCAGGCATCAACCATCTAAACCACACCCCCTTCTGGTATAATTTATTCGCCAATTGCGAATAGCTTTTCCTTTTTTCCCTGATTTTTTTGGGAATCTGCTTTAGAATGGTTATCTCCCTATCGTGGTATGTCAGTGTTTGCCCCCTTTGTACACCCAGAATTTCATCTCTTGTGGTTTTCCTAAGAAATTTAATATGAACCTCCCTGGGTACATTATGTGTTCTGGCATATGCTGAATTCACTCTATAAGCTAGATCTATCTCCCATTCCATCTGCTGTTTATCTTTGTGTATGTATTCAGCTAAAATGTTAGTCATAATGTCCCTTATATTTTCCCCATCTGCTTCTATTACATTTTGAAATCTAAGATAAAAGGACATTCTTTCAAACTCTGCTTTCATTTGTTGGATGTCAAGTTCTTTGTTCCCCTTCTGTAAGGCCTCTACCCCCCCCCTCGCCTCCGCCACCCCACCCTCCACAAGGTCCAGTCTCTGTGAGTTCTTAAAGATTTGGGCTTGATTCTGTTTAATTTCATCTTTCATTTCCCTTAACTGTTTCTTAATTTCCTCCTGGCCTTGTAAAATTTGTTGAAGCATTTGTTGGAAGTCTATCTCTGTAGTCTTGGGTTGCATCAGTTCTGATATCTTTGACTGTGTAGCTGGACTAGACGTTGCAGACGTTGGAGCAGAAGTAGCAAAGCCAGGCTTTCCAGGAGGTGGTCTTTTTGGAGACATGGTTTATGAAGCAAGGAGATCAGTCAAAGTAGAGACTGGGCAGCTGGAGAGGTAGAGCAGGCAGGCGAATTCAGAAGGCAGAGGATCCAAACAGATGGGGATTTCTTTAGTCACTCTAGCAGTAGATGAAAGTTTTTTTCTCCAAAGAGTTCAGAAAGTAGCAATCCACAAGAAATTCCTCTGGGTGACTCGGAGACAAAGACCGGAAGCCTGAATTTTAAAGGTGGAGTCAGGTTTCACAATTCATGAAGACAACGGAAGTGTGCCATCTTGCCCTGCCAGCTTTGGGCTCAGAGGCATAGTAAAATTTTTAAAAGTTCAAAAAGTTCTCAGTTCATCCATTAGTTCTGGAGCTAGGTCGAATGAAAATCACTTTTATAGGGGTGAGGCATCATTAGTTGGCTCTCCCCCCTCCTCCTCTCTGGGGATGGAAGGAAAGTCTTTTCAAGCCGCTTGTCCAAGGGAGGGGGGGAAATCCCCCTCCCTCTAGCCGCACCTCTAGCAGGGATCCGAAAGTTTAACTTTTTAAAAGTGCTGAAAAGTTCATCAATTCAAAAGCGAAGGAATGCAGAAAGGAAGCCTCTCACCATACTGCCGCTGCTTCGTTCGGAAGTGTGTTCTCCGATCGGCATGGGGCGAGACGCGTGCGCACGCACGTCCTCCAAAACTGCTCCCCGATGCCTAGAACGAAGCGGAGGAGCCCCCGCCAGCCGCCGCCGACGCCAGGACCCTCCGCGAGCCGTTCCTTCGGCAAGGCGCCCCTCCAAGGCGTCTTGTGCCCCCCCAGAAGCGGGGGAAGCCCACCGGGAGAGCTGGAGCAGGCAGCGATCTGCCTGTCGCCGTAGCCGCCGGAACCGGAAGTCCTCACTCCATCTATTCTTCAATGTGTGACTCAGAAGCTCCAGTTGTCCTCGTTCCAGGTAGCTTGCAATTCACCTCCCAATTACTTGACCCGAAGCACCAAACTAAGCTATTGATAGAAATGCTGGGGCCCCAAACGCACTTAGGTGACTAAGGTGAGCTCAGGTGTTTTGAGGACTCCACCGCTTCCGATGACTAAGGCAGTTCCAGTAGCAAAAGAGGCGTACGTTGCTAAGATAACCCAATTTCTCCTATCTTTAAGGCCCAACAGAGCCCCTACTCTTAAGCCAGGAAGGAAGTGGTATCTGGGATGGGGGATAGAGGGGACAACAGGTGTCCTTGTCTGTAGAGATTCTCCGTCCTCCACGTCATGGTTGTCCCAAAGGTGCTTTTTTCAGGAGGCAATTGGACTTTCTTGTTGTTTTTTTCTTTTGAAGACGTTTCACTTCTCATCCAATAAGGCTTCTTCAGCTCTGACTGGATGGTGGGAAGGGAAGGATTGATGCTCCTTGCAGACAGCTGGTCATTTTCATCCTTTTAGAGAGTTGTTGAGGCCACTTGGAGTCCCAAAGGTGCTTTTTCAAGAGGCAACTGGACTTTGTGGTGTGTTTTTTTTCTTTTGAAGACGTTTCGCTTCTCATCCAAGAAGGCTTCTTCAGCTCTGACTGGATGGTGGGGAAGAGAAGGATTTATATTCCTTGCAGACAGCTGGTGATTTGCATCCTTTTAGAGCAGTGGCTCCCAACTGCCCAGGCCCCACAGGGGCGGGGGCGGGATTTGATTTTTAATAGGGGCAATTTGAACCTTGTTTAAACCAAGTGAATGGCCTTTTAGGCTTCCTCCGCATGAGTTCACTTTTTGAGTAGAGTAAGAATTATATGTCACTGGCGGGGGGGGGGATAGCAGGATTTTAGAGATGCTTAGGTGGGCATGGCCAACAAAAGGTTAGGAACCACTGCTTTAGAGGATCTTGAAGCACTTGGAGGTTTATCTGTGTCCGAAAATTGCAGGCTCCAGGAACCATTTGCACCACTCAGGTGACTCTGAGGTCACAGATAAACCTCCAAGTGGCCTCAACGACCCTCTAAAAGGATGCAAAGGACCAGCCGTCTGCAAGGAGCATAAATCCTCCCATTCCCCACCATCCAGTCAGAGCTGAAGAAGCTTCTTGGATGAGAAGCGAAACATCTTCAAAAGAAAAAAAATAAGAAAGTCCTGAAAAAAAGCACCTTTGGGTCAACAGCTGTTCTTCTTCAGTGCCTGACTTGCCCAGAGGTGATGGGGCCCCCGAAACATCTCTAAGAGGTTCCTCAGTTACCCCAGTTAAATCTACTTCTGTTTATTAGTTCTGGGATAAGCCAAATGAGGCCATCTTTATTTGTATTCTAGGAGTTCAAGGATGCATTGCAAGCCTACTCAAATCTTAAAAGGTAAAGGTTCCCCTCGCACCTATGTGCTAGTCGTTCCCGACTCTAGGGGGCGGAGCTCATCTCCGTTTTAAAGCCGAAGAGCCAGCGCTGTCCGAAGACGTCTCCATGGTCATGTGGCCAGCGTGACTCAACGCCGAAGGAGCACAGAACGCTGTTACCTTCCCACCAAAGGTGGCTCCTATTTTTCTACTTGCATTTTTACGTGCTTTCGAACTGTAGGTTGCCAGAAGCTGGGACAAGTCACGGGAGCTCACTCCATTAGGAATTCGAACCACCAAACTGCCAACCTTTCTGGTCGACAAGCTCCACTGAGCCACCACCCCTTACTCACGACTTACTCTCCAGTAACGAATGTAAGAGAATGGAATAACTGCCTTTCAACTAAACTACTGGAGGTTTTTAAGAAGACACTAGACAATCACTTATTGGAATTGGTCGGTTCTCCTGCTTGAGCAGGGGGCTGGACTAGAAGACCTCCAAGGTCCCTTCCAGCTCTAATCTATTCGACTTCATCCGGGCTGTCATCCCGCAGCCGGCCACCAGAGGGCCACAGACAGTAGTTCTCTTTGCAAGCCCCCTAGCGGTCTTGCAGGAGCGGTGCACCCCTTGTTCTACCTTGCTTGCAACAGGCTGCCGGATCTGGGGGGGGCGCATTCTTCGTCGCCCCTTTTGTAACCTTTGTGGCCGGGGAAAGCTTCCCAAAGTAGACCTCCAAGCGAGTAATCGCGGGGAGGTTGAGGTAGGGTGGGGGGGGGGGCCTTGGGCGGGGAGTCGGACTAGATGACCTCCAAGGTCCCTTCCAGCTCTGTTAATCTGTTCATCTTGGGCTCGCCAGCCGGCTTTAGTCACGCCAGATCTTTGGACTGAGAGAGAAAGGAGGGGGTGGGTGTAAAAAAAAGCGAAAGGGGGAAGGGGGGGTCGAGAGAGGGGGGGAAATCTTCCTCGGATTGGAGAGAGCGGTTAGCAAGGATCCGCCTCTTCGTCTTTCTCGCTCTGTCTGCGAGTCTCTGGGGTTTGCAGGGCTTGAAGGCTCGACCCCCGGGAAGCCTTTCTGGGGGGGTCCTGTCGGACGGAAGATTGCCCCCCTCCCCCCCAACTCCCCCTCCTCCTTAAAGAAGGATGGCTCATTCTTCTTTTGATGATTCCAGCAAGAGCAAGTTGGCTTTCCCACGCTTGGCGAGGAAGCGTCCCTCGAAGGGACGGCGTTGAAGCCAAAGAAAGGGTGCTATCCGTCGGTCGCCCACCCACTCATCCTCCACGACCCTTCCTCCTTCCCCCTCCCCCGCCTCAGTTTCCAAGCACCACCCCTGCTGGAGCAGAGAGGCGCCAGAAAAAAAAAGAAGAAAGAAGAAGAAGAAAACTTTCCTTCCCTGACACGATCTTGTCTTCCTCGGCTGTGCCTTTGCGCTGCGCGGCATCCCTAACTGCGCGCCCTCTTCGGGGCTTGGAAGTGGGGAGGAAGGAGCCTTCCCTGGATGTCCGAGAATCGGGAAAAACTGGCGGGTGGCTGGGCACAGGCTCTTCTCTTCCCGCCTCCCCCGTCTGGAGCAGCGTCTGACCGGGAGAAGGCGCTCGATCTGATGTGGATGGAGACGTACCGGGGACGCATCCTCCAGGCAAAACGAAGGCGACCGGCTTGGGGATCCGGCTTGAAGTCTTGAAAAGCGGCTCCCCCGACCCCGGGGAAGGAAGGAAGGAAGGAAGGAAGGCGAGGCGAGGCGAGGAGGGAGTGTTTCTTTCAGGATGGGGGCTGCGCCCAGCGGCCTCCTGGCTGTCAGCTCACTCTTGGGAGTCCTGTTTTGCAAAGGTGAGTCCGCGGGCGCCTTCGGAGCTGAGCTGGGGTGGGTGGGTGGGTGGGCGCGCTGCAGGGAACAGGGTGGCCAACTTCTCAGGGAAACACACACACACACACGCTGGTTTTAGGCTTTCAACCTCTCGGAAGGGCGGGACTGAGAGGTGAGGATTTTTTCACCCACAAGGAGTATATAGAGCTTTGTCCAGATCAAACGTGTCAAAAGTGCAGCTGGCAACTTTTTTTTTTAAAGGAAAACGCAAGACACTGTTGGATAACGAATCCTGGCAGTAGGAAGGGCACAACTCTCTGTGCAACTGACACTTGAGTTGGAATCCATGAGTTACCAATGTACCCCTGTTTTGTTCCGTTGGGAGGCTTCCATGCCAAGCGAGCATCTGGATGTGATTCCTAAACTGGGAGAGATTTCCTTTTCTCCTTTGTTTCCTGATTGTATTCATTTTATTTCATTTATTTGTCAAGCATGTAGAAGGTAACAGATATAAGTGTAAACATGACTTTGAATGCAGGAAACGGGTACGAATAAGTGGAGGCGGTAGGACAGGGACGGTAGGCACGCTGGGGCATTTATGCACACCCCTTTTACAGACCTCCTAGGAATGGGGTGAGGGGGTCAGCAGTAGGCAGTCGTTGGTTAAATTTTGGGGGTTTAAGGGATGAAACCACAGAGTTGGGTAGTGCCTTTGAGGCATCGGCCACTCTGTTGCTGAAGTTGTATTTTGCACCAGGAATGTGCTTGAAGTGTGTTAGCACCTGCATGGATTGAATGGAATACTTCATTTGGCCAAGTGTGATTAGACAGACGTAAGGAATTTGCCTCCCGTGCAGAAGCTCTCCCTGTACATGCGAAGCAACAGAGAATAATAATAGTAATAACTGGGGGGGGGGGGGAGCCTGATTTACAAATTGAAGTTGAGCGACGGTGGAGGAAGAAAGCAATGGTTGTACCAATAGTAACAGGAGCCTTCCTCGCAATACCCAAAGGGCTGCCTAGATACATGGAAATGTTGACCTTATCAGGCATGAATATTCTGACTTTGCAAAGGAAAAACAACAACCCCACATCTTACTCGGAACTGCCTATATACTCAGACGTTACCTTAACAACTCTTAGCTCCTTGGTTAGAACTTGAGCTGTTAAGTTTCTACCAGTCCCAGACTGTGAATCAAATTTAAGAGTAAAATAGCGATATTATTATTATTATTATTTACTTTATTCATTAAACATGAAACTCAACCCACTGATCATTCAAAAACGCATTACAAATACCAGTGACTGGTGCCATTGGTTGATACAGTTTGCTGCCAGCGTCCTAGGGATCAACCGAGTATCTTCTTAAAATATAAGATGTTCCGAGCAGCACAGTTTTTTGCAGTTCCACTGGTGTTATTGCAGGAAGCTGCAATTTGTGGATGTATCTTGTAAAATTCTTGGACATGGTGCCAAGTGGTGCCCCGATGACAATGGGTATCACTGCTACATGCTTCATCCATAGCCGTGTAGTTTCGATGGCCAGGTCGCGATATTCCATTATTATTATTATTTTGTTGTTGTTGTTATGATTATTATGATTATTTTGATTATTATTATCATTTTATTGTTAATAATAATAATAATAATAATAATAATAATAATAATAATCATCATCATCATCATAATCATAATCATAATCATAGCCATAACCGTAATAATCGTAATAATAATAATAATAATAATAATAATAATAATAATAATAATAATAATAATGAATCGTGTGTTCGCCCGATTGTAATTGGAGCCCTTGGAGCAATACCTGGCTATTTGGAAATTCTAAATTTACCTGACTTGAACATTCTGACTCTACAAAAAAAACACCCTAACTTGGAACAACTTATATCCTCCGACGCTACCTTAACAGTTCCTAGGTCCTTGGTTAGGACTCGAGCTGTTGAGCTACCAACCAGCCCCAAAGGCTGTGAATCTCACCAAAGATTAACCACGCAATAATAATAATAATATGGAAATAATAACAACAGCAACGTACATTTTAAGAAGATACTTGGGAGAACAACTGGAGACAAGGACAGTTTTCGCCTGAATGCCATCACTCTGCTTAACAACTAATTCACACAACAGTCAAATAATTTACTAAGACTGTATTATTATTATTATTATTATTCTCTTCCTTCCTACTATCTATCTCTTCCCACTTATGATTATAACCATGTTGCCTGCATCTTTCAATTTATATTGTTTTATTTGTTTACTAGTATGATTTGAAAGCCTATTGGTAACCTTGACTATCACTAAGTGTTGATTCTTGATGGATGTATTTTATTCTCCTTATGAACACTGAGAGCATCTACACCAAAGGCAAATTCCTTGTGTGTCCAATCACACTTGGCCTATAAAGAATTCTATTCTATTCTATTCTGCATGTATCAACCATCAGTGCCAGTCAATGATATGTGTGATACATTTTTAAATGTTCAGTTGACTAGAGTTTCATGTTTGATGAATAAAAGATAACAATAGTAATAATAGTAATGAGGATTTCCCAGACTCTGAATCAAATTGAAGATTAACCATAACATAATTTTTTACAAGTCCCAGACTGAATTGAATTGAAGATTAAATCTTAAATGATAATACCAATAAAAGGAAGGGCGGGGAAGAGATAAGGAGAAGGATAAATAATAATAATAGAGCCGCACTGTATGGTTTAATATATGTGGACATTAGACAGCATGGAGAGAATTAGGTGGTCAGCAGAAGGATGGATTGAGGGCCAAATCACCTCTATCCCTGTGTGTTTGCATTTGAATGGATCAAAGGGAGGATGTGGGACCACAGAGCAGAAGTGTGGCAGAAGAGAGAGGACTGTAGCATTAATAATAATAATAATAATAATAATAATAATAATAATAATAATAATAATAATAATAAAAAATAATAAACCCCTGGGTGGGGCCTGACTAGTAATTAATGCCAAATCCGGCGAAACAACTGGCCGCTGTGATACAATTCTGTTGATGCAATAATAATAATAATAATAATAATAATAATAATAATAATAATAATAATAATAGCAGCAGCAGCTTCCTGCAATAACACCAATGGAATTGCAAAAAACTGTGCTACTCGGAACATCTTATATTTTAAGAAGGTCCTTGGTTGATCCCTAGGACGCTGGCAGCAACCCGTATCAACCATTAGCACCAGTCACTGGTATTTGTAATGCATTTTTGAATGTTCAGTTGGCTGAGTTTCATGTTTAATGAATAAAATATATAATAATAATAATAATAATAGAGAAGAGAAGAGAAGGAAGAGAAGAGAAGAGAAGAGAATGAGAGAAGAGTATGTTTAGTTATTCTGGTGTGCAGTACCCTATAGCATCGTTTTGAGGGTAGGAGTTGAAACAATTTATGTCCAGGATGTGAGGGGTGTGTAGATATTTTCACGGCCCTCTTTTTGACTCGTGCAGTCTACAGGTCCTCAATGGAAGGCAAGTTGGAAGTAATTGCTTTTTCTAATCATAATAATAATAAATCCCAATGATTCTAGGCAGGAAACCCAAGTGGAATATTTAACAGTTGATTTCGTTAGGACTGCAACTTGGATATCTGTTTATCTGACTCACAGACAGTGCCAAATATTGAGTGAAATATTTCCAGGGGCCCATTTCTTTTTTGGAGTACAACTCTGAGCCATCTGACAACTTCTTTCTGTTGCAACCTTTCAGGATGCAACAGAAATAGACCTCTTAAGTGTCCTTTCCCCTTTAAGATTGATTGATTGATTCATTCATTCATTCATTGAGACTGAGACTGCCCAGCTTTAAATGTATTCTGGATAATGTTCCCAATAATAGACTTGAAAACAATATAATAGGATGTGGAGATAAGGTCTTTTGTTTCCTGAATGCAATTGGTAGCTTCCAGATCATATTAGAGTTTGTGCAGGGTCTACTTTGCACATATCCCCCCTTTCCCCCCCTCCTCATCCTAGCATGTTTCCTTGGATGACATATGAACTGGCTTCAGAGCTTAGAGCAAGGCATTTAAACCATGTCTCTTGTGTTGACCAAGATAGGGGAATTCACCGTTATGAATGGATACACTGCTCTAATGCAATAGTTTAAGAAGCAGCGTGACTTTATTTAATGTTTAATATCTTAAAGGGGTGAAAGGGATGGATGGGGTCAAATTTAGAGGCAGCCCCATCACCCAAAATGGTCTATCCTCGTTTCCTATTTAAAAGGCAGCTGTTTTGAAAGTCTCAAGGTCTCCCATTTGTCTCTAGTGAGATTTGAAGAATGAGGGATTGTAGAAATGGCTTCTGAATCAGATCAGTTAAAAATTGGGTAGCTGAAGTCCCAATTCTCAATTTCTCCCTCGCATGATGGCTCCTTGCTGGATGGAATCGGAGTTGTAGTTGAACATTTCTGCAGAAGAACAACTTGAGGAAGGTTGTTGAGTTATGGCAATCTATCTGGCTGTGATCAAGGCCCCGGTACTGGGTTCAAGTCTAGGTTTGTATAAGTAGGGCTGGAAAAATCTCTGTCCTGTGAAAACTTCAGGCTTTATTTGATCACACATCCAAGGTAGAATTTTAAATTCTCTAAACTGCTTCATCATACTTCCCTTTCTCCTTCTGTATTCCCAACTAAGGGGAGAAAAGTTTTATGGAAATAGAATAACAGAGTTGGAAGGGACCTTGGAGGTCTTCTAGTCCAACTCCCTGCTTAGGCAGGAAACCCTACACAAATGTTTTGCCTTCTTCTGCAAAGCATTTTGGCTTTTTGGTCAAGAGATCTTCCATTTCCACCCAAGTGAGAAGACACTGTGAATGCATCTGGAGGTATTCCCTTCCCCTTGCTTGCCAAGACAGCCAATGCTTTGCACCCAGATCAAAGCAAAGAAAATCAGCATTTAATTTGCCCGTCCATTTTATTCAGGAGCATTTGCCTGGAAGTAGGAAAACTGAACTGTTCTGCTCCTCCTCCCAGCAAGCCTCAAAATGAGTCCAATAAACAGGATATTTTATTATTTTTAGTGAAAATTGTCGACCTTCGTCAACACCACGTTCAATCTTCTGCCATCTTCTGCTCCCCCCTCCACATGATCATGTGTGATTGTGTGAGGAAGGGGGAGAGAGAGAAAGAGAGAGGAAAGAGAGAGAGAGACAGAGAGGGGGAGAGGGAGGCAGGGAGAGAGGAAAGAGAGAGGCAGAGAGAGAGAAAGAGAAAGACAGAGAGAGGGGGGAGAAAGAGAGAAGGACACAGAGAGACAGAAAGAGAGAGAGAGAGAGGAAAGGGAGAGGGGGAGGGAGGGAGAGAGAGAGGAAGGAGAGAGGCAGAGAGGAGAGAGAGAAAGACACAGAGAAGCAGAGAGGAAAGAGACAGAGAGAAAGAGAAAGACACAGAGAGAGGGGAAGAAAGAGAGAAAGACACAGAGAGACAGAAAGAGAGAGAGAGAAGGGGGAGAGGCAGAGAGGAGAAAGACAGAAAGACACTGAGAGGAAAGAGAGAGACAAAGAGAGAAAGACAGAGGGGGGAGAGGGAGAGAGGATAGAGAAAGAGAGGGAGGGAGGAAAGAGAGACAGAGGGAGGGAAACAGACAGACAGATGCTGTTGGGGGCTAAACCTCTGCTTTATCCTGGCTTTTAAAAGTCTGAGAGGCTGTCAGACAATGCCGGCGACAGACGAACGAAGGGCTGGCGAGGTTGGTTGCCACTGTGTACCTCTTGACCTACAAACAATTTGATTCCTCTGTTTATCCTACCAACAGCGGCTGAGCTGTTGGGAATGACGTAAGGAGATTACTAATAAAAGGCACTTGCTTTTTGTAGCTGTTTTCCCCGGCTCTCTCGCCCCAGCTGGCTGCCACTGCCTCTTTTTAAGGGGGATACCTTGGAAATCACAGAATAACAGAGTTGGAAGGGACCTTGGAGGGCTTCTAGTCCAACCCCCTACTCAAGCAGGAGAGGAGGCCCCTATAACTCTGATGGCGAACCTTTTCGTGCCAGAGCGCTGGAAACCCGAAGACTAGCTGGCTGGTGTGTGCATACCTGTTTCTTGGCCATTTTGGGCTGTTTTTTGAGCCATGTTTCAGGCCGTTTTTGCCCCCAAAACAGCCAAAAAATGGCCAAAAAAACCAGCCTGTTTTTTGGCTGTTTTTCACACCGTTTTCTGGTGCTCTGGTGCCCACAAAAATCAGCTGCCCAGCAGGCATGTGCATGCCGGAAACTAGAAGAGCAGCTGGCGAGAGCATGCATGCCCACAGAGAGGGTTTTGCGTGCCACTTCTGGCATGCGTGCCATAGGTTCGTCCTCACGGCCTTAGAACATCCCAGACAATTGGCTGTCTGGTCTCTTCTTGAAAACCTCCAAGATATGGAAGATTAGGACTCATTCACATTCCACGCGATCCATGCTCTCCATCCATTGAATGCTAGGCTGGATAGATGGGCTCCTATTTCCTGGTGTTAATCTCATAACCTGTGAGTGTTGCTTTCCTTTTAATTAGTCAGTTTCAGGTTCGCTATTTCATTGTTTTTTGTTTAACTCTCCCCTCCTCTATCTTCTCTTGTTCATACAATTTTCCGTAGCACTCTTGTATAATTTGTTTTCTTCTCTCTATTTCCACGGCAGATTTGCCCTTGATCGTCTTATTAGTGGCATTATTTTTCTTGATTTTCTCTCTCTCTTTTCAGTTTATAGCGCTTATCATCTTACCTGGCTTATTTGCATCTTCAAAATAATTCTTTTTAGCGCCTCGAAGGTTTTTGTGCTAATTCCTCCTTTTCCATTAGCCCCGTTTTATGTTTAATTGTGTCCATTTTTATTTTAACGTCCTTTTTTTGTGGACGTTTCCCTAGCTCTTTTTCAAGTCTCTTGTAATCGTCCTCTAATGTTTTAAAAGCTTGTCCTTTCTTAGTATTTCTTTTCCTTGTGTAGTCTATTATCAAGCCTCCAGCATAGGCCTTCGTTGTACCCCAAAGATTCTGCATTGATGTGTCCTCTTTTCTGTTTTCTTTTAAAAAAAAATAAAGCCAATTCTTTCTCCATTTCATGGATTGCATTGCTTCATTGTTTTTGAAGGACATCGGGTGAGATATACTGTAATTAAGCTTATTTCCCACCTCTTGCTTTTCCTTCAGAATAACAGAGCTAGAAGGGACCTTGGAGGTCTTCTAGTCCAACCCACTATCTAAGCAGGAGATCCTATATAAGGGATGTCTAAACGTTTTGGTGCCGAGTGCCCAAAGTGCGCATGGATGCGCCAATATCTGCACATGGGTGCAAACCCCCCAAATACCAAAATCCCTATTCTGTATTTGGGCAATGCATGGAACCTTATTTAATATTCTAGATACGTGATGGCGAATCTATGGCACTTGTGCCACAAGAGCCATGCACAGCCCTCTCTGCGGGCACGCAAGCTGTCGCCCCAGCTGAGCTGCACTGCGCATGCTCCTCCCATGGCCAGCTAATTTTCGGGTCCTTGCCAGGCATGCGGGAGGCCTATGCGCATGCATGGTGGCGGCAGGGAGGGCACGCACATGCACAGGGTTTTTTCCCTAAAGGGTTAGGGGTGCAAGGCTCTTGTAACTTGACAGCTTTAAGACTTGCACACTTCAATGCCAGAGTTCCTGAGCCAACATGACTGGAGGAGGAATTCTGGGAGTTGAAGTCCACAAGTCTTAAAGCTGTCAAGTTTGAACACCTCTGGGTTTTTTTTCCTAAAGGGTTAGGGGTGCAAGGGTCTTGTAACTTGACAGCTTTAAGACTTGCGTGCTTCAAATGCCTGAGTTCCTGAGCCAACACTTTGGTTGCTAAGCAAGAGTGTTGTTAAGTGAGTTTCACCACATTTTACAAGTTGGCCATGTCTACCCAGTCACATGACTGCCAAGCCATGCCCACCCGGTCACATGGCCAGCAAGCCACTCCCATCCGGTCACATGACTGCCAAGCCATTCCCACCCAGTCACATGGTCAGCAAGCCACTCCCACCCGGTCACATGGCTGGCAAGCCACTCCCACAAAGCAGGCCATACCTACAGAAGAGGTTATAAAAAATTTTGAAACCCACCCCTGGCACAGGAGCATACCCAAATTATTAGTAAAAAATATATGCAACCCACCATTGGGGGGGGGGAGTGCAGGAGTGTTGCACGCGCATGTGCAGGGTGCAGAGAGGGCATTGTGTGCGCATTGCATTATGGGTGTGGGGACGCCTGGTCATGCTGGCGAGTGCGTGCTTTCAGCCCACGAGGACAAAAAGCTTAGCCATCCCTGTTCCAGATTCACTGAGCGCAGAAACGTTTAGCGTTTGGGTGCTGGACCGGTGCAGAAGGCGCCCCGTGAAAAGCAAGATGTTTGAGTCTGCTTTTGAAGCGTTCTCCTTCTGTGGCGAGTGGGCCACAAACGGTGGATGTATAAAACACAAATATCACAACTTCCCCCCCTCTGGCCGTTTTGCCATCGTCTCTCTCCTGTATTGTCTGAGACTTGATGGCTTTTTCTGATGATGCTTTCTTTGAAAGGAAGGCGGTTGAATAGCCCCAGTGAAAAGTTCACCCAGTTTTCAGGGGTTTGTCGAAGTGTGTGTGTTTCAAAGGCTAAAAGGCCTGAGGGGTGGAGGGGAGGCGAGCTTTGTGTAATGGTGCTCTTCCGTTTCTGGTGTCTGTTGGAGTTAGCAAAGGGAAAGATGCTGTTGTTGGCACGCGTGCACGCACACACACATGTGCGCTTCGAATGTGATCACCCCGGTTATGGGTCAGCAGCCAGCCTGGGGGGAATCCCTTTCCACTGTCTTTTCAACTCCTCTGCGTGAAGCGAGCCAAGCAAGGCGACATTTGTCTCTCCTGGATGGATCTTTTTTCTCCCTTTGGAAAGAATTGTGGATGGGCTGAGGAAGGATCTTGGAGAAATTGTCCCAAAGGTGGTTCTTCTTCTTCTTCTTCTTCTTCTTCTTCTTCTTCTTCTTCTTCTTCTTCTTCTTCTTCTTCTTCTTCTTCTTCTTCTTCTTCTTCTTCTCCTTCTCCTTCTCCTTCTCCTTCTCCTTCTAATCCTCCTTCTTCTTTTTCTCCTTCTCCTCCTCCTCCTCCTCCTCCTCCTCCTCCTCCTCCTCCTCCTCCTTCTTCTTCTTCTCCTCCTCCTTCTCCTCCTCCTCCTCCTCCTTCTTGATGAAAGGGCAACTTGACTTTCTTTGCTTTGCTTGAAGACGTTTCACATCCCTGGAGGTTTTTAAGAAGAAACTGGACAGACACTTGTCTCAATTGCTATAGGACCGTCATGGCGAACCTATGGCATGCGTGCCAAAAGTGGGACATATCTATTTCCCTGGCTCAGCTGATAAGGAGGAGAGCCTGTGGCTTAGTGGCTAAGACTCCTGCCTAATATGTAATACAGCCCAGGTTCAAATCCCAGTAAGGGTATGGCTAGCTGATGAGAGCTAAATAGCTTGAAATAGATCTATACTAGACTCCCTTTATTTATTTATCAGCACAAATACAGCACAAATATAAAATGGCAACATTAAAAATAAAAATATGGTTTTCTGCCTGCATGGTCTTCTGTAATGAACCGAAGGACAGAAAGAGGGAGTAGTGAGCTCCCTCCCATATTTGGGCATACCAGGGGTTGTAACACAAGTATATATATTTTTTTATTTTTAAACAAACAAGTACAGACAAACATAAAACATAAAAACATCTTCCAATTCCGTACAGCGTGTCGATTGGTTACAAAACTTTTTTGTACATTCTCACCATAGTCTTCGCTTACACTTTATATAGAATCTCGTATTATCAATCTGTTATATATGTATACAATTATTACCATTGTTATACATTTATTTGACTATAATTGTCATTCCTTCATTTTATGGGAGATATTCTACATTTTAGCTAAATTTATATTATGACATTTCATTACCTCATCCTAAATCCATCCAGTAATAATACATCTTTATAAAATTCTTGGTCTAACCATTAATAAGATAAGTCCCATGTTTTATAAAATTGTTTATCTTTGGCTACCAAACTTTTATGCATCCTTTCCATTATTCCTTGTCTGGCCTTCAAGTGCTTTGGAGAATAGCTGGAAATATTGGAAGACTGCTATCATGTCTCCCCTGATCTTCTTCTTCACTAGACTAGCCATGCCCAGTTCCTGCAACCGTTCATCGTATGTTTTAATCTCCAGTCCCCTCATCATCCTGATTGCTCTTCTCTGCACTCTTTCTAGAGTCTCCACATCAATTTTACAGTATGGTGGCCAAAACCGGGTTCAGTATTCTAGGTGTGGTCTTACTAAGGCTTCATGGATAATGGAATCTAGTTTGATGGTTAGAAGACCTAAGAAACTAACGCAAATAATGCTTGAAGACACTTCCGTGAATCTATTGCTCACTGTTTGTTCTCTAGGTCAAAAAAGTGTAAAGAGAGGATGGCATCTTAAAGATACCATAAGCTGCTTTGAGATTTTTAAACAAGAACCCAATTAGCAAATACGTTGGTCTGCAGCCAAGAGAGAGGGAGAGAGAGAGAGAGAGAGACAGAGGCAGAGGCAGAGACAGAGAGAGAGAGAGAGAGAGAGAGAGAGGCAGAGAGACATAGGGAGAGAGAGAGAGAGACAGGGAGAAACAGGGAGAGACAGAGACAGAGAGAGAGGCAGAGAGACATAGGGAGAGAGAGAGAGAGACAGGGAGAAACAGGGAGAGACAGAGACAGAGAGAGAGGCAGAGAGACATAGGGAGAGGGAGAGAGAGACAGGGAGAAACAGAGACAGAGAGAGACAGAGGCAGAGAGAGAGGCAGAGAGACATAGGGAAAGAGAGAGAGAGAGGGAGAGACAGAGACAGAGGCAGAGAGAGGCAGAGAGAGAGAGAGGGAGAGAGAGAGGGAAAGAGAGGGAGAGAGAGACACTCAGAGAGAAAGGCAGAGGGAGAGAGAGAGGCAGACACACACACACAGAGAGAGAGAGAGAGAGAGAGAAAGAGAGAGAGGGAGAGAAAGAGAGAGAGACAGAGGGAGAGAGACAGAGAGGGGGCAGAGAGAGACAGACACAGAGAGAGAGACAGAGGGGGAGAGAGACAGAGAGAGAGAGGCAGAGGACACACACAGAGAGACACAGAGAGAGAGGGGGGAGAAAGAGAGAGAGAGAGACTTTGCACTTTCCAAATATATAAAGCAAGATATTTGGAAACAGGTCATTAAAAATGGCCTGTTCCAAAATACCTTGCTTTATATATTTGGAAAGTGCAAAGTATCTTTGACTTCCTGAGCTCTCCCAAACCCCTGGCTTTTACCAGATGTGAAAAAGCGAGCCCTAACACAAAGCACATAAGCCTATCAGGTTGGCGGTTGGCATAATGGAGGTGGACACTTAGCCTGTGGATTTGACTTTGGCTTCCAGGCAGTCTGGGAATTGTTCAAAAACTGATCGGCTTCCTTCACAAAGAGCTTTGCTGGTGTAGGCTAAGCTTTGATGCTCCGTTACGTCTGTTGCAAACGGGCACGCTTTTTGTTAGAAGGGCCCAAAGTGGATTCCGTGGCTTATTTAGGTATTCTCTTCCCCCAAACCATTATGTTCATATCTCCTGCAATTCTTCCACCGGGGCAAATCTTGACGACATCCAAGGTTTGTTTAGAGTTCTACAATAAGAGCTGAAGAGCAAGGAACTGCATCAAAAATGGTTAATGAGCCTTCTAGAGGTTGGATTTTCATTTGCTTTATTAGATTACAGATTAACAGAGTTGGAAGCGGTCTTGAAGGTCATCTAATCCAACCTGCTGCCCAAGCAGGAGACCTTACATCCTTTCTGACAGATGGCAGTCCAGTCTCTTCTTGAAAGCCTCCAGGGATGAAGCTCCCACAACTTCCATGTTCCAAGGGTTGATTGTTTTCACTATCACAAAGTTTCTACTTATTTCCAGGTTGAATCTCTCCTTGGTCAGTTTCCATCCATTATTCCTTGTCTGGCTTTTGAGTGCTTTGGAGAATAGCCTGACCCCCTCCTCTCTGTGGCAGCCCCTCGAATATTGGAAGACTGCTCTCCTGTCTCCCCTGGTCCTTCTCTTCCCTAGCCAGGCCCAGTTCCTGTACCCGTTCATCATATGTTTCAGTCTGAGTGCTGAGAAAGAAAGAAAGAAAGAAGAAAGAAAGAAAGAAAGAAAGAAAGAAAGAAAGAAAGAAAGAAAGAAAAAGAAAGAGAGAGAGGGGGGAGGGAGGGGAAAAAGGAGAGGAAGGAAGGACTATAAATCTGGCACTGGACTGAGTGCCAGTCTACTCAGTGCCAGCACTCAGTCTGAGTGCTGAGAAAGGAAGGAAGGAAGGAAGGAAGGAAGGAAGGAAGGAAGGAAGGAAGGAAGGAAGAAAGAAGGAAGGAAGGAAGGAAGTGGGAGGGTGGGAGGGAGGGGAAAAAGGAGAGGAAGGAAGGACTACAAACCTGGCACTAGACTGAGTGCCAGTCTACTTAGTGCCAGCACTCAGTCTGAGTGCTGAGAAAGAAAGGAAAGAAGGAAGAAAGAAAGAAAGAAAGAAAGAAAGAAAGAAAGAAGGAAGGAAGGAAGGAAGGAAGGAAGGAAGGAAGGAAGGAAGGAAGGAAGTGGGAGGGTGGGAGGGAGGGGAAAAATGAGAGGAAGGAAGGACTACAAACCTGCCACTAGACGCAGCTTCAGAGGATAATCCAGAACTGGAAGGGACCTGGAGGTCATCTAGTCCAACCCTGCTCCGGCAGGACATTGTTTTGGTCTTTTGATCCCCCAGTTACATCGCTACATAGCCACGCCTACTCAGTCACATGACACCCCCCCACCAAGTCACACCCACCGAGCCACGCCCACAGAACCGGTATTCACCACTGTCCATGGTCCTCCCATGCTCATTTGGTTTACTGTTGTTCACAAATCGCCTGTTTATATTCTGGCTGAAAACATAGAAGGGTCAACCTACCACAGGCACACCTGAGCTCTGCTTGGTTTCCTTTCCCAACAAACGATACACAAAGGATTAAGGTGTCAGCTTGATTTATCCTCTGCGCAAATATGTCTTCCTCCACGGGGAAGAATTTGCCTCTCTGGTGTTAGTGCTGGCAGATTTGGCCAGGTGCTTGTAGAGGAAGGAGAGGGGTGTCTTTGGGCTGTTTTCTGGTAACTGGAGTATATCAGGAAGGTGCAATTCTGCTAAGAGAAGTTGTATCTAGTCCATTCTTCGTATCTGGTCAAACAATCTTCCAAAAATGAGGTGTCTGTGAAACCGAGAAGTAGGAGCTGTCAGCATTCCAAATATCATCCAGAATTAAATCAGAGCCCAAAGCAGAGTTTTCCTCAACGTTCCAATTTAATACGAGAGACATGTTGGTACATCTGTGGGAAACCCGAATCTGAAAGCTTCCTGGGGTTCCCACCCAGTTGAAAGTTCATGATGAAAGTTCACGTTTTGAGCATGCGCTCGAAAGCCCGATTGGGCTTATTATCTGGAGAGGTTTTATTTTCTGGAAAACAGGGTAGGCATGCATGGACACAAATATGTAAATTGGAAAAAAAAATAGCAATCGCCTATAAGATAAAAGCAATTTATGAGGGCAGATAGGGGCAGCCAAAGGGCTAGGGGTGGTCTAGGGAACTTAAAATGCCCAGATCTATGTTAAACCATGTTATTTAATTTCTGTTGTGGCCTGTCAGCCACTGGCCCCTCCAGGAGCCGAATCAGAGGAGGAGGAAGTGTGGGAATCAGGGAGAGAGAGAGAGAGGGAGGGAGGGAGGGAGGGAGAGAGAGAGAGAGAGAAAGAGAGAGAGAGAGAGAGAGGCAGAGGCAGAGGCAGAGGCAGAGGCAGAGGCAGAGGCAGAGGCTGGTCCATCCATCCCTCAGATGGAGAGTCAACAACCCCCAGGTCTAGAAGTGGCTGATGAGGAAGAGGAGGAACAGCTGGGTCCAGTGCCTGATATGTGGATGTGTAGGAGAGGAGAGCAGTGGAAATCTATGGGCTGGTCCTTGGGACGGAAGAACTACCACTGCTAGCGAACCCCCATCCTAATTCTGGGAATAAAGGGCAGGGGGCAGAAATGAGTAGGTGTGGTAGACAACTATTCATCTCCCTGCCGGATGGACTTCTTAGCCTGTGGTGAGAGAGAAACTTTATGAGGCGCTCCTCATAAAGGAATCATTGATTTAACTACAGAGGGTTTGTCGTGTTTGAGAAGCTGGATCAGAACAATTTCCCATGGGCCATCACTCCCCTCCTTTTCTTTACTTTGTCCCCAGATTCATCAGCATGATCTGGAGAACTACAAAAGGGAGAACATTTCTGGTCTTCTGAACCGTAGCTTCCCCCCCTCTGCTCTTGGTTTTCCTTTTCTTATGACTTTCCTCGCATCCCCGCATGCAATATGGATGTTGGAATTGAAGGGTTATTTTTCTTCTTCTTCTTCATTAACCGTCTTCCGTTGTCTTCCCCCGTCCTACCTCAGGTAGTTATTTCCCCATCAGGTGCTCTCACAGACGTGATGACATCAGCAGAGCTTTGCCGGGGTAATTGCACTCTTAATTACAACTGTCTTGAATTAGGGACCGATTATGCAAAAGATAATTGAAACCCTGCTGAGACGACAACCCCCCCCCCCATTTGCTAACATCTGATCAGATCCTGCTATATATGCACAGATACCTATTTTTTTTTTCTTTTTGCTAAACTTTCAATAATGAAGTCACCCGGGCATTAGAGATGCAGGCGCACCCAGTCCTTTGGTAGGGAGGTTTATTAATTCATCGACGAGAGGGATGTAATTGGGAGTTCGGATTGCAAGCTCGGTTTCCTGAAATGATCAGTTGGACATGATTCCTGTTTGAGGGAAGTCCTCAGCCAATCCCTTACTTGGCAGTAATAAGAAATAGCACGAGGGCTGTTAGGAATGGTTTTAAATGTAAAGAAATCGAATAGAACGGAATGGAACAGAATAGAATAGACATTGGAGTGGAGTGGAGTGGAATGGAATGGAATGGAATGGAACTGAACTGAATTCTTTATTGGCCAACTGAGGTTGGACACACGAGGAATTTGTCTTTGGTGCATAGGCTCTCAATGCTCATAAAGAAAAATAAAATACATTCATCAAGAATCATAAGATACAACACTTAGTGATAGTCATAGGTTACTGATAAGGTGGAATAGGAATAGAATAGAATAGAATAGAAAGAATGGAAGGAAATAGAATAGAATAGAATAGAATAGAATAGAATAGAATAGAATAGAAAGAATGGAAGGGAATAGAATAGAATAGAAAGACTGGAAGGGAATAGAATAGAAGAATAGAATAGAATAGAATAGAATAGAATAGAATAGAATAGAAAGAATGGAAGGGAATAGAATAGAATGGAATGGAATGGAATAGAATGGAATAGAATAGAATGAATGGAAGGGAATATAATGGAAGGGAATATAATGGAAGGGAATAGAATAGAATAGAATAGAATAGAATAGAATAGAATAGTTATGGCTTTCTCAGAGAGTCAAGGACATATTGCTCTGCACCTGAAGTGGTGTGAATGGGAGGCATCTCCAGTTTTGGATGGTGCCTGATTGGGCCATGGGATGGACATGTGGGTGCTGGGCAGGGACTTGGACTTTCTTTTGGGTGGGGAACACCTGGAAGCTTTCAGATTCAGGTTTTCCCAGATGTACCAATAGGACATTTCTAATAAAATGGAACTTAGAGGAAACTCAAGCCTCGGAGTCTTCTTTCATTGGGAGCGTCACTTGGAACCCTGACAATAACCCGAATCCCCTTTAAAAACTTTACCAGCTACCCCAAACTCCAGGGTGCTGTCTGGGGTCCTGAACCTCGAACGTCAACCTGAAACCGGGTGGCGCGAAGACTCACCGAAGATGGAGGAAGACAAGAAAGCCACAGAGGGAGCCACGACACAAATTACCACCCAAACACAAAAGCCCTTTCTGTTATCTCAGGAAGTTCAGCTTCCCTCTCCTAAAAAGTTGAGCTGGTGCAGTTCCAAGAGTTACAAATCCCACTGAGGAACAGAATAACAGAGTTTGGAAGGGACCTCGGAGATCCTCTAGTCCGACCTCCTGCTCAAGCGAGAGACCCTGTACCCGTGATGGCAAACCTATGGCACGCGGAGACATTTTGCCTGGCACGCGCGGTGTCGCCTTTTCCTCTTCCGGGTTTGTGGCAGGCATGCACCCACGAGGATCAGCTGGCCTTGCTCGAAACTGAGAAGTTCATTTCCCAGCGTCCACATATGCGCACGTGCCCTCTTCGCAGCTCCTCTCCCCGCTGATGCAACTGACGAGCACCCATGCGCGTTCCCTTTTTGGCACTCGGCCTGTCCTTTTGATGTCACCAGCCAGCCTAGCAGGTGGAGAAGCCCAAAAGCACAGTGATCAAAGCAAGATAATGCTGGAGGCTGTGTTTCTCTCTGCCGCATCCCTGCCTTTCAGTAACCGCAGAAGTCTTTCTTTCCCTTCTTTTTAAGCATCACATCAAAAAAGGAAGACGATCGGCCGGAGGGCCAGAAAGAATCCCCATCTTTTCTATTTTTAATCCCCACGGCCACTTACGTCTCTACGGTTCTCACTTTGTCTCTTTCATCCACGTGGAGGTTCCTTTTCTAATCTAGCAGAGACCTGGAGGAAACTCTACTTCTCCCGTTGCGAAGTTCACTAAGGATGGGGGTTTTTGGGGGAGTGGGGAGGGAGGCAGTTTTTCTCGCTTCAGCCTTGTCTGTTTTGCAAGGTTTTCGAGAAGGATGAAAAGGACAAAGGGAGGCAGGAGACACCACCCCTTGGCCGCTGAAGCGTCTTCTGTTGGAAGGAGAATGGCACATCGAAGCTAAAAATAAACTCCCAATTCTTTGGGAACTTGTTAGCCAGGAGACATGGGGGGAGGGGGACCACGAATGGAGAGCGACACCCTCCATTTTGACAGCGGAAGCCGAAATGAGTCCATCAGTGTCCTAAAACGAGAAGGGATGAGGCTTAGCCGAAGATGGTTAGCTGAGCATAAATGGGCACTGCTGTTCTGAGAGCACACAACCCTCCTTCTTGTTTTCCTCGGTGGAGTGTTGGACCGTATTCCGTGCCTGACATTTATTCAGTCTGCACAGCGATGTGAAAAGAAGGAAGGCCACAAAAACGCCCAACAGCTGCACGAAAGGAAAGGGGTCAGGCTGGGTCAGGCGGTCGGCTTTGCCAGTCTGGATTCCAGAACAACAAGGGGCTCCGTCCGGGTTTCTTTGGCCCTGGTGTTGCTTCCGCACGGATCAACATCGCCTCGCCCATTGAGGGTTGTGTCTACAGCCCATCTCTCCATCACAAAGTTCAAGAGGAGCCCATAGTGGTGTTTCTCAAGAGAAGGAGAATATTTGCAATTCAAGGCTGAACGTTGGCTCTTATACAATACAATACAATAGTAGAGTGTGGAGGGACCTTGGAGGTCTTCTAGTCCAACCCCCTGCCTAGGCAGGAAACCCTATACCGTTTCAGACAAATGACTATCCAACATCTTCTTAAAGACTTCCAGCGTTGGGGCATTCACAACTTCTGGAGGCAATTTCTGTTCCACTGATTAATTGTTCTAACTGTCAGGAAGTTTCTCCTCAGTTCTAAGTTGCTTCTCTCCTTGATTAGTTTCCACCCATTGCTTCTTGTTCTACCCTCAGGTGCCTTGGAGAATAGTTTGACTCCTTCTTCTTTGTGGCAACCCCTGAGATATTGGAACATTGCTATCATGTCCCCCCTAGTCCTTCTTTCTCTTAAGCTAAACATACCCAGTTGGTGCTCTCTGAGCTTGGTGGTTTTCTTGCAGATGTTTCATGACCCAACTAGGTAACATCATCAGTAACATCATCAGTGCTAAAAGGGAGGGGGATTTATAGAATGGAGGAGAAGAAGAAAGGGAGGAGGAGGAGGAGGAGGAGGAGGAGGACAACGACGACCGTGGGGTCCTTGGTGCTCTCTGAGCTTGATTGTTTGCTGGAAGACGTTTCATTACCTGACTAGGTAACATCATCATGATTAGAAGGGAGGAGTGTTGTGCGGTGGAAGGGGAAGACCACGATTGTGGGTTCCTTGGTGCTCTCTGAGCTTGGTGGTTTTCTTGCAGACGTTTCATGACCCAAATAGGTAACTTCATCAGTGCTAGAAGGGAGTGGAGATTGGGAGCAGGAAGAGGAAGAGGAGGAGGACGACTGTGGGGTCCTTGGTGCCCTCTGAGCTTGGTGGTTTTCTAGCAGACGTTTCATTACCAAACTAGGTGATGTCATCATTGTTGGAAGGCAGGAGGGTTGTGGAAAGGAAGAGGAGGATGACTGTGAGGTCCTTGGTGCTCTCTGGATTATTTTCTTGCAGACCTTTCATGACCCAACTAGGTAGCATCATCAGTGTCAGAAGGCGGGGTAAACAACAGCCTAACCAAGGAGCCACCAAGGACGTTCCCACCGACACTAACAAGGCCAGCCACTCATGTATAAACAGAGAGAGCAAACTCCATTCCTTTCTTAGCTGCCCTTACTTGGTGGGCATTCGATAACGCCATGCGTCATCAGCCTTAAGAGCTCTGGCAAGTCTTCATCCTGAACTTAGCAGAAATCAATTCTGGAGACTAAGAGAGAAACCCCAGATTAGCCAGCTACCCCCCTCTATCGTAGAAGGAGGTTGCACATATTTTAAATACCTCCATGCCATCCTAGCCGGCTCTCCAAAAATGCAGGGAGCTGCTGCTTTTTAATTCTTTTTTTTTATTGCTCACTCAAGGACTTTTTGTCTGAGTAATAAATAAAAGCACTTCTTTTGTCCACGCAAACCCCTTAAAGGGGATATTAAAAAAGAGGAGAGAATTAAAACCTGACATTTCTATGCCCCAATAAAACATGATGCTTTTGACTCTCTGCCTGTAAGAGGCGACTTTCTGCTTCCTGTCTTCAGCTGCAGCGAGCAGGCAGCTTAAAGTGCTTTTGTGCTCTAATCTTTAAAAGGAAGGGGGTGGAAAAAACCCCTACCCTCTCTCTTGGTTCTTCAAAGCCAATTGTATTTATTACTAGAGCATATTAAGAATAATTAAAACTCCAAACAATAGAGAATACGCACGCATAGGGAAACAAACCGTTCGAGTTATTGACAAAGTCATCATGCGTTGTCTCCATCAGCCCATGGAGCTGAAAAAAGACATTAACTAAATTGGAAATCCTAGATTTAACCCAAGAAAAATAATCTTGATGGAAGAGGAGGAGGAGGAGGACTCACTTCAAAAGGGAGGAGAAGGAAAGAGAAAGATGGAAGGAATAGGAAGCGAGAAGGAGGAGGAGGAGGAAGGTTAGATGGATAGATGGAAGGAAAGAATGATGGAAGGAAATGAGGAGGAGGAAGGATGGAAAGAGAAATAAGGAAAAGGAGGGGGAATGGGAGAAGGAGGAAGAAGGATGGATGGAAAGAAGGATGGAAGGAAAATGAGGAGGAGATGGAAGGATGGGAAGAGAAGAAAGGATGGAAAGAGAAGGATGGAAGGAAAAGAAAGGGAAGGAGGAGGAACAAGGATAGGTGGATGGAAGGAAAATGAGGAGCAGGTGGAAGGATGGAAAGGAAGGATGGGAGAAGGATGGAAAGAGAGGGATGGAAAGAGAAGGAGGAGAAAGAGAAGGGGAGATGGAGAAGGAGAATAGGAGGAGGAGGAAAAAGAAGGAGAAGGGAGAAGGAGGTGAAGGAGAAGTGGGAGAAGAAGGGGAGAAGGGAGAAGGAGGAAAGGAGGAGAAGGAGTAGGGCAGAAGGGAAGGAGGAGGAAGAGATCTCATTTCAAGTTGAAGGATGTTTAGATCCCCATCAGTACTCAATTTCATTGGCCTGCAAATAAATTAACCAGTGCTGGGCCAGAAATGGACTTCATTTCCAACCAATATCATTCAATTTGGTGGGATAAACATTTATGCCCACCTCTTCAAGGAGTAAAGAATTTGGGTGAAACCATGAAGTTGGGAAACACCATTTTTAACATGTAGGGTCCCATTTTGGCAGGCAAAGTACCTCCTCCTCCTCCTCCTCCTCCTCCTCCTCCTCCTCCTCCTCCTCCTCCTCTTCTTCTTCTTCTTCTTCTTCTTCTTCTTCTCTCCTCCTCCTCCTCTTCTTCCTCCTCCTCCTCCTCCTCCTCCTCCTCCTCCTCTTCTTCTTCTTCTTCTTCTTCTTCTTCTTCTTCTTCTTCTTCTCTCCTCCTCTTCCTCTTCCTCTTCCTCTTCCTCTTCCTCTTCCTCTTCCTCTTCTTCTTCTTCTTCTTCTTCTTCTTCTTCTTCTTCTTCTTCTTCTTCCTACTATTGGGCCATGAGAGCATCACAGCAACTTCCACATTCCTCAGCTTTTCTCCTCCGATTGTGAAATTGTGTTGGGCAGTTCAACCCAGGCACACATTTAGGTCCTAAGCTTAACAAACCTCTTTCCTATCAGCCCATTTACAATTAGATTGCCCTGTCCTCTTTCTTTATTTTCTCTTTTCTCTTTCTCCTGTTCATCTCGATTCTTTTTCTCCGAGAGGTTGCGAGACACAGATCTGGAGAATTACTCTCTTTCTTCCTTCCCCATTCGTCTTATCTCCCCTGAAATCCTGTCAGCTCACAGCTTGACAGCTTTTGTCCAGTATAAAGTGAACTTCTGATTCTGCTGTCTCACTGTGGCACTCAATTTTCATCTTCAAATGAGCCATCCGGCCATCCTTTGACAGCCAGCCATTCACCTCAGCGCGTGGGCAGGTTTTCCATTATCTGACTTTGATAGCCATGGCACGGACTGTTGAGACCCTACTTTTAAGCCAGGTTCCTTCCAATGACCATAGTTTGTTCTGTAAAGCTGCCTGTGCTATATCTCCAACCTGGAACCCATTCTAAATCCCAATGCATTCATTGGGAAGATTATTTGCCTTCCTTTTTTTAAGTTTACTTCGGGGATGGATGGATTAAAATCTCAGTCTTTCCCTCGCTCCCTTTCTTCCTTTCCTCCCTCCCTCCCTCCACCTCATCTTCTAATGGGGTGGAAATCTAATCCATCCAACTTTCATGCCTAAGGCAGGACTAGAACTCACAGTCTCCTAGTGATTGGCCCAAAGCCTTCCATCCAGCTTTCATGCATAAGGCAAGACTAGAACTCACAGTCTCCTAGTGATTGGCTCAAAGCCTTCCATCCTGCTTTCAAGCATAAGGCAAGACTAGAACTCACAGTCTCCTGGTGATTGGCTCAAAGCCTTCCATCTGCCTTTCATGCATAAGGCAGGACTAGAACTCACTACGTTCAACAGTCGTCATCCTGAGCAGACCTGGGCTTCAAACCCTTTGCTGCTGCCACTTTGCAGCTCTGCATGGTCTCCTCTGGGATTCTGCCTTATCCCCCTCCCCGCCTCTCCCTCTCCCCTTTCTCTTTTCACAAATTCCCCCTCCTGTCACATCCCCTTCTCCTCGTGGAAGATGAAACCCGTCCGAGGGAGATTAGATTTATTAAGTGCTGCCCGGTTGCTTGATGTGATCTGGTGGGAGCAGGGAAGGGAAGAAAGAAAGAGAGAGAGAGAGAGAGAGAGAGAAACATAGACGCAAAGAACTTAGTTGCACAGAATGTCCTCTGGAAATGAACTCTTCCTCTCTGTTCTTTCTTCAATAAAATTTTGAGGAGGCTTTCAATGATTTAGTAGGAGAGAAATAAAGAAGTTGAACATTTTTAAAAGGGAGTCAATGTTTGTGCTTTGCAGAGCCACCTGCAACCATCTGGGGTTTCCCCCCACAATTCCTGCTTCTGTTTTGACGGACTGCGATCGACATGCAATCTTCCTGTTTAGGATGACACAATGTTGGGATTCTCCCTTTTAGAATAGAATATAATTCTTTATTGTCCAAGTGTGATTGGACACACAAGGAATTTGTCTTTGGTGCATATGCCCTTCCATTGCCTTTTGTTTCCTTTCCCTTTCCTTCTTCCTTCCTTCCTTCCTTCCTTCCTTCCTTCCTTCCTTCCTTCCTTCCTTCCTTCTTTTCTCCTTTCATTGAATAGAATGGAATAGAACTCTTTATTGTCCAAGTATGATTGGACACCCAAGGAATGTGTCTTTGGTGCAGATCAGGTGTGGGTTCCTGCCAGTTCTAACCTCTTCTATAGAAGAGGTTCCACAAATCTACCGGGCCGTTTAGAACCGGTTCCAGCTCCCCCCCCCCCCGCCTGTCCGCACATCATCAAGATGAAGAGCGAGAGGAGGAATTCTGGGAGTTGAAGTCCACAGGTCTTAAAGCTATCAACTTTGAACACCTGGGGGTTTTTTTTCTAAAGGGTTAGGGGTGCAAGGGTCTTGTAACTTGACAGCTTTAAGACTTGCGTGCTTCAAATGCCAGAGTTTCTGAGCCAATATTTTGCTAAGCAAGAGCGTTGTTGTGAGTTTCACCACATATTACAAGTTGGCTACGCCCACCCGGTCACATGGCTGGCAAGCCACTCCCACCCGGTCACATGGCTGGCAAGCCACTCCCACAAAGCAGGCCACACCTACAGAAGAGATTCTAAAAAAATTTGAAACCCACCACTGGTGCAGATGCTCTCAGTGTACATAAAAAGACAAGATACATTCATCACAAATCATAAGGAACAACACTTAGTGATAGTCATAGGCTACAAATAAGCAATCAGGAAACAATATCAATCGTAAGGATACAAGCAACAAAATTACCATCCTGCATTCAGAACTGGGAGGAGATGGGTGATAGGAACGATGAGAGGACTAATAGCAATAGTAATGCAGCCTTAGTGAATAGTTTGACAGTGTTGAGGGAATTATTTGTTTAGCAGAGTGATGGCATTCGGGAAATAAACTGCCCTTGTGTCTAATTGTTCTGGTGTGCAGTGACTTATAGCCTCCTTTTGAGGGTAGGAGTTGAAACAATTTAGGTCCAGGATGCAAGGGGTCTGTAGGTATTTTCATAGCCCTCTTTTTGACTCGTGCAGTGTACAGGTCCTCAATGGAAGGCAGGTTAGTATTAATTATTTTTTTTCTGCAGTTCTAATTATCCCTTGAAGTCTGTTGCAGAGCCAAATCAGACAGTTATAGAGGTGCAGACGACAGACTCAAAAATTCCTCTGTGGGAACTGTATCAGCAGCTCCTCTTTTGACCCTTGGGAGGAGGAATCTTGCTAGATATCTGGAAAGGGAAGGGGGGGATGTGACTCCTAAAATGAGGAGAGTAACAGCCTGGGGTGCAATATTCTAACTGGGAACTTCTAGGAGTGTTTGAAAAAGCACTTGGTTGGTATCTAAAGGGACATTTCCAATTGCATTTCGTGTTAACGTTAGATCCTTCTATGCTATGGAACATATTGGGGCAGCAAGGGCGAATACTTCAGCATTTTCCCATGTGATGCTTAGTCTTTAAGTCATTCTTAAAGAGTCTTGAGCATTCTTCACCGTGCATTTTGAGAGTGTCCTCTTGGTCATTTGGCATTGAGGGGGATCTATTGCAATGCCATCTTGGGGATTTGATTGCTCTTCATGCAGAGAATATCACCTGCAAGTCTTCTGCATGCAACAGTGTAGAATAGAATAGAATAGATTTTGGACATCTTCTAGTCCAGCCTCCTACTCAAGCTAGGGACCCTATACAATTTCAGACAAGTGGCTGTCCAGTCATTTCTTTAAAAACTTCCAGTGTTGGAACATTTACAGCTTCTGGAGGCAAGTTGTTCCACGGATTAATTGTTCTCACCGTTAGGAAGTTTCGCCTTAATTCTAGGTTGCTTCTCTCCTTGATTAGTTTCTCTCCATTATTTCTTGCCTTGCCTTCTCTGCAGGAGAAATTTCTACTGCATGCTGTGTACATAATTTGGGGAGGGCAGAAAAGAAGAGATATATCTGCCTTAGGATCAATCTGTCTGTCTTTGTCTACCTACCTCTAGATAGATCAGTTTGCCTATCATCTATCCATCCATCTACCTTCCTACCTCTCTCTGTCTCTGTTTCTGTCTCTCTCTTTGTCTGTCTCTCTTCCCCTACCTACCTACCTACCTACCTACCTACCTACCTCTAGATCTATCTATCTATCTATCTATCTATCTATCTATCTATCTATCTATCTATCTATCTATCATCTATCTATCTATCTATCTATCTATCTATCTATCTATCTATCATCTATCTATCTACCTTCCTACCTCTCTGTCTCTCTTTCTTCCCCTACCAAATTCCTGTATCTATCTATCTATCTATCTATCTATCTATCTATCTATCTATCTATCTATCTACCTTCCTACCTTCCTACCTTCCTACCTTCCTACCTCTCTGTCTCTCTTTCTCCCCCTACCTACCTACCTACATCCATCCATCCATCCATCCATCCACCCCCCCACTTACCTACCTACCTACCTACCTACCTACCTACCTACCTACCTCTCATCTATCTATCTATCTGTCTGTCAATCTATCTATCATCTATCTAACTATCATCTCTCTATCCATGCATTCATCTATCTAGCTCCATCTATTAAAGCACCCTGAAACTTTGCTGAATCCCCCCTCCCACCTTTGTTTGGTTTCTTTGTAAATTCCATATGGATCAGTGAAAGTTCAGGTCTATGGAGTTCTAATCTGATTATGAGATCCTTTTGGTTCCTCTGAGCAGGCTTGGGTTTGCTGCTGCTTGTTGTTGTTGTTGTTGTTGTTGTTGTTGTTGTTTTTCTAAAGAAAACAGCCCTTTGCAAACTTCCAACCGTCAAGCGTCATCTCTCCCGCTCTGTTTGACTTTGTCCTAAGGAGCTTCTTGAGTGCCTGGAAGAGTCCTCCTCCCCAGCTGTGAACTCAAGCGATTGTGCACTTCGCTTTGTTCAAGGGAATACCTGGTAGATTTAGGAGGGGGTGGGGGAGGGGGAGGGAGGGTTGTTGGTCTTCCCAGGTCTGTGCATCTGTGTCTCTCTGTGTGTGTTTGAATAAAATTAATCTCAGCTGGAAATTCACTCAGCACTGAGTGGATTCTTTTCAGTCTCTCTTGGCAACTATTCCCTTTCCACCCCATTAGAAGATTAGACTTTAAGACTCTTTTGATGCCTTTCCTTGGGGCCCCTCCAGCCCAACTCTCACCCTTTTAAACTTCTAATGCAAAGACGCATTAGTCAGGGTGCAGAGTTGGCTAAAGAGCGGGGACTGCTTGGGCATATCCTATTTTTTGTGTGTGTGCACACAAAACACACACACAGAGAGAGAGAGAGACAGAGAGAGAGAGGGAGAGAGAGACAGAGAGACAGAGAGAGAGGGAGGGAGAGAGAGAGAGAGAGAGAGAGAGAGAGAGAGAGAGAGAGAGAGAGAGCAGGAGAGCTTATGTATCGGCCTGTGTTTGATCACTGAGGAGAGAAATCCTTGACTTCCTCTTAGCCATTTCACATGTTTCTTCCACATGACGTTTCCTAGGAGTTACGCACTGCATTCGCACTGCATATCGGACATGAATACAATCGAACGAATCCAGGGATATTTCACGAGAAAAGTCCTCCACTCTTCTGCTTGCAACAGAATCCTTTAGGCCACCAGGCTTGAAATTTTGAGGCTTAGACAACTTAGGACTTTGCCGCCTTCGGTCTGACCTAAGCATAGTACTTAAAATTATCTTCTACAATGTCCTACCTGTCAATGTGTCAGGGTTCCAAATAGCATCCAAAAGTAAATCAGAGTTCGGGGCAAAGGATTCCTCAAAGTTCCAATTGATGCAGAGAGCCATGTTGGCACATCTGGGAAAAGCCGAATCTGAAAGCTTCCCAGTTTTCCCCACCTAGTTGAAAGTTCATGATCTTTCCCCCACACTCACAACTCCATCACATGGTCCAATCTTCCACTGCCATGCTGGCAGTTCCACCCATCCAGTTCCGGTCAGGTGCAGAGGTGCAAAGACAAAAGATGACCTTGACTTTCTAGAAAGAATGTTGTTATGGCTACATACATCTAACTCCGTACAATCCCCCCTCCCATTTTCCCACAATAGAAAATGCATAGCAGAATAATAGAAAGTGTGGCAGGCCAGAGATCCAAAAGGAAAGATGGCTGGCTGCAGTCCTGACACAATGACTACTTCAGCTTCAACCTCAACAATACACGAGCACACAATAGATACAAACTTAAACTGTTCCAAATTCGATTGCAGAAAATACGACTTCAGCAACAGAGTGGTCAACAACCTGGAATGCACTACCTGACTCGGTGGTTTCTTCCCCAAACCCCCAAAACTTTAACCTTAGGGAGGCTGTCTTCTGTCAACCTCACCCCATTCCTAAGAGGTCTTTAAGGGGTGTGCATAAGCGCACCAACGTGCCTACCCTACCTGTCCAAATGTTTCTTTTTATTCATGTCCATTTCGTGTATTCAAAATCATGTTTATACTTATCTAGGTTATCTAATACATGCTTGACAAAATAAATAGAATAAAATAGTTGAGGAGGCGACGTGAAACCATTCCTTCTGTAGGAATTGCTTTTTTTTAAAAAAAAGGCCACTGGGCTTTTGTTTTTGCTTGGAGACCTTTCCCTTCTTCATCCAAGAAGCTTCTTCGGTTCCAAATTGAAGAAATTTCTTGGATGAGAAGCGAAACATCTTCAAGCAAACACAAAAGTCCAGTTGCTCCAAAGGTGTTTTTTTTTCCCCCAGAGGCAACTGGACTTTCTTGCTTTTTTTTTCTTTTGAAGATGTTTCACTTCTCATCCAAGGAGCTTCTTCCGCTCTGACTGGATGGTGGGGAATGGAGGGATTTATATTCCTTGCAGACAGCTGGTCATTTGCATCCTTTGAGAGGGTCCTTGAGGCCACTTGGAGGTTTACCTGTGTCCTCAGGGTCACCTGAGTGGTGCAAATGGTTCCTGTAGTTTGCAATTTTTTCCTCTGGAAATCCATTCCTACTCCCACACCATTCAAACAGTGTTCATCCCAAATCGTATACGTAGATAAGAGTCTGTAGAGATTCTCAGATCATGGTTATCCCAAAGGTGCTTGTTCTGGAGGCAACTGGACTTTCTTGTTTTTTCTTTGTAGACGTTTCTCTTCTCATCCAAGAAGCTTCTTCAGCTCTGACTTGAATGGTGGGGAATGGAAGGATTTCTATTCCTTGCAGACAGCTGGTCATTTGCATCCTTTTGGATGGTCATTGAGGCCACCTGGAGGTTTGTCTGTGTCCTCAGGGTCACCTGAGTAGAGCAGGTGGGTGTGGAGCCAATTTGAGACTCTGGCAGTAGACATCCCCAACAGCACCTGTCTTTAACACTGAAGAGAAAACATTGTGCCACCAAGAAGGCTCCGCACCCATTTGCACCACTCAGGTGACCCTGAGGACACAGATAAATCTCCAAGTGGCCTCAATGCCTCTCTTAAAAGGATGCAAATGACCAGCTGTCTGCAAGGAGTATCAATCCTTCCATTCCCCGCCATCCAGTCAGAGCTGAAGAAGCTTCTTGGATGAGAAGCGAAACCTCTTCAAAAAACAACAACAAGAAAGTCAAGTTGCCTCCAGAAAAAGTACCTTTGGGATTTCAAAAGTCAACAAAAAGGAATATGGAAGCCGGTCTGCTGAGCCCCAGCAACTGGATCTCCAGGGATCCCATCCTGAAGACCGTGCTGAATGATAGATCTGGTAACATCCCTATCGGAGGTGCCCTCGGGCCGTTTCTCCCCTTGGCCATATTTGTTCAGCAGCATTTCTAGATCTCCTGGGCTCTGGAGAAACGCTGGAAGGTTGGCTTGTAATTGACTCTGGAGATTAGTCACGTCGCCAGTCGAGGCGCCAGTTTTCCCTCAATTAATTAAGAATTGATTTTACACTAAGCATGACTAATTGCCATTATTTTTAATGCCTCTTTTTGGAATTAAAAGCTGTGGGGAGGTATTTGTTTGGCTGGTGGCCAGAAGGCTTAGAAAATAGAATCGGGATGGAAAGCATACCTGCTGTGCAGCGTTGATAGGGTTTTATTACAGATTCACAGAGTTGGAAGGGACCTTGTAGGTCATCTAGTCCAACCCCCAGCCCAAGCAGGAGACCCTACACCATTTCTGAAAGATGGCAGTCCAATCTCTTCTTGAAAGCCTCCAGGGATGAAGCTCCCACAATTTCTGGAGGCAACTTCTGTTCCATGGGTTGATTGTTCTCACTGTCAGGAAATCCCTCCTTATTTCCAGGTTGAATTTCTCCTTGTTCAGTTTCCATCCATTATTCCTTGTCTGGCCTTCTGGTGTTTTGGAGAATAATTTGAGCTCCTCTTCTTTGTGGCAGTCCCTTAATTATTGGACCACTGCTATCATGTCACCCCTGGTCCTCCTTTCCTCTACACTGCCCATACCCAGTTCCTGCAATTGTTCTTCACACCTTTTAGTCTCCAGTCCCTTAAAGGAGACTAAAGTCTTGTTTGGTAACGGAAATGTTGAACTCGATTGGGGTCGTAAGTCAAGGACTACCCACCTAATCCAGCTCTGGTGCTTCCCCCTCGCCCTACACCATTTCTGATAGATGGCAGTCCAGTCTCTTCCTGAAAGCCTCCAGGGATGAAGCTCCCACAACTTCTGAAGGCAACTTCTGTTCCATGGGTTGATTGCTCTCACTATCAGAAAATGCCTCCTTATTTCCAGGTTGAATCTCTCCTTGATCAGTTTCCATCCATTATTCCTTGTCTGGCCTTCAGGGGCTTTGGAGAGTAGCTTGACCCTTACTCCTCTCTGTGGCAGCCCCTCAAATATTGGAAGGCTGCTCTCCTGTCTCCCCTGGTCCTTCTCTTCACTAGACTAGCCATGCCCAGTTCCTGCAACCGTTCATCGTATGTTTTAGCCTCCAGTCCCCTCATCGTCCTGGTTTCTCTTCTCTGCACTTTTTCTAGAGTCTCAATGTCTTTTTTATAATTTGGTGACCAAAACTGGATGCAGTATTCTAGGTGTGGCCTTACTAAGGCTTTATAGAGTGGTATTAGTACCTTCCTTGATCTTGATTGTATCCCTCTGTTAATGCAATTTAGGATTGCATTGGCTTTTTTGGCTGCCACTGCACACTGCTGGCTCCTATTTAGCTGGTTGTCCACTAAGACTCCAAGATCCCTCTCCCAGTCACTGCTATTAAGCCTGGTTTCACCCAGTCTATATTACTGGTATCCTAACCATTTTGCTGTCAGACCTAGACGCCATCTTTTACATTGGGCATTTTCTACTGTGGGAAAATAGGAGGGGAGATTATATAAAGCATATATAGTCAAAATAACATTCTTTTCTCATGGAGTCAAGGACATCTTGTCGTGCAGCTGTGATGATGTGACTGGGAGGCATCTCCTGTTTTGGATGGTGCCTGATTGGATCATGTCAT
>NC_138564.1:4616276-4635779 GCF_964273705.1 Natrix helvetica
ACAATCTGATTGAATTCACGTTTGGATTTCTTGAACGGGGAGGGGCTCCTTTAGCTGAGCCCTAAACTACCAATCGTGGCTTATCCATCCCATGCTCGCCTGGATCTATTCAACTCTTTCTAGGCCGAAGTAAGCAACCCATAATATTAGCTTAGCCATTAGCGCAAACCAGTTCGGCGACTTAAAAATTCTTCTCCCAAATTTTTATTTTTTGTGGCCTCCCATCCTCAAGTCTGTCAACCACGAGGACCGAACGGGAGAGTCCCCCCCATTCTTCTCCCACAGACTCATCCCGGAAGCCTTCACGAAGCGATCTTGGCTTGAGCAGAAGGTTGGGCAAAGAAAGGAGAGGTTGGATCTTGGCAGGGTCCCAACGCCAAGCTTTTGCTGCTCCAACATCAAATGTGCGCCCCTCCCTCAACCATCCTTGCCCCAATCTCTTCCAGCTGGGGCGACAGTGCTTTTTTTTTTTTTGGCATGTGTAGCTTCGTCCCATTTGCATAATTGCAGGCTTCCATTCATTCCATTTCCCCAGCCATGGCAGTCCAAGAATTAATTACTCCAAGGTTGCGGGAGGGGGGGGGGAGAGGGAGGGTTTGCAGGGTCTCCCGATTAGAAAACAAGAAGAGTTTCACGACTTGAAGTCTGGAGAGATTTTGTTTTTCCTTCTCACCCACTCTGACCGCTCCCAAGTTTGTCAAACCATCCAGGGCACTCTCATGGATCAGGGCTTTCCAAAGGAAGAACAGGATAACAGAGTTGGAAGGGACCTTGTAGATCATCTAGTCCAACCCCCCCCCCCCCGGCCACCCAAGCAGGAAACCCTACACCCTTGATGGCGAACCTATGGCCTATTTTTTAGGGCACGCAAGGCGTTACCCTGTAAGCTCCAGCACGCATGTGCTCGCTGGCCAGCTGACTTCACCCTTCTTTTAATGCCATTTTTTGCCCTCCGGAGGCTTCCTTGATGCCTCCAGAGTGTGAAAAACCAGCCCTATGGGCAAACCGGAAGTTCGGGAATGGACTTCCGGTTTGCCTGAAGGGGCAGTTTTCCGTACTCCGGAAGCTTCAGCGAAGCTCCTGAAACCTATGGAGAATCTCCGGGGGAGGCGGGGGGCGGGGGGCGGGAGGGCGGGGGGTGGGGGGGGGCAGAGGAGGCTGTTTTCCATAAAGCCTCTGGAGCTTGGGGAGGGCAAAAAAAGTGCACCCAAAGTGTGTGGGGGGTCACACGCATAGTATTATGGGTGTGCTCCCCCTTGCTTTTGGCACATGATCGAAAAAAGCTTAGCCATCACTGCCCTACACCGTTCCTGACAGATGGCAGTCCAGTCTCTTCTTGAAAGCCTTCAGGGATGAAGCTCTCACAACTTCCGAAGGCAACTTCTGTTCCATCACGGGAACAGGAGATTCCTCCTTATTTCCAGGTTGAATCTCTCCTGGATCAGTTTTTGTAGAGAGACAAGGTTACCCAAAGTCAATGACAAATAGTGAAAAGAATGACAAAAAAGCAAGTGGTAGGGGTTGGGATGATTTATTGAGGCAGCATGCACGCCATTTCTTAGCTGTTGAAGTTTCGTTGAGTTTTGAAGAGCTTCTCTATATAGGCCTCTATTGGCTCTTGGACAGAGATACTTCCTGTTCTACTCTTCTCCTTTTCCTCGCCTCTCTTCCTTTCCTTTCCTTCTCTTCTCCTTCTTCTCTCCTTCTCTGGTCTGCTCTCCTCTCCTCTCCCTTCCAGTCTTCCCCTCCCCTCCCCTTGATTCTCCTCTCCATTCTTTCTCAGTCTTCCTCCCCTCTCCTCCCCTCTCCTCTGCTCTCCCCTCCCCTCCTCTCCTTTTCTCTCTCTCCTCTCCTTTCCCTCTCCTCTTCTCTCTCTCCTCACATCTCCTCTCTATCCCCTCCTCTTTTCTCTTCTCCTCTCCTTTCCTTTCCTCTCCCTTCCAGTCTTCCCCTCCCCTCCCCTTGATTCTCCTCTCCATTCTTTCTCAGTCTTCCTCCCCTCTCCTCTCCTCTCCTCTCCCCTCCTCTCCTTTCCTCTCTCTCCTCTCCTTTCCTTCTCCTCTTCTCTCTCTCCTCTCCTCTCTATCCCCTCCTCTTTTCTCTTCTCCTCTCCTTTCCTTTCCTCTCCCTTCCAGTCTTCCCCTCCCCTCCCCTTGATTCTCCTCTCCATTCTTTCTCAGTCTTCCTCCCCTCTCCTCTCCTCTCCCCTCCCCTCCTCTCCTTTCCTCTCTCTCCTCTCCTTTCCTTCTCCTCTTCTCTCTCTCCTCTCCTCTCTTACAACGATCAAACGAGGGAATTTGGTTATCCCAAGCCATTCTGTATGAGTAAATAAAGCTTTGCTTTTATTCCAAACGCATCAAATCCACCTTGGTAAATTCTTTATTTGTCAGCCAGCCAGCCCCCCTTCTATACCATTTCCTGACTTTGATGGCATGCTTTTCTCTTTAATAATACGAAGCATGCCATATAAGAAATTGTGCTCGTTTCCTTCCCACACTCCCCATGATGCCTTTGGTCACTTCCTTTCTGGAGAGGTTGCACTTTCCGTAAAGCTTCAGGCTCATCGTCACGTTGAGAAAGCCCGGATCGGCAACAGGCTCCATTGTGTGATTGTATCCTCTGTTGACCTTTGATTTGAGGACATTGATTCCCCCGAGGGAGAATCTCTTTAAGTGGCTCTTGCATACATCACAGGAGTAGGCATCTTTGCTGTGTGCTGAAAATGCAGCCCTGGACCTTCCTTTCCTTCCCCACTTTTCAAGCTGCATCAGATAACCTCTTAGCATCTCCCCCTGCGTGGATTTGCAAAGCTTCTCCGTCTGCATTCTTTAATCTCTTCTTTCCAATAAGCCTCTGCAAACACAGACACCACTTCCCAAAGTCCTACCACTGTCCATGTGGGACTGTTTCAAGCCCTGATCCAAGCAGGTTGAGTGACTCCCAATCCTTGGCAGATAATTCCAAGAGATTAGGAGGTCCTTGGTGCTCTCTGAGTTTGTTGTTAATTTGCAGGTGTTTCATTACCCAACTATAGAGCATCATCAATGCAGGAAGGGAGAGGAAGAGGGGGAGGGGGAGGAGGGGGGAGGGGAGGACTGTGGGGACCTTAGTGATCTTGGTGATCTTCTTGCAGATGTTTCATGACCCAACTGTCAGGACTGCAGCCATCTTTTCTTTTGGATCTCAGGCCTGCCACATTTTCTATTCTTCTACCACTCATTTTTCTATTGTGGGAAAATGGGAGGGGGGATTGTATGGAGTTAGATGATATGTAGCCATAACAAAATTCTTTCTAGAAAGCCAAGGTCATCCTTTGTCGCTGCGTCTCTGCATCTGACCGGAACTGGATGGGTGGAAGCTGCCAGCATGGCAGTGGGAGATTGGACCATGGGATGGACTTGTGGGTGTGGGGGCAAGATCTTGAACTTTCAACTAGGTGAGGAAAACCGGGAAGCTTTCAGATTCGGGTTTTCCCAGATGTGCCAACATGACTCTCTTAATAAATTGGAACTTTGAGCAATACTTTGCCTCGGACTCTGATTTAATTTTGGGTGCTGTTTGGAAACCTGACACCAACAGTTACATCATCAGTGATAGATGGGAATGGGTTCTGGAGTGAAGGATGAGGAGGAGGAGGAGGAGGAGGAGGAGGAGGAGGAGGAGGAGGAGGAGGAGGAGGAGGAGGAGGAGGAGGAGGAGGAGGAGGACTGTGGGGTCCTTGGTGAGCTTGGTGATTTTCTTGCTGATGTTTCATGACCCAACTAGGCAACATGATCAGTGCTAGAAGGGAAGGGGGGTTGCTTTCTGTCTAAATACAAGTGATTTGTCTGTCAATGTTGGTGGATGTGTTTTCTTCTTGATAGTTACTTGATTGTGTCCTGTTTGATTATTTGACTGAGTTGATAGTTCCTTGATTGTGGTATTGTTTACTGCTTGATTGTTGGTCTGATATTATATAGGGCAGGCCACTTGTATATAAACAGAGAGCAAACCCCACTCCCTATTAGCACCGATCATGTTGCCTAGTTGGGTCATAAAATGTCTGCAAGAAAACCATCAAACTCAGAGAGCACCAAGGAGCTACAAATATTCTTCTCTCTTACTGATTTTAAGAGTTCTCTGCAAACCGGGCAGCCATTCACTTATGATTTGCTAGCTGGATACCCGTGCTTCGCGACAAAACCATGTGATCAGGCAATGCAGGAGAAATCCGGTTCACTCCAGTTCAATCTGTTGGCTCAGTGGTGGTCAGTGATTGAAACACATAAGGGAATATTGCTTACACTGCCTTGACTCCGGAAGCACTTCCATAGGTGGAAGGCATAGACATTTTGGTGAGGTACTGACTTTTAGTACTGTAAGGAGACCCAGACCGCTCCTGAGTGAAGGAGTGGAACGTCTGCCAGTTTGAACTGAGGTAACAGAATGTGAGGCAACTGTCAGTTGGAACAGAGTTCTTTTCAGATGAGGAGGGGGAGTAGAATTCTAAATCCTTAGCATCAGAGCATGTTAATATAAGGCAACTGGCAGTTGGAACAGAGTTCTTTTCAGGTGGGGAGGGGGAGTAGAACTCCTTAGCATCAAACTGTGTTAATTACTGTATAAGAAATACTAATGATCTGATGGTCATTTCGAAAAATCCTTTCTTAGTGAGCACCTAGAAGCCAAGTGAAACATACGTGCCAAAAGTCAAATTTGTAGGCTTTACAGTTCTGGAGATTTTGTGATGAGTGAGTGGTATTTGCCTTTTATATATATATAGATAGATTTCACGAATTTGTAGTTCACTTTTCACTTTCAGATTTTTTTCCTCTCTTTTTCATTTTTAAAACAGGTCAATTTTCCATTTTGCTTTGCTTTGTGTGTGTGTGTGTGTGTGTGTGTTTTCCCCCTCCTTCAAACACGGGGCAGTGTGAAACTTTTGTGATCCTGCCACGCCGTAAGAAAGAGCGTCCTCCTGGGAAACGCTGGAATTTATATCTGCTCACTTGTCAGGGCTTTGAAAGGAGAAGGCCTGCCTTTGTCTCTGATCAAACGGGGACGTTTGAAACACCACCCACTGTCCTGACGTTGCTTTGAGCTCCAGCCCATTGGCATCCTTTGTCTGCTGAGAAAATCCATCTGGGGTTGCAAGGCCTTTCCAAGCCTCTGTGTAAAGGAGGAAAACATCAGAGGGAAAGCTCCATCGATGAAGGAAAAATAAAAAGAAAGCTATGAATCGAAAGGAGAAGCTTGCACCGCCAAATGGAGTCTGGTTCCCTTCGCTAGCAACCGGATAGCTCCTAAACTCGGAATGGGACAACTCATGCAGCCTTTTCGCTGCAAGACAACTCAACACAACTGTGCTCTAAACCAGCAGTCACCAACCGGTGGTCTGTGGACCACTGCTAGTCCATGAGAAAATGATGGCGGTCCACAGAAAAATCTTGGCATTTTTGCATTTTTTAAAATATTGCACTAAATCAGGGATCCTCAAACTACGGCCCCTGGGCCGGATACGACTCCCAAAAGCAATTACTCCCGCTCACTGACGGGATGGGGTCCTTCAGGCACTTAGCTTGGCTGCCTGTTTATTAGTTCCAGCCCTTCCCTTCCTCCCTCCCTGGGAGCCCAGGCGCTTCAGTGAGGGGTGCGCCAAACTTCGGCCGGACTCCTCCAAAGAGTTTGCAGGGCGGTGATCTAGCACACAGGTTAAACATTCATTCTTGGCTATATTTGAGATTCCTAGCTGCCAAGGACAGCAAACCTAGGATTGACCCCGAGTGCTTCTCTCCGCTAACAGGCGGCCAAGCTAAGTGCCTGAAGGACCCCATCCCGTCACTAATTCATATTAGTGGTCCACGGGATTTAAAATTATGAATTTAATGGCGCCTGAGGTCCGAAAGGTTGGTGACCCCTGCTCTAAACCCCTTTTCTTTCTTAATATTGTTAGGGTGACCATGGACCTCTTCCTCCCTTTCTTACCTTTATTAAAATGGTTGGGATTTTATTAATATTAATAAGATGAATAAGATTACTAATAATATTAAGAGAGGAACGGGCCTGGAGTCCAGTTATTTTGTGGTGAGTAGTCCCGTGGTGAACAGAATGGAGTAATAACAGAGTTGGAAAGGGACCTTGTAGGTCTTCTAGTCCAACCCCCTGCTCAAGCAGAGACCCTACACCATTTCTGAGAAGGGCAGTCCAATCTCTTCTTAAAAATCTCAAGTGATGAAGCTCTCACAACTTCCGAAGGCAACTTCTGTTCCATGGGTTGATTGTTCTCGCTGTCAGAAAGTGTCTCCTTATTTCCAGGTTGCATCTCTTCTTGATCAGTTTCCATCCCTTATTCCTTGTCTGGCCTTCGGGTGCCTTGGAAAATAGCTTGACCCCTTCCTCTCTGTGGCAATCCCTCAAATATTGGAAGACTTCTATCCTGTCTCCCCTGGTCCTTCTCTTCACTAGACTAGCCATGCCCAGTTCCTGTACCCGTTCATCATATGTTTTAGTCCCCAGGTCTTTGATCATCTTAGATAGATTCAAATTAACAGAGATGGAAGGGACCTTGTAATTAATTGGCCCAATCACCCCTACCCAAGCAGGAGACCTTATACCATTTCGCTTCTTGTCCAGTCTCTTCTTGAAAGCTTTCAAGGATTTATTTCTTAGATGTATTTATTTCTTAGATTTTTAGACCGCCCCTCTCCCAGAAAGGATGAAGCTCCCACAACACTAATGAGGAGACCCAGTTGGGCGATGAAACATCTGTAAAAAAAAACAAGCAAGCTCAGAGAACATCAAGGACCCCATAGTTCTCTTCCTCCTCCTCTTCCTCCTCCTCCCCACAAATCCCCACTCTCTTCCAACACTTTATGATGCAACGATGTGGTTTTAAACCAAGGCTTGGCGTTTAGCAGGGGGCCTGAACCCAAGGCGACATTCCTGATTCAATAAACCCCAATAAAAGCAAATGCTGGCTTAGAGGCATGCAGGCATCCCCCTCCAAGGACGTGTGTCAAATTACACGGTGGTTTAGAAAAAGTGTGTCCTTCGTTTTCTGGTCTTTCCCTTCCATGCTTGGATGGAGCAACATCTGCAGCAGGTGATGCCGAGGTCAGCCAACTACACGTCGGAGCAGATGTTGAGTAACATATTGCTTCCTCTCTCCTCCGAGAGAAAGGAGTTCAGAGGCCTGGAGGATGATGGGAGCTCTCTGGAAGGATGCCAAATTAGAAAGAGAGGAAGGGAAAGCAGATAGATGATTACGCAGTCCAAGCCAAGCAGTAAATCTACTGGAGTGAAGGGCCACTGGAGGTATTGCTTGATGCTCTGGAAACAGAGAGATTAAGAAATTTTAGAAGAAGCACTGTGTTTATTTCTGGCCACACCTGTTCATGCTAGCCCTTTTTATTAAACAGCATCACTTTTCATGAGCTAGAGCTTACTTTTTGAAAACATTTATTACCGTGTTTGCCTTAAAACAAGATCTACCCCGAAAAGAAGCTCTCTCGTGTTTTGGAACGCATGCGCTCAAATTAAGCCCTACCCCAAGAATTAGCCCTCATTAAGACCCCGCCCACCGTGGAATGCAGGGGGTGGGGCTAGATAAAAATGAAGCTACGGTAGGGATGGGGGAGTGGAGCTGGCCTACTTACCAGGCCTTGCACACCCCAACACCTACCTCGCCTTCTTCTGCGGCCCACATCTTCTGTGGCTGCTTGCCGCCACTCGCCTGCATCGCTCCCAGCCTCCATTCCATCACCAGAGCCTTCCGGAAAGCCCCCTGCCGCTCAGAAACAGGTTGACACCTGTGGTGCCCCTGAATGCCATTTTGTCATCAGAGTCTTCCAGAAAGCCAATAACAGAGCTCCAGATTGGAGCTCTAGTCTTTTTTTCGGGGGTCAAAAGAAAATAAGACCGGGTCTTATTTCAGGGAAACATGGAAGATTAATTGAGTTGGAAGGTACCTTGCAGGTCATCTAGTCCAACCCCACACCCAAGCAGGAGACCCTACACCATTTCTGACAGAGGGCAGTCCGGTCTCTTCTTGAAAGCCTCCAGGGATGAAGCTCCCACAACTTCCGAAGGCAACTTCTATTCCATTGAATACAGAATAGTGGAGTTGGAAGGGACCTTGTAGGTCATCTAGTCCAACCCCCACCCCCACCCAAGCAGGAGACCCAACACCATTTCTGACCGATGGCAGTCCAGTCTCTTCTTGAAAGCCTCCAGGGATGAAACTCCCACAACTTCTGAAGGCAACTTCTGTTCCATGGGTTGATGGTTCCCTCTGTCAGAAGGACTCCTTATTTCGAGGTTGAATCTCTCCTTAGTCAGTTTCCATCCATTATTTCTTGTCTGGCCTTCAGGTTCTTTGGAAAATTGCTTGGCCCCCTCCTCTCTGTGGCAGCACTCAAGTATTGGAAGACTGCTATTTATGTCTCCCCTAGTCCTTCTTTTCATTAAACTAGACATACCCAGTTCCTGCAACTGTTCATCGTAGGTTTTAGCCTCCAGTCCCCTCATCATCCTGGTTGCTCTTCTCTGCACTCTTTTTACAGCGTCTCAGAAATTAATCCTAGGAATTAATTCTGAAAGTTGAACAGGACCTCATGGGATAAACGAGAGGGTGTTCAACTTTCAGAATTAATTCCTGGCATTGCTGCTTTTTTTCTCATCTCTTTTTCATTTTGGGTTTTTTTTTTCTTTTCCTTTTTGTAGAACTACGGTTAGTGATTGCCACCATCTGAATCATCTTTTCCTTTTCCGAACAACTGGAGCCAAAAGCACTTTGAACAACTAGCTAAATCCATAAAAGGAGGATTCAGCCTGACTGCTTTATAACAAACAGAGCAGTTTGGTACAACAGGCGCCAAGTAACAGAGATGAAAAATGCCTACCAACAGAGGCACCTGCCTGCATGCCTGCTTCAAATGACATGATTTGGAACAGGCTCAATCAGTAGATGGGAAAGTGGGACCCCATTGTGTTCTGGCAATGTCCACGAGTGATTCACTGCCCTAAAAAGAGTGCAAATAGCAGCAAACATGTTGAGACTCTAGAAAGAGTGCAGAGAAGAGCAACCAGGATGATGAGGGGACTGGAGGCTAAAACATACAATGAACAGTTGCAGGAACTGGGCATTTTTGGTCTAGTGAAGAGAAGGACCAGGGGAGACATGGGAATAGTCTTCCATTATTTGAGGGGCTGCCACAGAGAGGAAGGGGTCAAGCTATTTCCCAAGGCATCTGAAGGCCAGACAAGGAATAATGGATGGAAACTGAACAAGGAGAGATTCAACCTGGAAATAAGGAAGAATTTCCTGAGAGGGAGAACAATCAACCCATGGAACAGAAGTTGCCTTCGGAAGTTGTGGGAGCTTCATCACTGGAGGCTTTCCAGAAGAGAGAGACTGGACTGCCATCTGTCAGGAATTGCGTAGGGTCTCCTGCTTGGGTGGGGGATTGGACCAGATGACCTACAAGGTCCCTTCCAACTCTGGTAATTTGAATCTATCTATGATGAATGGTTGCAGGAACTGGGTATGGCTAGTCTAGTGAAGAGGAGGACCAGGGGAGACAGGATAGCAATCTTCCAATATTTATATTTATATATATTATATTTATTAAATTTATAGACCACCCCCTCTCCCCGAAGGGACTCGGGGCGGTGTACAGACCACACAATAAAAACAGTATACAAAATTAAATATTCTTAGATACTCGTAAAATCAAGTTAAATACCAGGCTGTACAGTATGATTAAAAATTAAAACAACCTAAAAACCTACCCCTAACAATTTAAAATACAGGCTAGAGGGACACAAAACTACAGTTAGGCCAGGCCAGCTAAGCTGAACAGGTGGGTCTTAAGCTTCTTACGGAAGGAGCGGAGATCGGTGGTTATTCTAATATCCGGGGGGGAGGTCATTCCAGAGGGTCGGGCCCATCACAGAGAAGGCCTTACTCCTGGGCGTCGCCCGCTGGCATTGCTTAGTGGACGGCACCCGGAGGAGTCCCTCCCTGTGAGAGCGAATCGGCCGCAGGGATGTATGGGGCAGGATGCGATCCCGCAAATACCTAGGTCCTATGCCATGGAGCGCTTTAAAGATGATAGTCAACACCTTGAAATGCACCCGAAAAGCCACAGGTAGCCAGTGCAGCCCACGCAGGAGAGGCGTTACATGAGAGTACCTAGTACCTCCCATAATTGCCCACGCAAGAACGTATTGCAACCATCTCTTTGCTTCAAGTTGACTTTGGCTGCAATGGCAGTTTCTCAGGTTTTGATGTTCCTGCTTGCAATTTTTCAGGCTTCCCTTGGTTGGATTTTGACCCAGCAATAGAAGAGAAGAATGGGCTGCATGGGGGGGGGGATGGGGGACTGGTGCTTGTCTAATATTCAGCGGGCTCCTCCTGCTGGCTATTTAGCAGAGCGGAGAGAACTTGGGAAGGGGGAGATAAGGAAGGAGGGAGGGCTTGATTGTCAAGATGAGAAGAAGGAGGCAGGAGCAACAGAGAAGGTTGCTTGTAACACTAAGAATGTGTTTTTCTCTGTTAACCTGGGTTTCGGTGGCCAAATCAGAAAAGACAGGTAGGAGAATAATTTACTGGTTTGTAATCAGAGATTGCGTGGTTTACTGAGCCACGGTGGCATAGTGGTTAGAGTGCAAGTACTGCAAGCTACTTCTGCTGACTGCCAGCTGCCTGCAATTTGGCAGTTCGAATCTCACCAGGCTCACGGTTGACTCAGCCTTCCATCCTTCCAAGGTGGGCAAAATGAGGACCCAGATTGTTGGGGGCAAGAGGCTGATTCTGTAAACCGCTTAGAGAGGGCTGTAAAAGCACTGTGAAGTATAGAAGTCTTAAGTGCTATTGCCCTTCTGGCAGGCCAAATACCCTGACACCCACCTTCCTTCCTTCCTTCCTTCCTTCCTTCCTTCCTTCCTTCCTTCCTTCCTTCCTTCCTTCCTTCCTTCCTTCATTCATTCATTCATTCATTCATTCCCACTGATTAGAATGCAGCATTGCAGGCTAACTCTGCCGACTGCCAGCAGCTTTATTCTGACCAGCTCAAGGTTGACTCAGCCTTCCGTCCTTCCGAGGTGGGTAAAATGAGGACCCAGATTGTTGTGGGCAAGAGGCTGATTCTGTAAACCGCTTAGAGAGGGCTGGAAAGCACTGTAAGGTGGTATATAAGTCTAAGGGCTATTGCTATTCTCCTTCCTTCCTTCCTTCCTTCCTTCCTTCCTTCCTTCCTTCCTTCCTTCCTTCCTTCCTTCCTTCCTTTCTGTTTGATCCTGACTGGCTCAAGGTTGACTCAGCTTTCCGTCCTTCCGAGGTGGGTAAAATGAGGACTCAGATTGTTGGGGGCAAGAGGCTGAATCTGTAAACTGCTTAGAGAGGGCTGTAAAGCATTGTGAAGCGATATATAAGTCTAAGTGTTGCTAGTCTTGCTATTGCCCTTCCTTCCTTCCTTCCTTCCTTCCTTCCTTCCTTCCTTCTTCCTTCCCTCCCTTCCTGTTTGATCCTGACCAGCTCAAGGTTGACTCAGCCTTCCCTCCTTCCAAGGTCAGTAAAATGAAGACCCAAATTATTGGGAGTAATATGCTGACTCTGTAAACCACTTACAGAGGGCTGTAAAGCACTGTGAAGCAGTATAAAATCTAAGTGCTATTGCTATTTGCATACAAAATAATTACTACCAACCGGCCTTTCATTGTGGACTTGTACACTGCACAAGTCAACAAGAGGGCCATGAAAGTATCTACAGACCCCTCCCACCCTCCATGCTCCAGTGGTGAAATTCAATTTCTTTTACTACCGGTTCCTCCGGCATGGCCAAGAAACTAAACATGCCCAAGGATCTAGATAGCATCTTAGAAACATTTTTATGCTAAAATGGTGGCTAGTGGGGCCTCATGAAAACTGAAACTAAGCAACTCAAAGAAGTAGTCTAAGACTACAAGGATAGTATAGATAACTAAGAAGGAAGTCCCATCCAACTCAATGGGAACTGGGTTGGGCATATGAGTGTCTGACCTAATTTGAGAGTTGAAGTGAATTCTGGGCAGAAACACCTTCAGTATCTACAATTCTCATCTTCTTGGAAGATTAGATCGAGGTTGCTGTTTCTTTAGGCCTTCCATACAGTCAACTTGTAGAGCTACTGCTGGGTACCAACAATATGTTCCATCAATTCCTACCATCCTGCCTTCCATTGAGGACCTGTACACTGCAGGAGTCCAAAAGAGGGCTGTGAAAATATCTACAGACCCCTTGCATCCTGGACATAAATTGTTTCAACTCCTACCCTCAAAACGACGCTATATGGCACTGCACACCAAGACAACTAGACACAAGAAGAGTTTTTTCCCCCAAACGCCATCACTCTGCTAAACAAAAAAATCATTCAATGCTGTCAAACTATTCACTAAGTCTGCATTACTTTTACTATTAGTCTTCTCATCGTTCCTAGCACCCATCTCCTCCCACTTATGACTGCAGGACTGTAACTTTGTTGCTTGTATCCTTACGATTTATATTGATATTGATCGTTTCCTGATTGCTTATTTGTACCCTATGACTATCACTAAGTATTGTACCTTACGATTCTTGACGAAGGTATCTTGTCTTTTATGTACACTGAGAGCATCTGCACCAAAGACAAATTCCTTGTTGGTCCAATCACACTTGGCCAATAAAGAATTCTATTCTATTCTATTCTATTCTATTCTATTCTATTCTTTTCTTTTCTTATCTCTATTCTATTCTTATTTCTATTCTATTGTATTTTATTTTATTCTAATCTAACCTCTAGTCTATTTTTATTTCTATCCTATCCTATCCTCTCTTCTCTTTTCTCTTCTCTTTTCTTCTGTCTATGGAAAGATGGTGAATTTGCCACACCGAAGACATCAGAGGAATTCTTTGGCAACTCCAGCACCCAGGAAGGTCTTGCCATAAGGAGCATGTGGCTGCGACCTAATAACAAAGCCCTTCCCTGCCTACCTCCAACTTATGTAGCTGCCGCTGCAATAAATAGTAACTTTGGCCCCGAGCAAGTCTGCTTTTGATTCAGTTTGAACCAGCAAGCTATGAAATGAACTCACTGTTGGCGAGCATGGAAAGAAAAATTCCAGAAAGCACAACTTTGAGACTACAAAATAAATGACTACCTTCTGTTCATTGACCATAAGAAGAGAATCAGACCCTTTCCTCCTCCTCCTTCCCCCCAACCCACCCCCAAATTCTTGCTCCTATTTGGTCTGGTTTGCTTTACATTATTTCCAACTGGAGGAGGGGAAATTGACTTCAGATCTCCCCGTTGCCTGAAACCACAAATAAGATTCCTCTGGATTTAAAATCTTTTACTTTGCAGGGATATGGTTGGCTGGCTGGCTGGCTGGCTCTGTGTTTAATGCGGTTACCGAATTGATCCATTGCTGGATCGTTCTCCCTGTGGGTGGATTCATAGCCACACTAAGCCACAAAACCAATAGGAACCTAACCAAGCTTAACGCGATGTGCCTCAAAGTCTTTCCCTGATCTGGCTAAATGTGTTGTGCGCACTAGATAATTCAATATGATGAGAACTGGAAATTCTCAAACAATTCATCGCTATGAAAATGCCAGAATGGTGCTGGCACCACCTTCAAAAGAGATAGATAGCTGCCACTCTGAAGTCCAGTTTGAGCTGGGAATGCACAATGCTATTTCCAAAAGCACCTGAAGGTCAGACAAGCCATTCATCTAAAGTGGTGTAGGGTTAACTGCCCAGTGGTGTAGGGCTGGACTAGAAGACCTCCAAGGTCCCTTCCAACTCTGTTATTCTATTCCATTCCATTCTATTCTATTCTATTCCATTCCACTTCATTCTGTTCTCTATTCTATTCTATTCCATTCCATTCTATTCTATTCTATGGCATAATGGATGGAAACTGAACAAGGAGAGATTCAACCTGGAAATAAGGAGACATTTTCTGACAGTGAGAACAATCAACCAATGGAACAGAAGTTGCCTTCAGAAGTTGTGGGAGCTTCATCCCTGGAGGCTTTCAAGAAGAGACTGGAATGCCATCTGTCAGAAATGGTATAAGGTCTCCTGCTTGGGTGGGGGTGGTTGGGCTAATTAATTACAAGGTCCCTTCCAACTCTTGTTAATTTGAATCTATCTAAGATGATCGAAGTTCTGGAGGCTAAAACCTACGATGAACGGTTGCAGGAACTGGGCATGGCTAGTCTAGTGAAGAGAAGGACCAGGGGAGACAGGATAGCAGACTTCCAATATTTGAGGGGCTGACACAGAGGGGGGGGGTCAAGCTATTTTCCAAGACACCAGAAGGCCAGACAAGGAATAATGGATGGAAACTGGTCAAAGAGAGATTCAACCTAGAAATAAGGAGAAATTTTCTGACAATGAGAACAATCAACCCATGGAACAGAAGTTGCCCTTGGAAATTGTGAGAGCTTCATCATTTGAGATTTTAAAGAAGAGATTGGACTGCCCTTGTCAGAAATGGTGTAGGGTCTCCTGCTTGGGCAGGGGGTTGGACTAGATGACCCACAAAGTTATAGGTCCATCAAGGCTGACTGCAGCTTTTCCTTGACTTCAGACAAGGGACTTGGCGGCACTGGTTAAAAAGAAGAATTAGAAGAACTGACGCCTGCATCTCCCACCAGTGCTTTCTTATCAAAATACTAAAAATCTAAACCCAACCGAAGAAGCAAAGCGCTGCTTCTGACTTCTCATAATCTCCACATCTGGGAGACCCGGAAAACAATTGTGCATCCGAAATCCAGTCGCCTGTTTTGCATTTGTAAGGATGGAAGAGAATGCGATGTTAGCCCCGGCTGGGATGGAGAAAAGAATCTGTCCACTTAGGCCAGCTGCTGGTTTTCATTAGTTCCCAGCTTTATACGAGCCAAACTTCAGCTATCGTCATGCGTTGAGAAGGTCCCACTTTTCCGAAGTTTGGGGCAGGAGGGGGAGAAGGAGGAACGTTTGTGTCTTCTGCGGGTTTATACGGAGTGGATAATGGGAAGCAGCTGATGGTTCTTGCGCTTGATGTCATCTGGGTCCCTGCCAAAAGCGAGGGGAAAGTTCAGACATACGTAGCTCATGTTGCCAAAGTTTGCTTTCGGAGAAAAACTGAGGCACGGGTGTCCCTGTGTGTGTGCATGCATATATGTATGTTCGTAGTTTCTCATTAAGGGTTGCTCTGTTATCCATCGAAATGTTACGGTGTTGGTTTTAAGAGCCCAATGGTTCTGACCCAGCTTTCCAAACACGACAAACCCTCTCGTGTGAACTCAAAAGATTCCTTTATTAGGAATGCCGGCAGCCCCGCAAAAAGTTTCTCGCTCACTGCAGGATAACAAGTCTGTCCGGCAGGGAGATGAATAGTTGTCTGCTGCATCTATTCATTTCCTTCCCTTGTGTTTTAACCCCAGAGCTAGGGTGAGGTTTCACTAGCAGCAGTGGCTCTTCTGTCCCAAGGACCGGCCTATAGATTTCCACTGCTCTCCTCTCCTCTGCCTGTCCTCTGAACCCAGCTGTTCCTCCTCTTCCTCATCAGCCACCTCCAGAACTGGGGGCTGTTGACTCTCCATCTGAGGGCTGATAAACAGCTTAGGCTCCGCTCTCTCTCTCTCTCTCTCTCTCTCTCTCTCTCTCTCTCTGACAGCTCCATTCCCTCTTCCCCCTCAGAGCTCCCAGGTTGCCTTGATGCTGATCCTGATTCCCACGCCTCCTCCTTCCTCCTCTGATTTGGCTGCTGGAGGGGCTGACAGCCGATAGGCCACAACACCAAAAGAATTGCACATTTAAAAAAAAATCAGAGAAATTCCAGGAAAGAGGATAATCGAATGGAGGGTCAGTGGAAAGAGGCAGAACTCCATATTAGCATCCATCCCTCTATTATTATTTTTTCAACCTAGCAATGCCGAATGTTAGGACAAACCAACCAAAGTGTCATCCAAGCTGGATTTACAGAGAATAGGTCTACCAGTAGCCAATGACCATGGCTGTACAATGGTCATGTCAGGTCCACCATTGTACTCCGGTATCCTGCCATTATGCTGAGGAGGGAGGGGTCGGCGTGCTTGGGATTTTTCCACTTATCCGGTTCGCTTGGGGATTAGTGAGGAGGACTGTCTTCGAAGATGGGATGGACCCCTTCCCAGCTGGTTTTTGCCAAGTTCCAAGGCCGCTGCTCCCTGAGAGCGAATTGTTATCTGCCTGGCACCTCAGCGTTCTCAAAACATCTTCTCGCGATGCGCATTGGCTGCTGGTGGACTGGTCAGAGGGGTTAAAATTGGGAACTGAAAGAATTGCTTTACGCTTTGCGTGGGGACCTCAGATTCCACCTGACTTTCTCTCAGTCTCTCTCTCTTTTTTTTAATTGAAAAAGTTTTATACAAACAGATTTTTCCCCTTTTTACCCCCCCAACCCCCCCCAACATATAATATAGATCACATACAAATACTGTACCCCCTCCCCTCCCCCATCTTAAAATAGATTTCTCATTCAGTTATTATGCCCCCTCACCTCCCAACAATCATAATACAATATAATACAAGTTTCTCTTAAAATAACAATAGCCCATTAACCCCATCTTCTAAATTAATTAGGCATATATAAATCATAATATAGATTTCTCTTAAAGTAACAATATCCCATTAATCCCATCCTCTAAATTAGTTATACATATATATTTCCCCACCCTCCACCCTAACCCTCCCCCACCTCCCAATCAAACCCACCCCCCTGACTTCCGCTATACACCACTCTAATAATTCCAAACATCCCATGTATTATTTACTCTATTCATCTGTCAATCTAAACATTCTTACCTAAAGGCTACATAGTACTTCCTAATCTGATATTTATTCTGTATATAATCAATCCATTTTACCCAGTCCTGTATATAATTCTCCTGCTTCTGACCTTTTAAGAAAGCTGAGATTTTTGCCATTTCCGCAAACCCGTCTCTCTCCATAAAAGTTCTTTTGATTCATCCACATGGATTCAAGAGTCTTGTTTTCCTGAGGGAGCTGACTGGGGCGGCAGGTCTGACAGGCCACCAGCATCTTCTGTATTAAACAAATTTTGATTGAGGCCTGGGGTGGGAGAAGAAATCATCATTTTCCATCTGTCAGGCCTGCAGCCATCTTTTCTTTTGGATCTCTGGCCTGCCACACTTTCTATTATTCTGCTATGCATTTTCTATTGTGGGAAAATGGAAGGGGGAATTGTAAGGAGTGAGATGCTATGTAGCCATAACAAAATTCTTTCTAGAAAACCAAGGTCATCCTTTGTCTCTGCACCTCTGAACCTGACCGGAACTGGATGGGTGGAACTGGCAGTGGGAGATTGGACCATGGGATGGACTTGTGGGTGTAGGGGCATGGTCTTGAACTTTCAACTGGGTGGCGGAAACCGGGAAGCCTTCAGATTCGGGTTTTCCCAGATGTGCCAACATGGCTCTCTTCATAAATTGGAACTTTGAGCAATACTTTGCCTTGGACTCTGATTTACTTTTGGGTGCTGTTTGGAATCCTGACACCATCCCTTTTAGAAGACCCATTCTTGAAACAGGTTGCCCAAACAGGAGTTCTGGATCCATCGCGCTTCTTCTTGGCTTCTCAAAGATGTTGTTCTTCTCAAGTCAGATGTCAAATCTGGAGACCATTGTACCTTTTGTATTCCCTATGAAGCTGTGTCCAATAATAATGCACTTGCTTCCAGTTAATGCCTAGGTTCTGCTGGGGTGCCCGAGTCAATTGGTTTGAGAATTTTGAGATTCTCCCCTTGTTGCCCGGAAAATAAGCAAGGAATGGCTGATGACGGAGGACTCATTTTCTCTGGAGGAACTTTCCTGGATAGCCAATAGCAATTCCATGATGGCAACCTGGGGTCACAGTCTCTGTTTCTAATTAAAATGAGTACCCCCTCCTCCTCCTCCTCTCTCCTTTTAAGCTGCATTGGAGCTATTAATTCTGCGGAGTAATCCATTAATGGCTATGGCCCTAATTGAAAGGAGAGAGAAAAATGTGTTGTCATTAAGGAAAGAGAAAAAAAAGAAGAAAGGAAGGAAGCAAGCAAGGAAGGAGTAACAGTATCAGATCTATCATTTCCTTGCTTCTCCTTGATGTCCCTTCTTTAATTAGCTGGCCGAACGCAAGGAAACAATGCCTGAAAAAAAGAACATCCTGACAGCACAAAAAGTGGAAGAAGCTGGCCCTAATTAAGAGAACGTCTGCTTTGTTTTCCAACCCCACCATCACTGGTGGAAAGGCACAATCCAATCCATTTGCATAAGCTTGGAACAATATTAAAAAAAGAATACTTCAGTGGGAAACAGTTATGGAGCTGCGATTGGATATCCTTAACTATAGGTGGGCATAGTATAGATCTCAAGGACGTAACAGAGGTGCTTGGAGGCAGAAATGACAAGTACAAGCAACCAGTTCCACACGTAAAAGGTTTGAGTTGACTACTTTATTCTATACTAGCCAATAACCCGGTCTTGCCCGGGTATTTATTTATAGGGGGGGAATGTCCGGACCAAATGTAATTTCTAATGTTGGATTTTCCCCCTTACCAGAAGGACCCCCCTTGTGGAGTACTGTGAAGCCGTTACCATGGCAACTCCACGGTGCTGTACTGTAAAAGCCATTTTACAGCAGTATGGTAGAAGCCATTCTAGGGCACAACAGGCTGTATCTTAACAGAGCACACACCCCGAGGGGGGTTAGGGGTGTCTTACCCCCACGGTATTCATTTCCAGAGAGTAAGTCATCTGTGTACCAAGTTTGGTTGAAATTGTTCAAGGCGTTCCAGAGTTATGCCGGAACATACATACCCACAGCCATTTTTATATATATAGAAGATAGGAGTAGGAGTAGGAGTAGGAGTAGGAGTAGGAGTAGGAGTAGGAGTAGGAAGAAGAAGAAGAAGAAGAAGAAGAAGAAGAAGAAGAAGAAGAAGAAGAAGAAGAAGAAGAAGAAGAAGAAGAAGAAGAAGAAGAAGAAGAAGAAGAAGAAGAAGAAGAAGAAGAAGATTGCCTATAGTACAAAAATCTCTTCAGGCTGCTCCCCTTGGGAATAAACAGAGAAAGTTCCATGAAACTTGGGTGAGGTTCAGTCTTAGGCCACTTGGGATTCCACAAAGACTCAAGGCTCATAGCCTGCTTGATCCCTTCTCCTTGCCCAGTTGGGAGTTTCCCAAGAACATGCAGCTATGGACAATGTCCAAGGAATAGCAACTCCTTTATGGTATTTCCTTCAGAAGTGCATCCATCGCCTTCCGGCAGTCAACTCAGCTGATTGATTTGTCATGTAGAGTATGGATCAGTTCATGTGAAAGGAAGTAGGACTTTTGAAGTCTTTAATGCACAGTTGGCACCTTGCTACAGGTTGATTTCCATAAGATATAGGATTTTAATTATAGCAGGCAAGTCATTGTTTAACCTCCTCCTTCTTCTCCTCCTCCTCCTCCTCCTTTTTCCCCCTCCTCCTTCTC
>NC_138564.1:4635979-4863966 GCF_964273705.1 Natrix helvetica
CGTTTTTGCTGGCAGAGGCACTGTGGGCCAATCCTTCTCTGTTTCCATGGTGGATCTGGCCCCCGGGGCCTTGGGTTTGACACCCCTGCTCTGTAATATGGAGGACCCCAAGTTGGGAAGGCTTAACTTTGAGACTCGCAGGTTTGAATGTGCGAAGATCTTGACAGGGTTCAAGCATCGTTGGGCAAGTTGACGCAATATGAGTTTCCAATTACTTCTTTTCCAACTTTCCTTTGGAAATGCAGTGAAACGGCAGGCATCTCTCTTTTTATTTATAGCTAATGATAAAGCTACATTATGGGATATTTGCTTTACATTTCTCCTTTTCAAACATGATTCATATCATGGCCGTATGGTCATTTATTACACAGAGATCTCATATATCTGGGCCGCGATTACCCGAGCTGGAAAAAATGGATGGAAATCTTCTTACGTTGCGCGAAGTCATCATTATTCCAAATTTGCTATTATTCCATTATTCCAAATTTGCTATTCAGCATAAAAGAAAAGCATTGTGAAACACGGAAGCTTAGATAGAATTGTTGGATGCAATCGTCCAAATATCTCTTTGGACTTGAAGGGACGTGGTGGCTCAGTGGCGAAAACGCTGAGCTTGTCGATCAGAAAGGTCGGCAATTCAGCGGTTCGAATCCCTAGTGCCGCATAACAGAGTGAGCTCCCGCTACTTGTCCCAGCTTCTAGCAACCTAGCAGTTCGAACGCATGTAAAAATGCAAGTAGAAAAATAGGGACCACCTTTGGTGGGAAGGGAACAGCGTTTCGTGCACCTTCGGCATTTAGTCATGCCGGCCACATGACCACGGAGACATCTTCAGACAGCGCTGCCTCTTTGGCTTTGAAACCGTGATGAGCACTTCCCCCTAGAGTCGGGGACGACTGGCACATATCTGTGACAGGAACCTTTACCTTTAGTGGTTTAGAGGTTGAGGATTTTTTTTTTTTTTGTTTGCCTGAGTTCCTGAAAGAATAACTCTTTGCAAGCTTTCTCAAGACGTGTCACCAACGTCTGACAACTTGATTCCAACTTAAGGAAAAAGAGACATTCCACTGACAAATGAAGGCAAAGGTTTAGCTTTCGGACTGGGGCTGGAGCCCTAACCGGAAACGGGAATTTTGTGCTAAATAACTCAAAAACATTCACGTAAATTTAAATCCCACAAAGATGCATTCAAAAGAAAATAATCTCTCCCTGCTTGCTAGTCATTTGACTACTATAGTTCAATAGAAGGGAAATAAAAGCGAATAAGCAGTAAACTATATCTGGTGCTCTCAATAAATCCTACAGTATCTTAAACTTGGCTAAATGTATCTAAATAATGTCAGAATCCGAGGTGGTTCAGACCGGTTTGGCCAAATTGGCGAAAATTGTGGGTGAAGTCGCGCCCACCTGCCCTCTATACCATTCTATTAAGCCACGTTTTTGAAGCCGGGTGCACATGAGCAAAGCGCATGTGGGGAAGGCTGGCTGTGTGAAGTGAGCTTGCGCATGTGCGGTGAACCGGTGGTAACAAAATGTGAAACCCACCACTGGTCAGAATATTAAGACTCAACATGATATATGTATTCATCTGTTGTAAAAAAAAAAAAAAAAAGTCACTACCATATTTTTCGGAGTATAAGACGCACTGGAGTATAAGATGCACCAAGCTTTTGAAGAGGCAAATTTAAAAAAAAAGTTTTCACACTCTGCAAACCTCCCAAAAACGGCCCGTTTTTCACGAAAACGGGCCCGTTTTTCCCCCAAAAAGGGGCATGAATAATTTTATTTTATTTTATTTTATTAAATTTATAGACCGCCCCCTCTCCCCGAAGGGACTCGGATAGCCCTTAGGAGGCTTGTAGAGTGTTCCTAGGGGGTGGGAAGGCCCAAAAATGAGCAGAAAATGCCTGGTTTTCACGTCCAAAAAAAGGGCACTAGGAATCTTATGGAGTGTTCCTTGGGGGCCGGGGGGCACAATTGAGCAAAAAACAGCCTGTTTTTGCTCATTTCGGCCCTCCCCAGCCCCCAGGAGCACTCTGCAAGGCTCCTAAAGGCTCTGCATGGTTATTTTGGTGAAGGGAGCAGGGTTTCGGGAGGCAAAAGATGCTGTATTCAATGTATAAAACGCAGCCAGATTTTCAACCTCTTTTTTGAGGGAAAAAGGTGCATCTTATACTCCAAAAAATACGGTAGTTCAGACTTATATAATTCAGGCATGAGTTGCTTGCTTGGCTACCAAGATTCTTGGACTGGTGCCTGAGCCCATCCTCAAGAGAATTTGTTTCTGTTAGGAAGAGGAGAGGAGAAGAGAGGAAAGGAGAGGGAAAGAAGAAAGGGAAAAGGGGAGGAAGAAAGGGAGGGGTAGTATGAGTAGGAGAGAGGCAGGAAGGGGAAGAAGAGGGGAGGAGTGAGGGAGAGGAAGGGGAAGAAGAAAAGAGAAAGAGGAGGAAAGAAGAAAGTAGAGAAGAAGGGAAGGTAGGAGAAAAGGAGAGGGAAGAAAAAGTAAGGTTGTTGTAGAACAAAATTGAAATATGGGATGGCAAGAAAGCACCCTCAATTATATTCTTAAAGTCTTAGGCCGAGAAATGAATTTATCATAAATGTCAAAAGGCAACACATAATATTAATAATATCTAGGAGAATGTGTATTTGTGGATGTGTGTATGAGAAATAAAAATCAAAACTTTTTTTTTTTAAAGAGAACTCTCTCAGCAGGAATGTGCGCTTTGGGCTAGTCTATGCATAGTACTTGTGTGGTGCCAGGCTGTGTGTGGCTTTTTAGTTGTTGATTGGAGTGTTGACGGCTGGCTAAAGCCATTGGCTGTCGTTTCCTTGTGTTACCAAGTCCAAGTCCTGAGTATTGGATAAGCTAGTGGTAAATCAGCATGCCTGTTGACTGACCTAGGGCTCATTTCCCAGGCTTCAATCATTTCCCTGGCTATTTTTGTACAGTACATACTCGGCCAACAATCTTAGTAGCTGCAAAATTGATCCTTGGATCATTGCAATGAGTTAGGTCTCGTTGTCTGACCGCTCACGGGTTCTTGCAATGGTTGTTAGCTTCTTTTCCTGTCTAAATAGTCACAGAGGCAATCCATGCAGGGGATCTGGTTGCTTACATTAGAACTACCTCAGGGGTGAAATTCAGCAGGTTCTGATTTTACAGTATCCTTCCCCTGGAGTGGGAAGGGAATGGGGATTTTGCAGTATCATTCCCCTGGAGTGGGGAGGGAATGGGGATTTTGCAGTATCCTTCCCCTGGAGTGGAAAGGAATGGGGATTTTGCAGTATCCTTCCCCTGGAGTGGGGAGGGAATGGGGATTTTGCAGTATCCTTCCCCTGGAGTGGGGAGAGAATGGGGATTTTACGGTATCCTTCCCCTGGAGTGGGGAGAGAATGGGGATTTTACGGTATCCTTCCCCTGGAGTGGGGAGGGAATGGAGATTTTGCAGTATCCTTCCCCTGGAGTGGGGAGGGAATGGGGATTTTGCAGTATCCTTCCCCTGGAGTGGGGAGAGAATGGGGATTTTACGGTATCCTTCCCCTGGAGTGGGGAGAGAATGGGGATTTTACGGTATCCTTCCCCTGGAGTGGGGAGGGAATGGAGATTTTGCAGTATCCTTCCCCTGGAGTGGGGAGGGAATGGGGATTTTGCAGTATCCTTCCCCTGGAGTGGGGAGAGAATGGGGATTTTACGGTATCCTTCCCCTGGAGTGGGGAGGGAATGGACATTTTGCAGTATTCTTCCCCTGGAGAGGGGTGGGAATGGAAATTTTGCAGTCTCCTTCCCCTGGAGTGGGGAGGAAATGGAGATTTTATAGTATCCGTCCCCTGGAGTGGGGAAAGAATGAGGATTTTGCAGTATCCTTCCCCTGCCACGCCCACCAAGCCATGCCCACAGAACCGATAGTAAAAAAAACTGAATTTCACCAATGAACTACCTCCTACCCTCAAGTGACCTTTCATTGACGGTCCCAACATGTACAGAGAAGACAAGCAGACCATGTTTTGTTTTGCATGAGATTACAAAGAGCAAAGATCTCGCCTGTCCAAAGCATCAATATTCCAGATGCATCTATGAACCTGATGCATAAACTAGCCAGTGGAGTAGATTTTAGGGATCCCTTGTTAAACTCACAAAATAAAAAGGAGGGATGAAGTGCTTCTGCCCATTAGTAATCTACAGGTGTTCCTTTCAATTGTTTCCGGTCAAAGAGGCCTTCTCCTTCTGCAGCACCCTTGCTTTGAGAGGGCATCCTTTGAAAAAGTTCAGCGTTGTTGAAGTGGGCAATTGAATTACCCATCAGGAGCTGGCAAGTTGACTGCAAGACAATGGATAATTAGCCGGGATATTAAATCATCAGATTGTCAGGGTGAGAGAGGCTAAATGTGGGTAGCAAAGCTATTAGGCAGATCGAGGCAGGGATGCTAATGAGTATTGACGGAGCAGATGGATTTGAGGGAAGAGCATGCCGCTCAAAATGTCAAGGCTGAACATGTTCCCGGAGATGGCAGCCAATGAATTAGCGGTCTGGGAGAAGTCTGGGGATTCCATAATAACCGACTGCCATCTTGTTTCATGGGGTCAGCTTTTATCCCATCTCCCTTGAGACGTCACACCGCACAAAAATTTTCAGGTAACCGATCTGAATATATAAATATTGGTAGCTCAAGGTTGAAATGAGGCATCTGTGGTCCTCTCTGAACCATTTCTAACATCTGGAGAAAAACCTATAGAAAAGACAGTTTCTTATATATCTTTCTAAGAGCAATGCACATGGAAATGCTTAACTTCACTTCTTATTGGTTACCTTGAGGAAAAAGCCTTATAAGTAGATAGGGTCTTACTTCTCCTTTTGTCTTGGGCCATAGGTACTGACTACGTGTCTCTAAGCGAACTTTGTGGTTTTGTGAGATCTATTGAACCTTGTGGTTTTGTGAGATCTATTGAACTCTGCGGTTAGGCACTCACTTCCCGTTCCTTTGCAAGCTGCAAACTCTGCCTATGTGGCCTTTTCATAAAGAAGGAAAGGGGCCCCAAGAGGTTGCCCAGCCCGACCCAGTAAGATCACTCTTAATGTCCAAATCTCACTTTATGTCCTACTTTAGAGGGAAGTCAAGATTCTGCCATTCGTGGCTGTGTAAGGATTCCAAGCTAGGCCCCCGTTTGACTCCTCCCTACCAGCCTGGCTAGCAGTTTCCCAACAGACCTCCTCCATACATAATAAACAGTCCGTTTTCATGCACACGGTCATGGCTTCCACCTAGAAGATTTCTGACCACATCTGTGGACACCTCTGCCTGTTCCCCTTCCTAAGCTACTATGTCTATTTCCAGCCAAGTCTTAGAAAGGATTTGCACATAACTGGGTTTATTAAAGGGCAATGCGCCCCAGTGTAAGGCTTGGCATTGTTCCTGCTTCCCTTTGCATCAATGGTGCCATGAATCCTAAGTGGCCAGGCCTCCCTGTGTTAAGGAAATATTTATGGGGTCTTCAGAGATCATAAAAATGTGCTTCGCCAGACAACGCTTGGACAGATTAGGGGACATATGGTTTGCAGGAGTTGGATGTTCGCATACACAGACACACTAATAAACTCTCGCTTTGATGTGTCTTCCTTCGTCCATCCATCATGTTTCTGCAAAGGAGTAGGAGAGGTCAGCCAAAAAGCTTTGATGCATTTTTTTTTAAAAAAAAGGTTCCATGGAGTTTCCAGTGTGTCAGGAAGGGAACAAAAAGCCAAGTTGTTTAGGGAAGACGAACTTGGCAAGGAAATCATGACGGACTTGGTATAAAAACCATATTTTTCGGAGTATAAGACGCACCGGAGTATAAGACCCACCAAGGTTTTGAAGAGGCAATTTTTTTAAAAAACGTAGGTAGGTAGAGGGATAGAGAGGGAGAGAAAGAGAGAGAAATACAGTAGGTAAGTAGGGAGAGAGAGAGAGAGAGAGAGAGAGTAGGTAGGTAGGTAGGTAGGTAGGTAGGTAGGTAGGTAGAGGGAAAGGGAGAGAGAGAGAGAGAAATACAGTTGGTAGGTAAGGAGAGAGAGTGTGTGTAGGTAGGTAGGTAGAGGGATAGAGAGAGAGAGAAATAGAGAGAGAGAAATACAGTAGGTAAGTAGGGAGAGAGAGGGTGTGTGTGTAGGTAGCTAGGTAGGTAGAGGAACAGAGAGAGAGAGAGAAATAGAGAGAGGAAATTTCTCCTCAGTTCTAAGTTGCTTCTCTCCTTGATTAGTTTCCACCCATTGCTTCTTGTTCTACCCTCAGGTGCCTTGGAGAATAGTTTGACTCCCTCTTCTTTGTGGCAACCCCTGAGATAATGGAACAATGCTATCATGTCTCCCCTAGTCCTTCTTTCTCTTAAGCTAAACATACCCAGTTCCTGCAACCGTTCTTTGTATGTTTTAGTCTCCAGTCCCCTAATCATTTTTGTTGCTCTCCTCTGCACTCTTTCTAGAGTCTCCACATCTTTTTTACATCGTGGCGACCAGAACTGAATGCAGTATTCCAAGTGTGGCCTTACCAAGGCCTTATAAAGTGGTATTAACACTTCACGCGATCTTGATTCTATCCCTTGGTGGAGACATTTAAAAAAAGCATGCAAAAAAAGTCTGGAGTAAAGCAAAATGCAGTGTCCATTTTTTGTTTGGCCAATTCAAGTTCTCCAAGTACGTTGCAACCTTCCAAGCTGGAGAACGCACAAGGCAAGAGAACAAATACAAATTGCTGAAAAACAGAGGAGATGTAAAGTGACGTCGGTGTCCGAAGCCGAACTTGTTTCAGCATATATTTGTAGGCTTGATAAAATATGAAATCCTTGACCTGATTCTTCTTGGCTCTTGGTTCAACATGGCCTCTGAGAATTTTAAGATAATGTAAATATAAATAAAAGATGCCATGGTCAGTTTACTACACCTGAAAGGGTTCCTAGCAGAAGTGAATTCAGCACTCGGAGGCGAAGATGATATTTTATCAGTAAATATATGTCTTTGTTTGGACAACAAAGCTCGTCTTGGGCATCGCTGTGGAAGAAATTAATTCTGTCTTTCCATTCAGCTGCCAGTCTTCCTAATGCAGAGATATTGGAAAAAGAGAAGCAGTGCCTTTTGGGAAATGCACAATATTAAAAAAAAAATAAGCACTGGTTTTGATATGAGCGCATCAACAAAAGGTTTCCAAGAACCTTCAATGAAATAATGGGTTGGTCTCCATTTTTAGAGGGGTTAGCAAAGAATGTCTAGGAGGAAGGTCTTCTCTTCAGCATATCCTGCTTATGGAGGATTCTTATGGAGGATTCTCCCACCCACATTAGGAGTAGAGTACAGATTAATAGGGTTGGAAGGGCCCTTGTAGGTCATCTAGTAAGTAAGTAGGATTAGCTCCATCCCTGTTGAGTTTCTGGAAGTCCTTCAAGATCTGATTGTCTCATCAGGCCCAAGAAGGGGACTAGGGATGGTCCCCTTGAGATGGCCTCATTATTGCTGTTAACATCCATTCCCTCTTCTCCCTTGTCATTTGTTAATTTTTTGAATAATGGTTGTTTTTTTTAAAAAAAATGTTTATTGCTTTTATCACCTTGTAAGCTGCCCAGAAATCTCAACTGAGGTGGGCAACCATATACTGTACATTGGATGGATGGATGGATGGATGGATGGATGGATGGATGGAAGGAAGGATAGATTGGAGAGATGGATGGATCAATAGATGATGATAGATGATAGATAGATAGATAGATAGATAGATAGATAGATAGATAGATGATAGATAGATAGAGATAGATAGATAGATAGATAGATAGATAGATAGATAGATAGATAGATAGATAGATAGATGATAGATAGATAGATAGATAATAAAGCTAGATAAATGATTGATATGGATGGATGGATGGATAAATAGATGAAGAAAGAAAGAAAGAAAGAAAGAAAGAAAGAAAGAAAGAAAGAAAGAAAGAAAGAAAGAAAGAAAATCAGATAAATTATAGATACAGAGATAGGTAGAATAATTATATAATGGATGGATGGATGGATGGATGGATGGATGGATGGATGGATAGATAGAATCATAGATAGAATCATAGATAAATCACTGATGCAGATAGGTAGAATCATAGAATCATATAAAAAGATTGATAGGTGATGATAGATAGATAGATAGATAGATAGATAGATAGATAGATAGATAGATAGATAGATAGATTTCATAGAATCATATAGATAATGACTGATAGACAGATTGATAGAGATGGATGGATGAATAGATGAAAGAAAAAAGAATCATAGATAAATTATTGATACAGAGATAGAATCATAATCATAGATAGATGGATGGATGGATAGATAGATAGATAGATAGATAGATAGATAGATAGATAGATAGATAGATAGATAGGATGTTGGATGGGTGTGTGGGTAGGTGGGTGGATGAATGGAGGAATGATTGAGAGAGATGGATAGATAAGAGGGGGAAGGAAGGAGGGAGGGAGGGAGAGAGGGAGGGAGGGAGATGCACAGACACATTAAATGGGTGGTCATAATTCTGCTAGCTTTTCTTGATGATGTGATGAGTACAAAGCCCAAGCAATTACACACATATGTGTGTGTGTGTACACACACCGCACATCTTTATCATCAAACTGTCCAGTGCTGGTGTGTTTAATCAAAGCAAAAAAATAGAAATCCTCATTAAGTGGTTGACACTTAATTATAGCCCCGGGTGAAACTCCATGATTAGTAATCATTGCATCAGTTTAATCAACAGCTGATAAGGAGAGTTGGATTTTTGTTATTGTCAATGTTCTCCTCATAATGAATAAACATGACCGAGCTTTTTCCTTTCATCATGTTTATTGGCATTCTTAATTGGCTGCCTCCATTGCAGCTGGTTGGCGAAGGTGGATGGGAGCTTCTCTCATGGCTAAGAGTCAAAACCTTGATAGGCTCTCCATGCACAACACAGTATTACAAAAAGTGAGCTTGGCACAGAGTGGTCAAATTGTGCCAGTTGTTCCCAGGAAGATCTAAGATCACATAGGTGATGAAACTTCTCACCCTTTCACCAATGACTTCCTCTTCTCTCTTTAGGACGGGTAGACCATGACATTAATAACCCCAGATTTGTTTGGAGCGATTGGGGAGATCTCAAAATGTCCCTTCCTTCTCCTCCCTCTCCTCCTCCTCCTCCTCCTCCCTCTCCTCCTCCTCCCTCTCCTTCTCCTCCTCCTCCTCCTCTCTCCTCCTCCTCCTCCTCTCTCCTTCTTCTCCTTCTCAATCCTTGCTTCTTAGTTTTTTTCCAATCTAAAAACATAAAGGTTCCCCTCGCACATATGTGCTAGTCGTTCCTGACTCTAGGAAGCGGTGCTCATCTCTGTTTCAAAGCCGAAGAGCCAGCGCTATCCGAAGATGTCTCCATGGTCATGTGGCCAGCATGATAAAACACCGAAGGCACACGGAATGCTGTTACCCCGCCAAAGGATTTTTACGTGCTTTCGAACTGCTAGGTTGGCAGAAGCTGGGACAAGTAACGGGAGCTCGCTCTGTTACGTGGCGCTAGGGATTCAAGCCGCCGAACTGCTGACCTTTCTGATCGACAAGCTCAGTGTCTTAGCCACGGACCTATCACATCCTTATTTTTCCAATTTAGGCCTATCTTTTAAAAAGACAAACATTGATTCCTCCTTTCCACCATCACCCAGAACTGATTTAGACCTCTTCTGCCCAGCCCAGATGAGTGGCAGGTTTCGATGGGGCTGAGGGTGTGTCTTTTGAAGCCCACTCTGCTCTTTTGTTAGCTGCCTTGTGAGGTCTGGGAAGTTAATTGACTGAGCAACAACTTCAAGCATTTTCTGTACGGCGAGAAGGAGGAGAGAAAGCACTGAATCCCAAGTAGCAATTTTGGTGTTTGTGATGGTAATTAGACCATCCGGAAAGTGATGCTGATAGGAGAGAAAGTTCTGATATCTCAGCAAAGGAAATTACAATTCTTTCAGGCCTTGCAATCCCTTATGGGTTATTATTGTGAATTTCTGAATCACACCTGTGACCTCCTAGAGAAGGCCAGCTGGATAGAATTGGTGCAACAGGAGAAAACTGGGAAAGGCTAAAACTTCAAGGCAGCTTCTCTTGATTAACCTCTGTGCTTTCTTTAAAGCTGCCGTATTGGAAGATGAGATTTCTACCTTGCAGTAACTCCTGCAACAACACAACGCAACACAACGCAATGCACACACACACACACGCACACACACACCCTCCTATCTTTCTTAGGGTATTTATCTAACTGTGGGTTGACTTTGCCCATTCGGAAAGCTTCATTTGGCAATGCCCTACAAACTAGACAAGCTATAGGGATGGTCAAATCCCCATTGTAGTAAATGAAATATAGTCAATTTCTGCTCAGCGACATCTGAAACTTTCGGGACTTGCCTCCGGAAGTTGTGAGAACTCCAACACTGAAGGTTTTAAAGACAATCATCTGTATGAAATTGGACAATCATCTGTATGAAATGTATATCTCCTGCTTGAGCAGAGTTGGTTTGTTTTAAAGATTAACAGAGTTGGAAGGGACCTTGTAGGTCATCTAGTCCAAACCCCACCAAGCAGGAGACCCTACACCATTTCTGACAGAGGACAGTCCAGTCTCTTCTTGAAAGCCTGACAGTGAGACCAATCAAACCATGGAACAGAAGTTGCCTTCAGAAGGTATGGGAGCTTCATCATCAGGACCAGGGGAGACATGATAGCATCTTCCAATATTGGAGGGGCTGCCACAGAGAGGAGGGGGTCAAGCTATTTTCCAAAGCACCCCAAGGCCAGGCAAGGAATAATGGATGGAAACTGAACAAGGAGAGATTCAACCTGGAAATAAGGAGGAATTTTCTGGCGGTAAGAACCATCAACCCATGGAACAGAAGTTGCCTTCAGAAGTTGTGGGAGCTTCATCACTGGAAGCTTTCCTGGAAGAGGCTGGTGTGCAACCTGTCAGAAATGATGTAGGATTATTCTTGGGCCAGGGGGGTTGGACTAGATGACCTCCCAGGTCCCATCCAACTCTGTTAATCTGTGAAACATGGGATGGAGATTGAGTTAGATGGCCTGATTTATTTTAGATCAGTTTAGAAATTATGGCAAGCAGCTCATCTCTCTTGGAAGTCACTAGATTGTGAAGGAACATTTTAGATCGTAGGAAAACAATGTATATTTTCAATTCCACCGGTCACGTTTTAGTCTTTTGCTCGAAACAAACGAACTTTGTACGAATGCACAAATACAGTTGTTTTTCCTCAGATTTCATCTCAGAAACAAAGCACTGAATCATCCCCCGAGCGTCTTCACCTTCTAGCTTAGTTTTTCAAACGGCTTCACAGTTGTCAAATCTGCTCTCGAGGGGGAGAGACAGGTTCGCGATCTAGTGATTTGAAGTTCTGGTGATCCTTTGGACTTCAAAGGAGGTTTTTACAGGTTGCCCTAGAGCCCTACAGGATGGCTGCTTGCAGTCATCTTTTGAACTGGCCGCTGGTCATTGTCACAAAATCTTTTCTGCTCCTGGCAGTTCCTTGATTTCACCGAGGCTTGGTTAGGCGAGGAAGGAATATGGCCTGGAGCTTATCCCGAGCAGTGCTTAGCTTAGGGTCCAACTCTTAAGCACTGCACATCAGAGCAACTAAACACAAGGACAGTTTTATTTTCCCAAACGCCATCCCTCTGCTAAACAAATAATGCTGTCAAACTATTCACTAAGGCTGCATCCTTCTCATCGTTCGTATCACCCATCTCCTCCCACTTATGACGGCAGGACGGTAACGTCGTTGCTTGTATCCTCATGATTTATATTGATTGTTTCCTAGTATGATGATTTGATTGCTTATTTGTACCCTATGACTATCATTAAGTGTTGTCCCTTAGGATTCTTGATGAATGTATCTTGTCTTTTTATGTACACTGAGAGCATCTGCATCAAAGACAAATTCCTTGTGTGTCCAATCAGACTTGGTCAACAAAGAATTCTATTCTATTCTATTCCATTCCATTCTATTCTATTTCTATAGTCTGTTCTATTCTATTTCTATATTCTATTCTATTCCTATTTTCTATTCTATTTCTCTATTCTATTCTATTCCTATTTTCTATTGTATTCTATTCTATTTCTATATTCTATTCTATTCTATTCCTATTTTCTATTCTATTTCTATATTCTATTCCTATTTTCTTTTCTGTTCTATTTCTATATTCTGTTCTATTCCTATTTTCTATTCTATTTCTATATTCTATTCTATTCTATTCTATTCCTATTTTCTATTCTATTCTATTTCTATATTCTGTTCTATTCCTATTTTCTTTTCTATTCTATTTCTATTTTCTATTCTATTCTATTTCTATTTTCTATTCTATTCTAGTCCTCCTCCTCCTCCTCCTCCTCCTCCTCCTCCTCCTCCTCCTCTCCCTTCCTCTCCACAAACCTCACCCTCTTCTAGCATTTATGTTGTTACCTAGTTGGGTAATAAAATGTCTGCAAGAAAACAACTAAGCTTGGAGCGTAGCGAACACCCCATACATTTCAATTGTGTGAAAAGGCAGACACATAATTCTGGTTTAGATATAATTTCTTGGATAAACCAGAAATAAACACTGTGTAGTTGTTGGAGACCACCTCCTCCTCCTCCCCCCCACCACAAATCTTTCTCCTCTATCACTGATGATGTTACCTAGATGGGTCATGAAATGTCTGCAAGAAAACCACCAAGCTCGGAGAGCAAAAGGTTCCCATAATCCTCCTTCTCCCCACAAACCTCATTCTCTTCTAGCACTGATGTTGTTACCTAGTTGGGCCGCGAAACGTCTTGCAAGAAAACCACCAAGCTCAGAGAATCGCCATTCCTCTGCCTCCTCCTCTTCGCCCCCTCTCCTCCACTCCACAAACCTCACTCCAGTGGTGGGATTCAGGCAGTCCGGACAGGTTCAGTCGAACCGATAGTGGCGACCTGTGAGTGGGCTCGCTCCCATCCCCCTTCCCTGGCGCCATGCCATCCTATTTAGCCACATTTTCCAATGCGTGCAAGCCGTGTGTGCAAGCAAAGCGCACGCACAGAAGGCGTGCAAGTAAAGTGAGCACGCACGAGCGCGCTCACAGTTTCGGTGCGCGGCAAACCGGTGGTAAAATGACGTGAAGCCCACTCTGCCTCACTCCCTTCCAGCACGGTTGGCAGATGCCAATCTCCCTTGCACCCCAGGGGCTTCCCACGAGGCCTTCCGATTTTCCTCGCTGCCTCGAAGCTACAAGCTTCATATTTACTCTCCTCTAAGCTTCCCAACCACAAGCCAGGAAACAACCGGGAGTCCCCAATTGGCGTAGGAAGCGCTGGGTGGAAATTCTGTAATAAGAACTTGAGTGCAATAAGAAACCACTTAGAGAGCCCCATTATATCTCCTGCCATCTTTCATTTGAGTAGCGGTTTTACTTTTCTCCTCGGAGAGTTCCACGCCATGCGGAAATGGTTCTTCCTTCTCGGTGTTTCTATTACAGTATGTTGTTGTTGTTTTTTTCCTTCTTGCTGCCCCCCAAGGCAAACTTTGATTGCAAAACCGAGCTTTTTTTTTCGAGAAGGGGCTGCGGCGGATATTAAGGAGGAAAGAAACGAAGTCCACTTCTAAGAAAAAATGTCTTCTGCATGAGAGGAGTTTGATTGAGAGGTAATCGTTGTTGATAGCAGCCTGGACTAGCATCTTTACCATATTTATTGGATGCATTAGATATTTCAAAAACAAGAGGCCATTTGTTGAGGCTCAGTCACTTTCAATTCCCAGTTGGTCTGACCGAGGCTTCCCAAGAGCCTGAAGCAAACTCCTGGTCCCGACAAAAAACCCTTTTATGAAGGTACTGAGAATTCTGCTCATTCACATACAGCAAAGTCTTTCGAGGGAGGATTTACAGTCACAGACCTTATCTGGCTTGGAGAGCTGCCAGGCTGATATCTGAAAATCTTGGCAAGGAGCCTCGGAGAGTCACGAACCAATGAAGCAAACTAATGGTCTCCTGCAAACTCCACTCCCCTTTCATCCTTCTTTTATTTCCTCTGGGAAGGGCCATTCATGGTCCACCTGTGGCCTTACTCCCAAGTCGACCCCTGTTCCTTAGCTCTTCCCTTCTCCTGGCAGCTTTGCTGGGAACAGGCTCCAGCTGTTCTTCTGCCTCACTGCTGTTTGACTTCGAAGGCAGCTGATAACTGGCCCCCTCTCTGCCTCCGACACAGAGCCCTCGTCAGAGCCTTCCCCAGACTCCACGACTGGCCCATCTTCCTCCCCAACCTCCTCACTGTCTGAATCTGCTGCCAGCTCCACTGGCTGCTGGCGAGCCACAATCCTGGTAGCCCAACGGACATCGTATCTCACCAGAATTCTCCGGGAATAATGGCTTCTCGGGGTGCTTGTAAGCTCATCTTTGTGTCTCGTCTAGTGAGAAGAAGGACTAAGAGAAGACGTGATAGCACTCTTGCAATATTTGAGGGGTTGCCACAAAGAAGAAGAAGAGGGGGGTGGGTCAAGCTATTCCCCAGTTCACCTGAAGGCTGGACAAGAAGCAACGGATTCAGCAGAAATTTCCTAACGGTGAGGACATTCAACCAGTGGAACAAAAGTTGTCTTCAGAAGTGGTGGGTGCTCCATCCCTGGAGGCTTTTAAGAAGAGACTGGACAACCATTTGTCCCGAATGTCATCGGGTCTCCTGATAGTGCAGGGGGTTGGAGTAGATGACCTCCAAGGTCCCTTCCAACTCTGTTCTTGTATTGTATTGTACTGTACGGTAGTCTATTCTATTCTTTCCCTCTTCTATTCAACAATGATAATTTAGACACCATGCCTTCTGCAACCTTCTTTTTCAATGGCCTTTGATTTTTGCAATCATACAGGTGGTCCTCATTTAATGATCACCAATGAGTCCCAGGGTTTCGTTGTTGAGTAAATCAGTTGCTAAGTGAAACTGTGACTGTGCTTACGATCTTCCTTCAGCTTTCTTTTGCTTTAGGGACCTGTGAAGGTCCTGAATGTTCGGAGCCAAATTGATGTAATGGAGAACACAAGTGAGGTCCTAGCAAGTTCAAAACAATCCTTCTCTCCCTCCCTCCCAATATTTCTTTCTTCCTTGCTTCTTCCCTCCCTTCCTCTTCCTCCTCCCTTTTTCTCCTTTCTTCTTTCTTTCTTTAATTTCTTTATCTCCCTCCCTATATTCCTTCCTTCTCTCCCTCTCCTTTCCCTCCCTATATTCCTTCCTTCCTTGTCCCACTCCCTCTTTTTCCTTCCTTCCTTTTCTCCCTCCTTCCCTCCCTATATTTCTTTCTTCCTTGTTTCCTCCCTCCCTTCCTCTTCCTCTTCCCTCTTCCTCCTTTCTTCTTTCCTACTTTCCCTCCCTCCCTCCCTCCCTATATTCATTCCTTCCTTCCTCTTCCCCCTCCCTCTTTCTCCTTCCTTCTTTCTCTCCCACTCTCCATCCCTCCCTCCCTATATTCCTTCCTTCTCTGCCTCTCCTATATTTCCCTTCCTTCATTCCTACCTTTCTTCCACTTTCCCCTCCCTCTTTCTCCTTCCTTCCTTCCTATTGCCTGGATCTCTTTGGAAAAATGGTCCAATGAAATGGTAGGCTCCTTTAAACCCACTTTTAATACCCCACATACAGAGAGAGCTTTGGTATATATATATTGTGTCACAACCCCTGGTATGCCCAAATATGGGAGGAAGCATACTGCTTCCCTTTTCTGTCTATCGGCTCACCCTAGGAGCCATCCAGGCAGAAAGCCATTTTTTTAATGTTGCCTTGTTATATTTGTGTTGCATTTGTGCTGATAAATAAATAAAGGGAGACTAGTATAGATCTATTTCAAGCTATTTAGCTCTCCTCAGCTAGCCATACCCTTAGCTAGCCCAGGTTCAATTCCCAGTAAGGGTATGGCTTGCTGAGGAGAGCTAAATAGCTTGAAATAGATCTATACTAGTCTGCTCATATTCTGGGCTAAAAATAAAGCATTTCGTTCTGCAGCCATGCTTTTAATGTGCATAATTTCTTTTGATGACCAAATGTAGGGCTTGAATTCCCATTCACTCTGTGCAGCTTTACCCCGAAGTGCACAGATCACGCCGCGCATTGCAAATGAACTCATCCCTATCCTGGCCACCATGAAAGTTGCACCGCCAATTTTTATTTTCATTTTAAACCCTCTCTTCTTTATTTAGTTATCCATTTAGCTGATTTATATGACTGCCATCTGGACAACGGAGGGCATCAAGAAAAGCACCATCCATGTAGTCTTCTTGTCATGAAGTGGGGAAGTGGTCTGTAGAGATTCTCAGTCATCCATTTTTTTCAAGAGGCAACTGGGCTTCCTTTTTTTTTCTTTCTTTTGAAGACTTTTCGCTTCTCATCCAAGGAGCTTCTTCGGCTCTGACTGGATGGTGGGGAATGGAAGGTTTTATACTCCTTGCAGACAGCTGGTCATTTGCATCCTTTTAGAGGGTCGTTGAGGCCACTTGGATGTTTCTCTGTGTCCTCGGGGTCACCTGAGTGGTGCAAATGGTTCCTGCAGTCTGTAATTTATCCTCTGGAAATCCATTCCTCCTCCCACACCATTCCAAGGTCCAGAGGGGAGAGAGAGACGGAGGGAGAGACAGAGAGAAAGAGAGGGAGAGAGAAAGAATGAGGGAGGGAGAGGAGGGACGAGAGAGAAAGAAGGAGGGAGGGGGACAGAGGGAGAGACAGAGAAAGAGAGGGAGAGGGAAAGAAAGAAGGAGGGAGGGAGAGATGGGGAGAAAGGGGGAGACAGAAAGAGAGAGAAAGACAGAGGAGAGAGAGAGACGGAGGGAGAGACAGAGAGAAAGAGAGGGAGAGAGAAAGAATGACAGAGGGAGAGGAGGGACGAGAGAGAAAGAAGGAGGGAGGGGGAGAGAGGGAGAGACAGAGAAAGAGAGGGAGAGGGAGAGAAAGAAGGAGGGAGGGAGAGACGGGGAGAAAGGGAGAGACAGAAAGAGAGAGAAAGAGAGAGGGGAGAGAGAGATGAAGGGAGAGACAGAGATAGAGGGAGAGAGAAAGAATGAGGGAGGGAGAGGAGGGATGAGAGAGAAAGAAGGAGGGAGGGGGAGAGAGGGAGAGAAAGTGAGAGGGAGGGAGGGAGAAAGAATGAGGGAGAGGAAGGGAGAGAGGGAAAGGAGAGCGAAAGGGATTCTAAGCATAACTGATTATGCCTCTCCATATTTATTTCAAAGGTAAAACTCGAGGGGCATTTTGTGAGACCTTCACTGCATTAAGAGCTTTGCACTCCTGATTTCTATAACTATGGATTAGCTTCTTTGCCCCAGTTTCTCTTTGCTTTTATTCAAATAGCCATTGTGCTGGCGACATAAAGAGAGAGACGCATATATATATATTTTGTAAATGTCTGATATAGCAGTTAATTAACTCATAGCTCGAACATCAGCCTTCTCGTTTGTATTCCAGCTTTCCACTCATCCACCCATTTCCCTTTGTTTGGCTTTGTCCTACAGATCTAAATTTTGCTAACCTTGTCCAACACACACACACACACACACACACACACACACACACACACACACAAAGCCTAACAAGGCAACAAGACTAAGCTGCCTCACTCTGTACTAGCACAGTTTGGTCTAGTGGCTAAGGGACCAGGGCTAGAAAGCGGGAGACCCTGAGTTCTAGTCTAGCCTTAGGCATGAAGAGTTAGCTTGGCGACTTTGGACCAATCACGGGGAGAGAGTTCTAGTTTCACCTTAGGCAGGAAAGCCAGTTAGGTAACTTGGGGCCAATCACCAGGAGATGGTGAGTTCTAGTCCCGCCTTAGCCATGAAAACTGGCTGGGTGACATTGGGCCAATCACCAGGAGATGGTGAGTTCTAGTCCCGCCTTAGACAATGAAAACTGGGTGGGTGACTTTGGGCCAATTACCAGGAGATGGTGAGTTCTAGTCCCGCCTTAGCCATGAAAACTAGCTGGGTGATATTGGGCCAATCACCAGGAGATGGTGAGTTCTAGTCCCGCCTTAGCCATGAAAACTAGCTGGGTGATATTGGGCCAATCACCAGGAGATGGTGAGTTCTAGTCCCGCCTTAGGCATGAAAACTGGCTGGGTGACTTTGGGCCAATTACCAGGAGATGGTGAGTTCTAGTCCCACCTTAGGCATGAAAACTGGGTGGGTGACTTTGGGCCAATTACCAGGAGATGGTGAGTTCTAGTCCCGCCTTAGGCATGAAAACTAGCTGGGTGATATTGGGCCAATTACCAGGAGATGGTGAGTTCTAGTCCCACCTTAGGCATGAAAACTGGCTGGGTGACTTTGGGCCAATCACCAGGAGATGGTGAGTTCTAGTCCCGCCTTAGGCATGAAAACTGGCTGGGTGACTTTGGGCCAATCACCAGGAGATGGTGAGTTCTAGTCCCGCCTTAGCCATGAAAACTGGCTGGGTGACATTGGGCCAATCACCAGGAGATGGTGAGTTCTAGTCCCACCTTAGCCATGAAAACTGGCTGGGTCACATTGGGCCAATCACCAGGAGATGGTGAGTTCTAGTCCTGCCTTAGCCATGAAAAATGGCTGGATGACTTTGGGCCAGTCACGAGGAGACTGTGAGTTCTAGTTTCAGTAGCTAAGACACTGAGCTTATCGATCAGAAAGTTTGGCAGTTCGGTGGTTCGAAACCCTAGTGCCGCGTAACAGAGGGAGCTCCCGTGACTTGTCCCAGCTTCTGACAACCTAGCAGTTCTATTTGCACATTAAAATGCAAGTAGAAAAATAGGGACCAACTTTGGTGGGAAGGGAACAGTGTTCTGTGCACCTTCGGCATTGAGTCACGCCGGCCACATGACCATGGAGACGTCTTTGGACAGCGCTGGCTCTTCAGCTTTGAAATGGAGATGAGCACCGCCCCCTAGAGTCCGGAATGACTAGCACATATGTGCGAGGGGAACCTTTACCTTTAGTGGCATTCTGTACAGGTGGCCATGTGCCCATTAGAATGATCCTTCTCCTTTATATCAATTTTTTCCCTTTTTCTTTTTGCAACCTTCCTTCCACAGGGCCAAAGTGAAGAAGGGAGTAAACATTCTGAGCGCCAAAATCAGCGAGCTACGGCAGTGGGATGTGATGCAGGAGGTCAGTAACGGCGGGAAGCATTCGACAATGGCTGTGATGTGTCACAGAATCAAGGCGAATTCACGCGGCAGGTGAGTGACAGCCGGAGCTTCAGCCTGTTGAGCCTTCTGCCCTCTTTCATTTTGATCAAAATGGGAAGGACGCCTTTGCTAAGGGGAAGCATGGAGAGGAGGGAGGGAGGGGAGGAAGGATGGAGGGAGAGCAATGAGAAGGAAGTAAGGAAGGAGGGAGGAGGAGAGTGATGAGGAGGGAGGGAGGGAGGGGTGACAATGAGAGAGGGGAGAGGGAAGGAAGGAAGGAAAGGAGGGAGGGGAGGGAAGGAAAGAGAGGAGGAAGGGACAGCAATGAGAAGGAAAAAAGGAAGGGAGGGAAGGAGAGAGGGAGGGGAGAGTAATGAGAAGGGAGGGAGGAGAGGAAAGAGGAGGGAGGGAAGGAGGGCAATGAGAAGGAAGTGGGGGAGGGAGGGAAGGAGAGAGGGGTGGCAATGAGAGAGGGGAGAGAGAAGGAAGGAAGGAAAGAAGGAAGGAAAGGAAAGAAGGGCGATGAGAAAGAGGTGGGGGAGGGAGGGAAGGAGAGAGGGGAGAGGGAAGGAAGGAAAGAAAGAAAGAAAGATGGAAGGAAGGGCAATGAGAAGGAAGTTTGGGAGGGAGGGAGGGAGAGATGGGTGGCAGTGAAAGAGGGGAGAGGGAAGGAAGGAAAGAAAGAAGGAAAGAAGGAAGGGCAATGAGAAGGAGTGGGGAAGGGAGGGATGGCAATGAAAGAGGGGAGAGGGAAGGAAGGAAGGAAGGAAGGAAGGAAGGAAGGAAGGAAGGAAGGAAGGAAGGAAGGAAGGAATCCTTGTCAATGTGAGCTTCTAAGAGTCCCTTTTTCTGAAGAATCAGGAAGCCACCCAGAAGGACTTTGTATGTTCTAAACAGAACCTGAATAAGGCATCAAGGGGGAAAGGAGGAAGCATCTGAGCTCTTTGTGGCTGGGCTCCCACATTCCTCCTCCTTTGCCCCATTACGAGGAGAAAGAAGGCACTTTCCTCAACGCTGCTTTGTTCTCTAATGAAGAATCCCAGATTCAAAATACATTAGGGCTTTTAAAGAAATAATTGGCTGCCTTTCTCCTTTCCGATATTACTTTGATAGGCGATCGGGGGGGCGGGGGGGGGAGAGAGAGAAGCGTTGGGCCTCTGCAGGCAGAGCGAGAGATGCTTTGATCCGGTCTCTGCTTCCTCAGAGCATCTGAGCAGGAGTCCTCCAACCGTCCACCATCCTGTCCAGCGAATGGGTCCTGGTTCCCAGTGGCTCCCAGTGGCTCTTAGCACTGCATTGGCTGGACAATAGATGAAGGAAACAAACTGTCAGGGTCCCAAGTCAAAGACCCCCAGCGAAAGAAGACTCCGAGGCTTGAAGTTCCTCAAAGTTCCCTTGGATTAGAGATGTCCTATTGGCACATCTGGGAAAACCCGAACCTGAAAGCTTCCAGGTGTTCCCCACCCAAAAGAAAGTCCAAGTCCCTGCCCAGCACCCACATGTCCATCCCATGGTCCAATCAGGCACCGTCCAAAACTGGAGATGCCTCCCAGTCACGCCCCTCCAGGTGCAGGGCAGGATGTCCTTGACTCTCTGAGAGAGGAATGTTATTTTGACTATATATCTCCCAGACTGAGGGGTGAACTATTACCGGTTCCGGCTGGTTTACCCAAATGGGTAGTAAAAAAATGCTTTTAAAAAGTTTTTTAAAAGTTCCAAAGATCATGAACAAAGTTTGTCATCCAGCTGATTGTTGGAGGAGGAGGAGGAGGAGGACGATGACAACTCTGGGGTCCTTAGTTCTTTCTGAGCTTGGTGGTTTTCTTGCAGACATTTCATGACCCAACTAGGGAACATCATCAGTGCTAGAAGGGAGGGGGGTTTTCAGGGAGGAGGAGGAGGGCAACTCTGGGGTCATTTTTTTCTGAGCTTGGTGGTTTTCTTGCAGACATTCCATGACCCAACTAAGTAATGGCATCAGTGCTAGAAGGGAGTGGGGTTTGTGGAGTGGAGGAGGAAAAGGAGAAAGAAAAGGAGGGGAAAGACTTCGAGGTCCTTGGTGCTCTCTGAGTTAGGTGGTTTTCTTGCCGACGTTTCACAACCCAACTAGGTAACATCATCAGTGATAGGAGGGAGTGGGGTTTGTGGGGAGGAGGTGAAAGAGAAAGAGAAGGAAAATAACGGCGGTGCCTATTGGCGTTTTTCCTGCATAATTTCATTACCCAACCGGATCACTTCATCGAGGCTAGCGGATTCCTCCCAGCACTGAAGATGTTACCAAGTTGGGTCACGAAACGTCTGCGAATAAACAACGGGACTCAAAGAGCACCAAGGACCCCACAATCCTCCTCCTTCTATCTCTCTCCCTCCTTCTGCCTCCCCCTCTTCCTCCAGCAGTGATGATGTTCCCTAATTGGGTCATGAAACATCAGAAAGAAAGAAAGAAAGAAAGAAAGAAAGAAAGAAAGAAAGAAAGAAAGAAAGAAAGAAAGAAAGAAAGAAAGAAAGAAAGAAAGAAAGAAAGAAAGAAAGAAAGAAAGAAAGAAAGAAAGAAAGAAAGAAAGAAAGAAAAAGAAAGAGAGAGAAAGAAAGAAAGAGAAAGGAAGGAAGGAAGGAAGGAAGGAAGGAAGGAAGGAAGGAAGGAAGGAAGGAAGGAAAAAAAGCCAAGTTCATAGAACAAAACCATGGAGCCAACTGTTACAATACAATACAATAGTAGAGTTGGAAGGGACCTTGGAGGTCTTCTAGTCCAACCCCCTGCCTAGGCTTCATCCATCATCCAGCCAACAACAACCTCTTTCTCTCGTGTGGTTGGTTTGCTCCTCCACGTAAGACCGGCATGACCTTGGGAGTCACGCAAACGGGCCACCGAGAGAGCTTCCCCTGTTTTCCCATCCGCGGGGAAGAAAGCAACAGATGTGTCCACCCATTTGGGAAACCCGTCGAGATGCAAGGCTTAATTAATTCTCTTTTATTTTGAGATGATCTCGGAGGGCGCCGTCTTCCCTCCCGTGCACCGAAGCCACATTTATTGATAGGGTGGCTCGAAGGGATGGGAGTGGAAAGCTAATGTGCCAAAACTCTTGGAGCAATTTCTTTTTCCCCTGGGTATTGTCACCCATTCCATCAAACTGCAGATAGCAAAAAAGGAAAAGAGATATATTTTTCCCCCTAAAGAGAACTCCCGGCACAAGGAGCTCTTCCTTCTTCTGTGAACAGGGAATTCTGGTCCCCTTGAGAACGTCCACGGGCGCATGAGTGACCTCTGGGAGCCTCTTGCATTTCCCAGCATTTCCTGTATCTTCAGCTTCTGGCATCACGTCTTCGTTTTGCTTACATGGGCCACGAAAATGCATCTAACTTAGATTATTCTATTCTGTCCTAGTCTGGGATGCCTTCCTTCCTCCCTCCCTCCCGCCCTCCCTTCTTTCCTCCCTTTCTTCCTTCCTCCCTCCTCCCTTCTTTCCTTTCTTCATTTATTCCCTGCTCCCTTTTTCCTTTCCTTCCTTCCCTTCCTTTCCTCCCTCCCTTCTTTCTTTCTTTCTTCCTTCCTACCTATGTACCCTCCCTCCCTCCTTTACTCCTTCCCCCCCTCTTTCCTTTCTTCATTTCTTCCCTCCCTCCCTAACACCTTCCTTTCTTCCCCCTCCCTCTTTACTTTCTTCATTTCTTCCCTCCCTCCCTTTTTCCTTCCTTCCCTTCCTTCCTCCCTCCCTCTTTCTTTCCTTCATTTCTTCCCTCTCCCTTTTTCCTTTCCTTCCTCCCTTCTTCTCTCCCTTCTTCCTCCCTCTCCTTTGTTCCTTCCCTCCTTCCTTTGTTCCTTCCCTCCCACCTTCCTTTTCCCCCCTCCCTCTTTCCTTTCCTTTCTTCCCTCCCTCCCTTTTTCCTTTCCTTCCTTCCTTCCCTCCCTCCCTCTTTCCTTCCTTCATTTCTTCCCTCTCCCTTTTTCCTTTCCTTCCTCCCTTCTTTCATCCCTTCTTCCTCCCTCCCTCCTTTATTCTTTCCTTCCCTCCCACCTTCCTTTCTCCCCCCTCCCTCTTTCCTTTCTTCATTTCTTTCCTCCCTCTCTTTTTCCTTTCCTTCCTTCCTTCCTCCTTCCTCTCTTTCTTCCTTCCTTCTTCTTCTTTCCTTCCCTCGCTCCCTCCATCCCTCCTTCCTTCCTCTCTCCCCCTCCCCCACAGAACCAGGCTCTCAGAATCCTCCAAAGGCTTCTTCACCAGTCCCATCTGCACAGAGCAGTTATTTCTATTAACACTAATTTAATTTGGCAACGGTCTACATTCCCTTAATGGGATCATTCTGCTCCCGGGTGGTGGGCTGGCTTTTTGGGGGGTTTTCTGTTTTGCCTTTTTCCTTTTTCCGAAGCGATTTCACAGAACTATTTATCTCCAAGACGGGACGCAGATCCCCAGATTCCTGCCTCTTGAGTTTTTGCAGCAGGGCTTTTGACACCCTCCTCGGAGTCAAGAGATTTAAGGATGCAGAAAGGGAAAGAGGAGAAGCTGGAGATAATCAGCAGATGGGAGAGGAATCCAATTGCGGATTCCCGAAAAAGGAGCATCTCAGGGCGAGATCTGACCATCCAGGAGGCTAAATGACGCTGAATTGACAACACAACCTTGTAACGGGGTGAGAGAAATTCTTACGGTGAAGACTTCAGACCTCACTGTGACTGCAATCATCGATCGAGCGGTCTCAGAAATTCAGCTGAGCAAAAAACAACCATTTTTTCAATGTTCCTCACTGCTCTTTTGAGAAACTTCAGTTCTGAGCTGGCCAGAAATGATTATGCTTAATAGCAATAGCACTTAGACGTGTATACCACTTCATAGTGCTTTTTACAGCCTTCTCTAAGCAGTTTACAGAGTCAGCCTCTCGCCCCCAACAATATGGGTCCCCATTTTACCCACCTCGGAAGGAGGGAAGGATGAGTCAACCTTGAGCCAGTCAGGACGGAAGTGATAGCAGTTGCTAGAATTGCATTCTATCCACTGCCCACCAAGGAAGGAAGGAAGGAAGGAAGGAGGGAGGGAGGGAGGGAGGGAGGGAGGAAGGAAGGAAGGAAGGATGGAAGGAAGGAAGGAAGGAAGGAAGGAAGGAAGGAAGGGGGAAAGGAAGAGCAATACACTTAGACGTATATACTGCTTCATAATGCTTTACAGCCCTCTCTAAGCAGTTTACAGAATCAGCCTCTTGCCCCCAACAATCTGGGTCCTCATTTTACCCACCTCGGAAGGAGGGAAGGATGAGTCAACTTTGAGCCTGGTGAGATTCGAACTGCTAAACTGCTGGCAGTCAGTGATCAGCAGAAGTATCCTGCAGTACTGCACTCTAAACATTGCACGCCATGGAAGGAAGGAAGGAAGGAAGGAAGGAAGGAAGGAAGGAAGGAAGGAAAGAAGGAAGGAAGGAAGGAAGGAAGGAAGGAAGGAAGGAAGGAAGGAAGGGAACAGCACAGCACAGCACAGCAATAGCATCTAGACTTATATACCGCTTAACAATGCTTTATAGCCCTCTCTAAGCGGTTTACAGAGTCAGCCTCTTGCCCCCAACAATCTGGGTCCTCATTTTACCCACCTCGGAAGGATGGAAGGATGGGTCAACCTTGAGCCAGTGAGAATCGAACTGCTGGCACTGGGTAGAGTTAGCCTGCAATACTACATTCTAATCATTGTGGGAAGGAAGGAAGGAACAGCAATAACAATGGCACTTATATACCGCTTAACAATGCTTTATAGCCCTCTCTAAGCGGTTTGCAGAGTCAGCCTGTTGCCCCCCAAAATCTGGGTCCCCATTTTACCCACCTCGGAAGGATGGAAGGCTGAGTCAACCTTAAGCCTGGTGAGATTCGAACTACTAAACTGCAGTCAGCTGGCAGTCAGCAGAAATAGCCTGCAGTACTGCACTCTGACCACTGCCCCACCGCGGCTCCTGCGTTGTGCACCCCGATTCTTGCCTTGTTCCTTTTTTGAAAGCACGGAAAATATATATTCTCTGCCTCCCCTGTTCTACGCCTTCCCCACCCCCCTTTTGCTATCTTCATAGCCACGCTTGATCATCCTGGGCCGAGAAGGGTTTGTGACTTTAAACAAAACAAAACAAAAAGACAAAATGATGCATAACAGAGGTGGGCTCCGGGCCCCTCCCTCCCCTGCAGGCTCAAAGCACCATGGAAATCAGAACATCTGCTGGAATTCGCGAGCAGCTGACTTCAGCGAGAGAAATCACTTCCTTGGCTTTCGATAATGGCGAGAAGAATAAATCACCCAGGCAATAAAAGTTGGAAGGCCGGGAGGGGCCGAAACCCCTTGATCTAACATCTTTAAAAGAAAGTGAATAACAATCCCATTAGCATTCTGCAGGCAGCAAGGCCCCAAACTTTTCCAGACAATGCGCTGTTGACGAAAAAGAAAATAAAAAATAAATCACAGATAACTTTGAAGCCTATCGGCATTCAGAATAGAATAAGAGAAGGGACCTTGGAGGTCTTCTAGTCCAACCCCCTGCTCAGGCAAGGAAACCTTCTACCATTCCAGATCAATGGTTGTTCAATCTCTTCTTAAAAACCTCCAGCGATGCAGCGCCCATAAGTTTTGGAGGCAAGGCGTTCCATTGAGTAACAGAATAATGGAGTTGGAAGAGACCTTGGAGGTAGATAGATACAGATTAACAGAGTTGGAAGGGACCTTGGAGGTCTTCTAGTCCCACCCCCTGCTCGGGCAGGCAACCCTATGTCATTCTGGACAAATGGTTCTCCTGTCTCTTCTTGAAAACTTGCAGTGATGAAGCACCCACAGCTTCTGAATTTCCACTTGTTAATTGTTCTAACTGTCAGGAAATGTCTCCTTAGTTCTAGGTTGTTTCTCTCCTTGGTCAGTTTCCATCCATTCTTCCTTGTCTGGCCTCGGGGAGAAGAGCTTGACCCCCTCCTCTCTGTGGCAGCCCCTCCGATATTGGAAGACTGCTCTCCTGTCTCCCCTGGTCCTTCTCTTCACTAGACTAGCCATGCCCAATTCCTGCAATCGTTCATCATATGTTTTAGTTTCCAGGCTTTTGATATATTCAGATTAAAAGAGTTTGAAGGGGCCTTGTAGGTCATCTAGTCCAACCCTCCACTGAAGCAGGAGACCCTACACCATTTCTGACAGATGGCAGTCCAGTCTCTTCTTGAAAGCCTCCAGGGATGAAGCTCCCCCAACTTCCAAAGGCAACTTCTGTTCCATCAGTTGATTGTTCTCCCTGTCAGAAAATTCCTCCTTATTTCCAGGTTGAATCTCTCCATCCATTCTTCCTTGTCTGGCCTTTGGGTGCCTTGGAGAATAGCTTGACCCCCTTCCTCTCTGTTGCAGCCCCTCAAATATTGAAAGACTGTCTCCCCTGGTTCTTCTCTTCCCTAGACCAGCCATGCCCAGTTCCTGTAACTGTTCTTCATATGTTTTAGCCTCCAGTCCCCTCATTCATCCTGGTTGTTCTTCTCTGCACTCTTTCTAGAGTCTCAATACCTTTTTTTAAATATTGTGGTAACCAGTTTCTCACTAGCTGGTGATCAAAATGGCAAAAGAGATTTGTGCCCATGATAAGGGACGAGTTGCACAAACTTCACACATTGCTTCTGCTCAACTATCTTCTAGAATCATGTAGAGGCTTTTTAACCCAGGTTAAACGGCGAGAGGTCCCACTTTCCTTCCCAGGAATTAGCTTCAATGAAGAACGCCTTAGAAATCTTGACAACAGGCTGGGCAAATATACCTCTCGTGATTTACTTAGAGTAGATTTACGAACTAGAAAGAAAGAGAAAGAGCAGAGGTCTTGTAGGGTTTGATGAACGCAAGTCAGGATGGGGGCCATATGGGAGGTTGATACTATCCCATCATGCAACTTGGAGTAAAGGATGGAAACCCATGAAGTAGAGAAACAACCTAGAGAAGAGGAATGGCTTGCCTCCAGAAGTTACGTATGCTCCGTCACTGGAAGTTTTCAAGAAGAAACTGGACAGTGCTGAAACAGGAGCATGCGCATGGGGGAGCACTGGAAAGCAGAAGAGCAGCTCCCTGGTGCGCATGCCTGCACCAGGAAGCGGAGCGTCTGGTTTCCAGTATGTGCATGCACACCGCTCACCTGGTCTTTTGGTTTCTGCACACATGCGCCCCGAAGAGCAGCTGGCCTGCACGCATGCACACACCAGAAACTGGAAGCTCAGCTTCCTGGTGCAGGCATGCATGCCAGGGAGCAGCTCTTCCAGTTTCCGGCACTCCCCCGCACCTGAAGACCAGCTGGCCTGCACGCATGTGCACGCTGGAACTCGGAAGAGCAACAGGTGGCGGCTGGCGTGCCCAGAGAGATGGCTCTGTGTTGCACTTCCGGCATACATGCCATAGGTCCACCATCATGGGTATAGGGTCTCTTGCTTGGGAAGGAGGTTGGACTAGAAGACCTCTAAGGTCCCTTCCAGCTCTGTCATTTTGTTCTGTCCTGTAACACCAGTATGGTCCTTAGGGTTGGGTTTTCCATCTTCTTCTTGAGTTCCAAGTCAAGGATTGGCCTCCCAGATCCTTCGCTTTCTCTCCTGCAAGGCCTAAATCTTCCCCTTGTTAACTCCAATCACTTGAGCAGGCAGTTCCTCCACTTATAACGTTGTACAGTGCGACATAATGGCTGTTATTCATCAACTTGATGTTCTGGCTTAACGATACCAATCACGCTCGACTCATCTCTCTCTTTCAATTCCAAATCAATTTCCCCCCGGAGGAAATTGATTTGATTAGTGATCCATTTGCTTCGCTTCTTTCAATTTGTTGAAGGTTGTTTGGGTGACCTCCCAGGAATCTCCCAGGCGTTGCGTCAAGCGCTTCCTATTTATAGCCTCACGCAGGGCAGGTCCAAGGGATGCACTGACTTCTTCATAACTCTCCACTGATAAGATTCCTACAGGAGGAATCCTGAGTTTTCTCGGCTTTGATGAATCAATCAGTCTATTAAGCCCTAAGGCCAGATATAGTAAAGTATGTAATAGTTGGGTGGGTGGGTGGATGGATGGATGGATGGATGGATGGATGGATAATAGATAGACAGGTAGATGATGATGATGATGATGATGAAGATAGATAGATAGATAGATAGATAGATAGATAGATAGATAGATAGATAGATAGATGATAGATAGATAGATATAGATGATAGATGATTGGATGGATGGATGGATGGATGGATGGATGGATGGATGGATGGATGGATAGATAGATAGATAGATAGATAGATAGATAGATAGATAGATAGATAGATAGATAGATAGATAGATAGATATAGATGATAGATGATGGATGGATGGATGGATGGATAGATAGAAATAGATAGATAGATAGATAGATAGATAGATAGATAGATAGATAGATGATAGATAGATAGATAGATAGATAGATAGATAGATAGATAGATAGATAGATAGATAGATAGAGTGGATAAGCCCAAGGCCGAAGATGGCAGGTGAGATCTTGCCGAAACGTTGCAAAGACAATCTCAATCCTACACGGGAAAAGACCCGAATACAACAAAACCAGCATACCTACACCCGTGAAAATCTACGAACATATATATATATGGATGGATGGATGGATGGATGGATGGATGGATGGATGGATGATAGACAGGTAGATGATAGATGATAAATTAGAGAGAGAGAGAGAGAGAGAGAGAGAGAGAGAGAGAGAGAGAGAGAGAGAGAGAGAGAGAGATAATGGATGGATAATAGATGATAGACAGGTAGATGATAGATTATAAATGATAGATAGATAGATAGATAGATAGATAGATAGATAGATAGATAGATAGATAGATAGATGGATGGATGGATGAGGATGGATGGATGGATGGATGGATGGATGGATAGATATAGATAGATAGATAGATAGATAGATAGATAGATAGATAGATGATAGATAGATAGATAGATGATAGATAGATAGATAGATAGATAGATAGAAGATAGATGATAGATAGATAGATGATAGATAGATAGATAGATAGATAGATAGATACCTAGATAGATAGATAGATAGATAGATAGATAGATAGATAGATAGATAGATAGATAGATAGATGATAGATAGATAGATAGATAGAAGATAGATAGTTCCCTTGGCACTTGGAACAGTATTTTAAATCTTGCATGAGAATTGGGCCAGCCCTCTGCACCTGCCTCCGTTTAGGCAACAAAGAAATTTACCTCTATAAACAGTTATATTGGAGAACAACGTATTTCGTATCCTACCCAAAGACCTCTGAAGGGAGACTTTGGTGAAAGTCAACTAAAAAGGGTTTCTAAATTCATAAGAAGGTGTCCGCAGCAATCTTGCACCCTGGCCTGTAGAAGTAGTTCCAGCTGTGTAGCAAGATTGCCCTTTCTCCTCCATTCTCACCTCAAACCGAAGGGTGGAGAAGACTATAGGAAGCCACCGAACACCTCACGCCTGTGTTTTGAGACACGTCAAGAGTTCCTAGGGCTTAGTTCCTGCATTATACTGTCTGCCAGAAGATGGTGCTGATGTTTAACTTCACTCCAGTTCACAAATGGAGATTTTGTGAACCTATCAGAGATCTTCTTCTTTTCCAAGATGTTTGGCTTTCACACACGTAACTTTCTCTTGGGGTTTTGTGGGTCAGTTGCTAATTCATTTCTGACTCCTCATGACCTCATGGACGTACCACGCCAGGTCCCACTGTCTTCTACTGATTCCCTGAGTTTGCCCAAACTCACGCCCACTGCTCCGATGACACTATCTAAGCCTCCCTTCTCCGTCTTCTTTGGCCTTCCATCTTTTCTGATCTCTGGGTCTTCTCCAAGGAGCCCTCTCTTCTCCTTTGGTGACCAAAGTATTTGAGGTTCAGGATCTGTCCTTCCAAAGGACAGCCCGGGTTCTTCATTTCCTTTAGGACGGACTGATTGGGTCGCCTTAGCAGTCCAAGAGACTTTCAAGAGTCTTCCACAACATCTGTAGATGTCTGTGACTACAATTTCCATCATCACCCAACACAGTCCTTTCTAGCTTGTGTAGAGATCCTGGGATCAAGTGTAGCTTCAGGATCTGTCCTTCCAAAGGACAGTCAGGGTTGATTTAATAGATAACAGATTAACAGAGTTGGTAGGTCATCTAGTCCAATCCCCCATCCAAGCAGGAGACTCTACTCCATCTCTAAGTGATGGCAGTCCAGTCTCTTCTTGAAAGCCTCCAGTGATGAAGCTCCCACAACTTCTGTTCCACTGGTTGATTGTTCTCACTGTCAGAAAATGTTTCCTTATTTCCAAGTTCAGTTTCCATCCATTATTCCTTGTCTGGCCTTCAGGTGCTTTGGAGAATAGCTTGACCCACTCCTCTCTGTGGCAGCCCCTCCAATATTGGAAGACTGTTATCATGTCTGCTATCAAGGTCCTTCTCTTCACTAAACTAGCCATGCCCAATTCCTGCAACCATCCATTGTATGCTTTAGCCTCCAGGCCTTTGATCATCTTAGATACACACAAACAGAGTTGGAAGGGACCTTGTAGGTCATCTAGTCCAACCCCCCCCCTGCTCAAGCAGGAAACCCTACACCATTTCTGACAGATGGCTGTCCAATCTTTTCTTGAAAGCCTCCAGTGATGAAGCTCCCACAACTTCTCCTTTGAAGTCTCCTTTGCAGTCTTAAGGAACTCTCAAAAGTCTTCTCCAACATTCTCCAGATATATATGACTACAATCTCCATAATCACTCAACCCACCCTTTTTAGCTTGTGTAGAGATCCTGTGATCAAGTGTAGGACTTTATGCAATCTAGGTGTAGATGAGGACTATGGAAGCCTTAGAAGCTTCTTCATGTCAGCTTAGTTTTGACTAGCTATAAGAATGGTTTCATCCTTACTTGGAAATATGGACTGAACCTTGGATCTTTTGTTCTTTGCCTGGAGCTACAGATCTCCACCAAAGGACACACAACACTGTTCCATCTTAGCCTGGTTGTGATCCCTGAGTGGGTAGGATTTGGATCCCAAGCTGGCTTAGACCAACCTCGTAAGCAGAAAATTAGGAGGAAGCAGGTATGCTTTTATTTGCCACATGAAGTAGCTTTCCCTCATGAGTTCCAAAGCCTTGACAATTGATGGATTTTAGCTGCTAAACCGTGATTCCTTCTGCGGTTAAAAAAAACAACAACCCACCGTGTTCTCTTTTTTGTGGTGGCTAAGTTCAGATAATGTTTCTCTCATTTTGACTCTTTTAAAGAGAGCTCTTTGTCTGCTCTTTTGAACAATTTCTGTTTAATTTTTATGATGCTCATATTTCTTGATGCTTGTTTATTGCACTGGGCTTGGATTGATTGAATGTATATTTTATGATTGCAAACTGCTCTGAGATTTTTTTTTTGATTATTTTGTGTGTGGGGGGAAACACAAGTTGTCACCAGTCCAGGATGGGAGTATGGATTTTCACACCCAGAAGGCGCCTTTTTTTTCCTGAGGCATTATATCTATATTGTGGATGCTTTTGTCACTGTTATTATTTCACAAATACCTTTTTAAAAAATGGAACAGTGCAATATAAAAACATTGAATTAGTAGCTGTGCCATGGTGCCAGAAAGATCTAGACAAATTCAGCAGAAAGGCTGAGGCAAAGCAAGTGTATAAATTATCTGGATTTATTGCAGACAGAAAGGTACAGTGGATTTTTTTTTATTTACTTAAAAAATGGAACCGTCTGGAGCATGGAAATAATTGGAAGGGATGAGGTTCAAGGTTAATATATCCTCCCCTAAATCAAAGTCATCGGAGGGTGGGGTTAAAAAATAAAGATGGCATCCATGACCTGTCAAAAAGGGTGGGGCTTCGATCACAAAATTAAAGCCACCATCTTCACTTGTTCTAATCCCCTTGAAGAAAACGATGGGACTCAACCCATACATTTAAAAATATAAATAAAACTAGGATGTGAAACAAGGCATATAGCTGAAGGTGCTGACTAGTTGGTGAATTAGAAGGGGGGGGAGCCTTGCTGACTGGGGAATTCTGGGAGTTGAAGTCCACACATTTGAAGGTTGTCATGATGAGTGAATATTCTGGGTGTTGAAGTCTACATATCTTAAGGTTGAAGTCCATACATTGTAAGGTTGTCACACTGATTGAGAATTCTGGGAGTTGAAGTCTACATATCTTAAGGTTGAAGTCCATACATTGTGAGGTTGTTGTGCTGCCTGGGGAATTCTGGGTGTTGAAGTCTACATATCTTAAGGTTGAAGTCCATACATTGTAAGGTTGTTGTGCTGGTGGGGAATTCTGGGTGTTGAAGTCTACATATCTTAAGGTTGAAGTCCATACATTGTAAGGTTGTTGTGCTGGCTGGGGAATTCTGGGTGTTGAAGTCTACATATCTTAAGGTTGAAGTCCATACATTGTAAGGTTGTTGTGCTGGCTGGGGAATTCAGGGTGTTGAAGTCTACATAGCTTAAGGTTGAAGTCCATACATTGTAAGGTTGTTGTGCTGGCTGGGGAATTCTGGGTGTTGAAGTCTACATAGCTTAAGGTTGAAGTCCATACATTGTAAGGTTGTTGTGCTGGCTGGGGAATTCTGGGTGTTGAAGTCTACATAGCTTAAGGTTGAAGTCCATACATTGTAAGGTTGTTGTGCTGGCTGGGGAATTCTCGGTGTTGAAGTCTACATATCTTAAGGTTGAAGTCCATACATTGTAAGGTTGTTGTGCTGGTTGGGGAATTCTGGGTGTTGAAGTCTACATATCTTAAGGTTGAAGTTCATACATTGTAAGGTTGTTGTGCTGGCTGGGGAATTCTGGGAGTTGAAGTCTACATATCTTAAGGTTGAAGTCCATACATTGTAAGGTTGTTGTGCTGGCTGGGGAATTCTGGGTGTTGAAGTCTACATATCTTAAGGTTGAAGTGCATACATTGTAAGGTTGTTGTGCTGGTGGGGAATTCTGGGAGTTGAAATCTACATATCTTAAGGTTGAAGTCCATACATTGTAAGGTTGTTGTGCTGGCTGGGGAATTCTGGGTGTTGAAGTCTACATATCTTAAGGTTGAAGTGCATACATTGTAAGGTTGTTGTGCTGGCTGGGGAATTCTGGGTGTTGAAGTCTACATATCTTAAGGTTGAAGTCCATACATTGTAAGGTTATTGTGCTGGCTGGGGAATTCTGGGTGTTGAAGTCCACGCAACTGAAGGTTGAAGTCCACACATCTTAAAGTTGTCATGCTGGTTGGGCAATTCTGGGAGTTAAAGTCTATGAATCATAAGGTTGAAGTCCACACATCTTTAGGTAGTCATGCTGAAGTCCATACATCTTAATATTGAAGTCCACAGATCTTAAGATTGTCATGCTGGCTGAGGAATTCTGGAAGTCCATACATTTTCAAGTGGCCATGGTTGAGAAACACAGGAGTGGCATGGTGGGCTAGAGATGGAGCTCTCCCCTCACAATCAGGAGGCTGTGAGTTCAATTCTAGGTAGAGGCAGATATTTTTCTCTCTGGGCACGTTGAGAATATATCTGCTGAATAAAACTCCACGTTGGCGATAGGAAGGGCATCTGGCCAGTAAACACCGTGCTCCATTGAGTTGCCCAAACTTATGGGGATCATTAAAAGAGGATGATGATGATGGTTGAGAAACACCATTTTAAGGTATCAAGAGATAACTTGAGTTGACATCCCCATCATTTTCTTCAAGGCACTTTTCCTCCTTGTAGACACACTTTTCACTTGTGACACCTCAGCTTTTCCAGAAGCAGAAGCAGATGTTCATGAGAGATAAAAAGAGGTGATTATGCAATAAGATTGAGCAGTCTTTTGTAGTTAAGCACATCGAAGCTTAATCGAGAGAAGAAGGGAGCTATCCCCCCCGTTCATTGTTTTTCAATCATTTCTGATCAGTGTTAGAATGGCAGCTTGAATGCCTCTTCTCAAAACCTTTTTCCGCAGGGAAAAATTTATTAATTCCAACCGATGGTGTGTTTGTGTGGTTTTCCTCAAGGAAACAGTAAAACATGACAGGTATTTTTGTAAATGAAAGCAGTCAGGGAACATCTGTGGAAAGTGATAATGCCTAAGTAGTTTTGCTGTTGCTCTGAAAAACTTAGTTACATTCAGCGGAGATTAATTTTTCATTGTCCTCCAGTTAAGATGAGAATTGCTTACCCGGGATTACGGATGGAAAACATCACACGGGGCTGCAGATCATAAAAATTGGATGTGGATGGGAACATCAAATGGATCTCTAAATTTTGGAGAACAGAGGGAGACTCTATTCCCCTAACTTTTTCCGCGATGTTCTTACTTTAATAAATCATCACCTATGATGACCAAGACTTTTTGATATTTTGATGGAAATGTTGTGGTCCATCGGTCTGCAGAGCTGGCCAATAGATTCGGACAGTGAGGAGGATGGGGAGGAACATGGGCCAGTCCTGGAGTCTGGGGAAGGCTCTGATGAGGGCTCTGTGTCGGAGGCAGAGATGGGGCCAGGGCCATCTGGTTGTTATGTGCTGCCTCTGGAGCCTCCAAAGTCTAACATCAGTGAGGCAGAGGAACAGAGGGAGCCTGTTTCTAGTGCGTGCATGCGCAGAGCTGCCAGAAGGCAAGGACAGTTAAGACAAAAGGGGTGACTTGGGAGTAAGGCTTGGAGATTAGTGGCCCCTCCAACAAAGTGGAGCAAACGGAAGTGAGCTTTTGCAGGAAGCAACTTTGTTCGTTCTGGTTGGTTTAAACTCTGCAGCTCTGTTTTGACTCTGTGCTCCATTTGGCCTTTCAAAACTAATTGGCAATTAGGTCTTTGGCAGCATTTCAAGGGGGATAAAGGTGGATGCTTATCAGCTTTATCCCGAAAGGTTGTGGCAGACTTCTGTTGGATTCTTCACAACTGTTTGTGACTCATTACAGGGTGTGAATTAACATAATTCACATAAATAAAAAGAGGACTTTTGGGACTAAGTGTGTGATTTTTACTGTCTCAGGAAACTTAGGTAAGAACAGGAAGTTAAGATGTGCTCTGTTCTATGGACCCAAAATGAATTGGTCCAGTCTTTATTTAACAACTGGTGAAAAGGTTATCTTCTCCAGAGATTAGAGGAGCAAGTTGTCCTAATAGGAAGAAAGTAGTCTTGAGTGTCACCTACAGATGCACCTCCTCATCTTTGCTAGTGCTACCAAACCTCATGGGATGACACCTGCGTCACATCACAGGGGTCAAACCTGACTCCATATCTTGGTTGCACATCTGTCTTCTGGAGAGTGGAGTTGATATCTCAAGCCAATGATTCTTCTTCTTCTTCTTTTGCCATATCCATCATTGGACGTTGGCGATCACGTTGGCCAACCCTATTTTTGTCAACAGCTGCACGAAAAAGTGCTGCTGAGTTTTGTCCAAACTGGTCCCTTAGGTTTTGAAGCCATGAGATTCTTCTTCTGCCTGGACCTCCTTTGCCTTCAATCTTTCCCTGGAGAATTAAGGGAAGGATGGTGTTGCATCACATGTCCAAAATAGTCTAACTTTTGCTTTTTAATGGCTTTGATGATCTCCCTTGGCTTTCCCAAGTGGCTTTTCACCAGCTCATCTCTGATTTTGTCAACACAGCTTATACATAACAGCCGCTTGTCAATCCACATTTCTAATGCTTCTAGTCACTTCAAGTAGTTTTCTATCAGAGACCAACTCTCCCCTCCGTAGAGCAGGATAGAAAAGATGTAACATCTGACAAGGCTGATTTTCAGTCTTAGGCTTAGGTCGTGACTGCAGAAGACCTTTTTCAATTTGAAGTATGCTGTTCGAGCATTCTCGATCCTTGTCTTTACTTCAGTCATCATACCCAATTCCTGCAACTGTTTTGTTTAGATGAGTCTTCCAGAGATGCCAAAAGTGACCTCAGGATCTTCTTGAATAAATCCATGGCTTCCTCATTATGCTAAAGTGCTTCTACATGAGAGATGCTTTGCTTTCGTTGGTCCTCATGACCTGGAGCATGGAGCAATCTGTTGTGGCCCACCAACAGCCAGCGGAGCTGGTGGCAGGCTCAGACAGTGAGGAGGTTGGGGAGGAACATGGGCCAGTCCTGGAGTCTGGGGAAGGCTCTGATGAGGGCTCTGCATCGGAGGCAGAGATGGGGCCAGGGCTGTCCGATAGTTATCAGCTGCCTTCGGAGTCGAAGATAAGTGGGGCAGAAGAATAGCAGGAGCCTATTCCCAATGTGTGCATGCGCAGAACTGCCAGGAGAAGGGAACAGTTAAATTTTCTCTATCCTTGTCTTTACTTCACTGATCATGTCCCAGCTTTCATGTAAATTAGAACTGAGGTACGTGATCCTTTTGACTTTTCCTAGTGGCATTCCTTCCAAATTTATCAGTGGTAAATTCATGGCTAATTGGCTGAAAACCATGATCTTGGTTTTTGAGGTGTTAAGCTTCAAGCCATATTATTCAGGTATTTCGGAGACTCTGTTGATGAGGAGCTGAAGGTCTTAATGCTTACTGGCAAGCAGAAGCCAATGATTAGGGAAAGGAAATACTTCTCGGATAAATGTTCAGTTGGGTCAGTTCTTCAACTGTCCGAGCCTTCTGAGAAGCACAGAAGACACCAACGATTGAGAGTGTTGTGGCCTGCCAGCGGCCAGTGGAGCTGGCAGCAGATTCGGACAGTGAGGAGGTTGGGGAGGAACCTGGGCCAGTCTTGGAGTCTGGGGAAGTCTCTGAAGGGGGCTCTGCGTCGGAGGCAGAGAGGGGGCCAGGGCCATATGCCAGTTATCAGCTGCCTTCAGAGTCAGACATCAGTGAGGCAGACAAACAGCTGGAGCCTGTTCCCAGTGTGCGCATGCGCAGAGTGGCCAGATGAAGGGAACAGCTAAGGGACAAGGGTTGACTTGGGAGTAAGGCCACAGGTGATGATGAATGGACCCTTCAAGAGGAATTAAAAGAGGAGCGAAAGGAGAGTGGAGTTGCAGGAGACAATTAGTTCGTTTAATCGGTTTGTGACTCTCTGAGGCTCCTTGCCAAGTTTTGCAGATCTCGGCCTGGCAGCTCTCCAAGCCAGAGAAGGTCTGTGACTGTAAATCTTCCCTTGAAAGACTTTGCTGGATGGGAATGAGCAGAATTCACAGTCAATTAATAAAAGGGGTTTTTGCTGGGACAAGGAATTTGCTTCAGGCTCTTGGGAAGCTTCGGTCAGAACAGAGAGAGAGAAATGGAGACCAAGAATAAGGCTTTGCTCAAGAACTGATGATATTTATGACAAGAGGGACACCCTTTGAGTGGGGACTTTGCTTCAGGCAGGAAAGGATTGAGTGAAGTAAAATTAAGTCACACCAACATTGAAGACCAGTTTGTTTTCTTCTGCATCTTGCAACCTTATGAAGGGTCTGATTATTTGCGCCTGATATTAATAGCAATAGCCCTTAGACCTATATACCGCTTTACGGTGCTTTACAGCCTTTTCTAAGCAGTTTACAAAGTCAGTTTATTGCCCCCAACAATTTTATCCACTGTGGAAAGAGGGATGGCTGAGTCAATCTTGAGCCGGTCAAGATTGAACTCCTGGCAGTTGGCAGAATTAGCCTGCAATGCTGCCTTCAACCACTGCACACCATGGAAAGAAGGGAAGGAGGGAGGGAAAAGGAAGGAAGGATGAAGGGAGGAAGGAAAGTAAGAGCAATTGCACTTAGACTTATATACCGCTTCATAGTGCTTTTACAGCTCTCTCTCTAAGCGCTTTACAGAGTCAGCTTCTTGCCCCCAACTATCTTGGTCCTCATTTGACCCACCTCGGAAGGATGGAAGGCTGAGTCAACCTTGAGCCTGGTGAGATTCAAAGTGCCAAATTGTAGGCAGCTGGCAGTCGGCAGAAGTAGCCTGCAGTACTACACTCTAACCACTGCGCCACCGTGTCTCATCACGCTAATTAGCCTAGAAGATTTATTCAAGCCTACGCAGATGAATCTAGTCAACTAAAGTTCAGTATTACTGAATATTGATAAGCATTCAGGAGAGGTTGGGCTTGAACGTTTTGTGGGAGTGCAACAATGCTAAGCTGATGGCATGCTTAACTACACCCTCCAGCCAGAGGTGGGTTTCACATAATTTTACCACCGGGTCACCACGCACCGAAACTATGAGCGTGCACACCTTCTGTGCATGCACTTTGCTTGCACACACAACTTGCACGCATGCGTGCAGCTTAGAAAACATGGCTAAATAGGATGGCATAGACCCGGGGCAGGTGGACAGCCCACCCACAGGTCCCCACTACCGGTTCCCATGAACCAGTCCGAACTGACTGAATACCACCACTGCAGAGGTGGGTTTCTACCGGTTCGAACCAGTCGTGGTAATTTGGCCTTGGTCACAGAACCAGCAGCGACTCAGGCTGGCCACGCCCCTGAACTGGCTCCCTGGTTGCAATTGCTGCCATTGCCGGCATAGGTTTTTAGTAGTTTTTCACATTCTTCGTGCATGCGCAGAACAGTTTACAGTGAACTGCGCATATGCACGCAGCAAAGCATGTGCGAAGCAAACCGGTACCAACACCAGTTAGGAACCCATCCCTGCACCACTGCCTCCAGCTCTTCTCATACAATACATACCACCCAATAGCTGTTGTCTGCAAAGAAACCTTCTCCTCTACTTCTAATTCTGGTGCCACTGTGGTCGTATCTCTCCTACGTCTACTTATGTAGTTCTTGCCTAGAGGGAATCATGCAGCTCTGGTTGGAAACAGAAATACTGGATTAAGTAGACAGGTGCTTATTTTTCAAGCTCCCTTCTCTGGGGGGAGGGGGGAGCGGGAAGGATGTGACAGCTGATCAATAGGCTAGGAGAAGCTAACCAATATTCTAGGACTAAAACAGCAAAACAGTGTTTCTGGCACTTCACTGAGAAAACGAATTACCTCCTCACAGAGATAAAAGTTCATCCATCGTCTTTCCATTCCACTTGCGCTTGTGGCAGGGTTAGTTGTGAGTTGATCTTGTCTGGGGCCGCCCGTCATGTTTCTGCTCTGACCTTCTGCGAAATTTAGTTTTGACTTAAATGTCAAGGAACTGCTGAGACGCGAGCTTTGGAGAAGCGCGTCCAGGAAGGTATTGATAGGTATCTATCAGAAAGAGTTTTGCTGTTGTTGTTATTGCCAAGTGTGTGTGTGAGAGAGAGGTGTGATCGTTGACATTCGCTTGGGCTTTTTTTGCTCTTTCCGGGATCCCCAACAATGCCTGGCATCCGTTTTTGTGAGCTGTCGGAACTGGGAGAAGAGAGACTGTAACTCACAGCGCATTCAATTCAATTCAAACCATTAAACGGAAATCAGATCTGGCTCTCTGTGAGGATCCCAAAAGATGCCCTAATTGATTTACGAGCCTCGAGACAAAGTTCAAAAGAAATCCAGTCATTTATTAGGGAGCAACGTGAGCCTCGCCCCCAGTGCATGCGCAGCAGAGCCACGAAGTACAGCTGGCTGGCGGGAGGCACATGTGCAGTCAGTGGAGCTGGGCTGGGGCAACAGCTGGCGTGCCTGCAGAGAGGGCTTTGCGTGGCACCCTGTGGCACATGTGCCATAGATTCACCATCACAGCCTTAGACATCCAAGCTGGCTGGATAACTTTGGGCCAATCACCAGGAGATGTTGAATTCTAGTCCCGCCTCAAAGGCAAGTAGGTGACTTTGAGCCAATCACCAGGAGACTCTGACTTCTAGTCCCGCCTTAGACATGAAAGCTAGCGGGGTTGACTTCGGGCCAGTCCCCAGGAGATGGTGAGTTCTAATCCTGCCTTAGGCATAAAAGCCAGCTGGGTGACTTTGGGCCAATCCTCCAAGTTGAGCTGAGTTAAACCCTCTGTGCGTTCCTGCTTCTTCTCGGTGCCTCGCTGGAATCCCTATTTTCAGCCAAGCTTGGGGGGAAAAAAGGGACCGTTCCATTTACACCTCCGATGTTCTCAGTTCTTTGACTTGTCATAAATAAGTTTGTCCTCCCTCTCAAAATACGAAAGCATCAATAATTACAAAGAAGGCAGAACAGGAGGGGAGATGGCTCCTTCTCTGCCCCATTAAAGAGTCAAAAAGTAAAGCGGAGCCAGACAGTTAATTCAGATCCTGATCAATGATAAATACCCATCTATTCTATGTAGCCTCTGGTACTCGCCAGCATCTGTGGCTGTCCTTAACATTTTTACATAGTTTGGAATATTGTTCCTTTTTATTGCCCTATATCGCATTTTTATGGCTCACGGCAGGGATATTGTGGACAAAATCGTTACGACCGTTCAAGCCATTTGACTCTCTGTTCTGTTTGCTGATCCATTAAGCTGGGCCAACACGCAAAGATGGACATTCGACACAAACAATTGTGTTGAGCTCCCAAGTGTGGACAGTGACTTGTTTATCCTCTAGAAAAGGACGACAGATGTGTACCAAAGTATTACGGAGTCTTCCATAATGTCCTCTAAATTCTGTTCTTCTCGATGAACCAACAGCCGAGTCTAGCAAGGATGGTCCTTACTCTGTTTGGCTTGATGAAGAGACGGGTGTTGTCGGCTGACTTGCATCCTAACAAATGCAGTGTCAAGCGAGAGTCACACTTCTTGTACTCAGAATGGCTGTTGTATCCTTGGAAATGCCGTGTTTGCCTGAAAATAAGACAGGCTCTTATTTTCATCCCTGAAATATGCGCCTGGCCTTATTTTCAGGGAGGTCTTATTATTTTGGAGGTGCGGGAGGCCCCTTAACCTCAGTCCGCAGATTAGCTGATCCAGAGAGGGCCGAAAGTTCTGTCTCTGGGTTCCAAAAAACACCCCCAACGAAATAAAACTCAGAGGCTTGTGTTTCCTCAAAATTCCAATTTATTAGAGATGTCAATGTTGGCACATCTGGGAAAACCCAAATCTGAAAGCTTCCCAGTTTTCCCCACCCAGTTGAAAGTCCAAGATCCTGCCCCCCACACCCACAAGTCCATCCCATGGTCCAATCTCCCACTGCCATGCTGGCAGCTTCCACCCATCCAGTTCTGGTCAGGTGCAGAGGTGCAGAGACAAAGGATGACCTTGGCTTTCTAGAAAGAATGTTGTCATGGCTACATATCACCCAACTCCGTATAATCCCCCCTCCCATTCTCCCACAATAGAAAGTAGACACTAGAAAATGTGGCAGGCCTGAAGATCCAAAAGAAAAGATGGCTTGCAAGCATGACACTGGCAGGTACAATACAACAGCAGAGTTGGAAGGGACCTTGGAGGTCTTCTAGTCCAACCCCCTGCCTAGGCAGGAAACCCTATACCATTTCAGACAAATGGCTATCCAACATCTTCTTAAAGACTTCCAGTGTTGGGGCATTCACAACTTCTGGAGGCAAGCTGTTCCACTGCTTCATTGTTTTCACTGTCAGGAAGTTTCTCCTCAGTTCTAAGTTGCTTCTCTCCTTGATTAGTTTCCACCCATTGCTTCTTGTTCTACCCTCAGGTGCCTTGGAGAATAGTTTGACTCCCTCTTCTTCGTGGCAGCCCCTGAGATATTGGAACACTGCTATCATGTCTCCCCTGATTCTTTTATCTGCCAACCGTTGACTGTCTTCTCCTGTAACCCTAGAAAGGAGCCCTTACGAGGTGCTACCAGCCGGGCCAGCAGGACCAAGGTTTTTTAAGGAGGTGTCACTCTTCCGTCACTCTCTGTCCTGGCTTGTGACAGGCAGAGCCTGGCTTCCCAAACGTTGGGCCCAAGATGGCAGGTTTTCCATTTGTCTGGAAATCTTCCAGACAAATGTAGTTTTCCAACTGCCAATTGTCTTATATTAACATACTCTGATGCTACCCTTTCGTTAGACTGGTCATGAGCGTGGCCAGTGCATGACTCATCCAGCCTGTGGGTTAGGAGTTTAGACATTCTACTCCCCCTCCCCACCTAAAAAGAACTCTGTTCCAACTGCCAGTTGCCATATATTAACATGCTCTGATACTAAGGAGTTATACATTCTACATTAATTTTCAAGCTTTTAAGTATCAAGCCCGATCGCCCAGTTTTGTAGCGAAGCACGAGTATCCAGCTAGTATTCTATATTCTATCCAGTAGCTTCAAGAATATTTTATTTCTTGTTATTAGGAGTGGAATTCTGAGTTTGGGATTGATAAAGCTGAGAACAGTGGCACCAGCCGGGCTACTGTTGTATATTAGAACTGCATTATAGTCTTCAGTTTGAAGAAGTGTTTCCGTGGCTAAATAAAAAGAATATGGAAATTGCTTTGGGAAGGGGGGAAATAGCTGTGTTGGCAAATACACGCACACCGACATTCTTTCTCCTTAAAACGCTTCGGCTTTCAATGCATTTCTTTGCAAGGTCATTTTCTCTGCTTAGCCAATAAAAATACGAGCACTTTCCCATCTTCTGCTTCGGGCTGTGGATTAAATCACAGCGCATGATTGCAAAGGACGTTCATCAAGTTAACTAGACTGGGAGGATCTACATTTTGAAGCCTGATCCCCGAGAACGCCAAGCAGGGTGTGAGCTGAAAGAGGGTTTGCACCCCTGATCTGTTGGTTTTTTTATTTTTAAAAAATCTCATTTCAGTAGAGATTCGTTGCCCCTTGATAAAGTAGTGATAACTCTACTGGCAGGGCTATCAAACTTGATTTCCTTGAGGGCCGTATCAGGGATGTGTTTGACCTGGGGCGTGGCCAGGGTGGGTGTGGCCAGCTCAACATCACTCATGTCGGGGGCACCTGTGATGGCCAAGTGCTAAGGCAAGACTTTTCTTAGACCCTCACTCACTCTCATCCCATTTATTTATTTACTGAGCGCTTATAGACCGCCCCCTCTCCCGAAAGGGACTCGGGGCGGTGTACAGTCCATATCAGAAATACAACATATAAACAATTAAAATTATTAAATAGATTAATAGATACGAAGGAGGATAAAAAGGTATAAAGAACTGTACAGCTGAGTAAATAATTTAAAACCCCAACAAATATCCCATAAAATTAAATTTAAAAACAATTCCCCTAAAATACCAGATTAAAAATATGTTTGCCAGGAGGTAGCAGTTATGATTATGCCAGACCAGCCAATCGGAACAGGTGTGTCTTCAATTTTTGTCGGAAGGAGTGGAAGTCGGTGGTGGTTCTAATGTCGGGGGGGAGGTCATTCCAGAGGGTTGGGCCCATCACAGAGAAGGCCCTACTCCTTGGCGCCGCCCGTTGGCATTGCCTAGTGGACGGCACTAGGAGAAGTCCCTCTCTGTGAGAGCAGATTGGCCGCAGGGATGTGTGTGGAGAGATGCGATCCCAGAATGCCAGAATCCCAGAAAGAGTATGGCTAGCTGATGAAAGCTAAAGAGCTTGAAATAGATCTGTGCTAGTCTCCCTTTATTTCTTTGTCGGTAAATATAAACTCATCACACATCTACTGGTAGCCTTTGACGTGCAATCACAATTGGGAGCCGAGTCACTTCTGATTTTGCAGCCCTTTTCATCGTGGTTTTTCAATGATTCACATGCTTGTTAAGCAAATCCGACTCCTCCATTGACTTTGCTTGTTGGAAGCTGGTTGGGTCTGGAGGCTAAACCGTGTGATGAATGGCCAAGGGAGTTGGGTGTCTTTAGCCTAATGAAGAGAAGCCTCAGAGGAGACATGATAGACATCTTCCAATACAATGGATGGAAGCTTAACGGAGAGAGAGATCCAATTTAGAACATTCCCATCAGTGAGAATATAGTGGAATGGCTTTCTTCTGGAAGTTGTGGCTGCTTCATTGCTGGAAGTTTTCAAGAAAAGATTGGCCAACCATTTGTCTGGGATGGAATAAAGAGTCCTGCCTTGGGCAGGGGGTTGGAGTGGAAGACCACCAAGGATCTTTCCCTTCCATATGATTCTATGAAGATATCAAGAGGACTAGAAGACCTCCAAAGTCCCTTCCAGCCCTAGGATTCTATGATTTTATGAAAATATCAAGAGCTGAAACAGACTAGAAGGCCTCCAAAGTCCCTTCCAGCTCTCAGAGTCTATGATTCTCTGAAAATATCAAGAGCTGAAACAGAGGACTAGAAGACCTCCAAGGTCCCTTCCAGCCCTCGTATTCTATGAGTCTATGAAACTATCAAGAGCTGAAACAGAGGACTAGAAGACCTCCAAGGTCCCTTCCAGCCCTAGAATTCTATGATTCGATGAAAATATCAAGAGCTGAAACAGGATTTGACTGGCTTCTGTCCTGAGCTCTCCAAGGTCCTGAACCAGTTTTTGCTCATCTACAAATAGGAAATATGACAGCTGCAAAGGGTTGGGGCTTCCATCACAATGCTTCACCCATGTCTTGCAGATTTTGACCCTTCTTGCTCCCGAGACCCCACAGAATCCCAATGGGAAGAGTCCAAATTATCCAACTGGGGGAAGCTTTCATTTCCACAGAGAGCAGCGGGCCAAGCTATTTTCCAAAGCACTCAAAGGCCAGACAAGGAATAATGGATGGAAACTGATCAAGGAGAGATTCAAGCTAGAAATAAGGAGAAATTTCCTAACAGGGAGAACCATCAACCCATGGAACAGAAGTTGTCTTCAGAGATTGTGGGAGCTTCATCGCTGGAGGCTTTCAAGAAGAGGCTGGACTGGCATTCGTCAGAAATGGTGTAGGGTCTCCTGCTTGAGTGGAGGGTTGGACTAGATGACCTATAAGGTCCATTCCAACTCTGTTAATCTGTCTTCTTAGAAGCCTTTTGTGAATTCATCTATCACAACCTTCCAAAGGATACCTTGACCTGAATCAGTTATCTAGCTTAGGGCATAAGCCTGTGGGAGGAAAATTCAGCTTCATTAGAGTTATAATTTGTTTTTTAGTTGGCCGGCTTCCTATTGACACAGTGAAAAAGGGGGAAATGTAAAAATAGTATCTGTTTTTGAAGAAGCGACTCTTCTTTCCCCCCACACCTTCCTAAAGAGGCTGTCTTTCTTAATTGTATCCATTTTCTGCAACTTTAAAGCCCTTAAAGTGATGCCTTTCTCGCAGTCTTTTGTTTTCCACATTCTCAGCCGAAGAATGGCACATCGGGTGAATACTAAAAAGCGAGACAGCTTCTCAAAGGAAGAAAGAGATGGGAAAGGAGTCAGGTTACCTTCCATCTGAAAAAAAAACACCACTGAGTTCCTTTTGTAAAAGTTTTAGGCCAATGGGTGGAAGGAAATTTGAAGAGAGCGAGAGGAAGCGTTCAAAGGCTTGAAGCCAAAAGGTTGAAGGAATTGATGCCATTTTTCCTTTTAAGCAGGAAGGAGAACAAAATTGTCCGGTGCCAACATTTTTACACAGCATTTGAATTCTTCTGGGTAAACTGCGTGGAGAAGAGATGAAGGTTTAGCTGACTGATAATGACAATTTGGGGAGGACGACACCTAGATATTTTTATGATTGGTATCCCATCTGTTCAGGGAGAACTTTTGGTATTTTTTGGTGCTTTTTTCAGGAGGCAACTATATTTTCTTGTTTTTTTTCCTTTCGAAGATGTTTTGCTTCTCATCCAAGAAGCTTCTTCAGCTCTGACTGGATGGTGGGGAAGGGAAGGATTTATATTCCTTGCAGATGGCTGGTCATTTGCATCCTTTTAGAGGATCATTGAGGCCACTTGGAGGTTTACCTGTGTCCTCAGGGTCACCGGAGTGGTGCAAATGGTCCCTTAGTCTGCAATTTTTTCCTCTGGAAATCCATTCCTGCTCCCAGCCCATTCCAAGGGTCTTCATCCCAAATTATATAGCTAAAAGTCTGCAGAGATTCTCAGCCCTCCAGGTTATGGTTGAGCCAAAGGGGCTTTTTCAGGAGGCAACTGGACTTTCTTCTTTTTTCTTCAAAGATGTTTCACTTCTCATCCCAGAAGCTTCTTCAGCTCTGACTGGATGGTGGGGAATGAAAGGATTTATATTCCTTGCAGACAGCTGGTCATTTGAATCCTTTTAGGGGGTTGTTGAAGCCACTTGGAGGTTTATCTCTGTCCTCAGGGTAAACTGAGTGGTGAAAATGGTTCCTGCAGTCTGCAAAAAATAAGAAAGTCCAGTTGCCTCCTGAAAAAAAAGCACCTTTGGGACACATTCTGGTGAGAGAGAAATTCCCTGAGGATAGACTCCAGCACGTGTTGACCGACTCAGATTGGATCCTTAGTGGAGAGTCTTGGAGATGAACTCAACTGAATGATGGCTTTTCAGACAATGTGGAAACATTCAGGACTTATGACGATCCTCCTCTTCTCACTTGTCTTCTCCTTTCTACCTGACCCCACCCATTTTATGGATGGCCCTAGAACGTGATCAAGGGGGCATTGTCCTCACTTCAACTTGGTTTCGTGATGATATCGCATGGTTGCGTGTTATTGTGAAATTCATTCAGGTGTGGGCTGCTCTGGGTTCGGCCGTGTTCGGACGATCCTCTAGCGAAGATTCTGCACAGTTCAGCAAACTCCCAAATCAGGGGTGAAATTCAGCAGGTTCTGACAGGTACTGGAAAACCGGTAGTGGAAATTTTGAGTAGTTCGGAGAACCGGCAAATGCCACCTCTGGCTAGTCCCAGAGTGGGGTGGGAATGGAGATTTTGCAGTATCCTTCCCCTGCCACGCCCACCAAGCCACACCCACCAAGCCACACAATACCCACCAAGCCATGGCCACAGAACCAGTAGTAAAAAATGTTGAATTTCACCACTATCCCAAATCTCACTCCTGGCTGGCTCCGCCCACCCCTCCCCTCGCAGCCCTTTTTAGATGCCAGGTAAGTGCAGGGCTCGCACGGAGGCTCAGGGAGGGCAAAAAACAGGCCTCCCGGAAGCTCCGGAAGTCTAGAAATGGGCTTATTTCTGGCCTCCAGGCAGCCTCGGGAGCCTGGGGGAGGCCATTTCCACCTTCCTGGAGGCTCAAGGAAATCCTCTGGAGAATGAGGAGGGCAAAAATGCCCCCCGCCCCATGGTGCAGAAGGCTGACTAGGTCACACCCACCTTGGCCACGCCCACCCAGCAACCGGGCAGAGACCCCATTGCTAAAAAACTTTAAGCCCACCCCTGAATCCATTCAGAGTAAGAACAGTGCAGTTAGTGTTTTGTGCTAGCTAAAACAAACAAAAAGGGATTACCAGCTTCAACATCTAGCCAGGGGCAAGTTAGACACACCCACTGAGTTGAAATTTTGCAAAGGGGAAGGCGTAAATAAAGATGAAGCATCTTTCAAACTGACCTTCTGATGGATGCATCCAGGTAGGTTGCATGGGGGAGAGGTGACACCTGATTGATTGATTAATGATTATGATTCCTCCCCCTCAAGCCAATTGTTAGAAGTGGTATACAGTTTCTCTAACTCACTATAACAGATTTAAACAGATAATTTTGCTTTCTCCTTAACTGCCCTGGTCACTTTTTTCCAACACATTTTACCAAAAAATCCCAAAACTGAGACTTTCTCTATATACGCCCGATATTTATTTATAAATGCTTAAAAATGAGGCTATTTTATTTGCTTAAAGACAAATGTTATTTCTGGCTTTTAATTACCCTGTTCTTTCTTTCCCAATTATCCATGTACAGCATGACGTGTTGTTGCTTTGATGGTTGTCTAGATCTTTTGTAAAACCATTCTTTGCCATTCTATCTAGTCTAATGCCTTTTCTCTGTTTCTTTTCATGCAGAAGCAACAATAATAACATGTTCAGTGAAGTTGTGCGTCTGAATTTTGAAATTGCCAGCTTCAGCAGCCTTTCGGGAACCCAGCCAATATCCTGGCAAGTGGAATATCCTCAGAAGAAGATGACAGAGATGGCCCTTTCTGAAATTTTCATTTGCCAAAAGGATCTAGTGGGGATTGTCCCACTAGCAATGGTAAGAGATCCTGAGTTGACGTCCCTACAACATTTACCAAAGATCTGTTGTGCTCTTGTATTGTTCTCATGGGAACTTTGAAATTTCTTCATGACTTTTCCTAAAAATAATATGCCTACCCTCCAAGACGTTTGGAGAGCAATGTCTTCCTAACATTCTAGTAAAGATAGGTTGAAGAATGGTTTATTGGCTGATGATCACCCAAGACCAAGGAGTGGCCTAGAGGTAGAGCTCTCACCTCACAATCAGGAGGCTGTGAGTTTGATCCTAGGTAGAGGCAGATATTTCTCTTTCTGGGCACAGTGAGAATATATCTGCTGAACAAGTCTCCACATTGGTGGCAGTAAGGGCATCCGGCCAGTAAACACTCTGCTAGCTCCATTCAGTTGCCCAGACCCCACCCCACAAGGGATTATGGGGTTGTTAAATGATGATGATGGTGATGATGGATCACTCAAGACCAACATCTCAGTAGACTGGAGATCTGCTGAAGTCCATCATTCTAATCATGACACCATATTGAATGCAGCTATCCAACCCAGTGGCTTGAATATTTTGAAATCACAATGCCACATGATAAGGAGTTGATGAGCTAATCCCTAATGTTGAGCATTAGTCCAGTCACTATGACTTTAGTTTGGCAAGATTCTGTCTATCAATGAGGAGCAATAATAGAAACTGCCTAGAAGAACCTCAACATATCTTTCTTGGTTTGGGAGTTGCATGTTGGCATGTTGTAAGACCAACCCTAGATTTTATCCATTGTGTGAATTGTGTCTTCATGCTAATCCATAGTAGGATTAGTCTGAGCATTCAATAGTTACCTGAACCCCACAATTATGTTCCATTAAATCCAGTTGAAATGTATGAACTTCCATGGCTAAGGTTATACTCAAAACTGGTTCTCACTGATCCATCTCCAACCCTTCACCATTATGTGCCACCAACATAGATCCCCGGTGGCGCAGTGGTTAGAGTGCAGTACTGCAGGCTACTTCTGCTGCCTGCTGGCAGCTCACCAGGCTCAAGGTTGACTCAGCCTTCCATCCTTCCGAGATGGGTAAAATGAGGACTCAAATTGTTGGGGGCAAGAGGCTAACTCTGTAAACCCCTTAGAGAGGGCTGTAAAGTGGTATATACTGTAAGTCTAAGTGCTATTGCTATTATGCACTTCAGTTCTCCTATAAAGATGGACCTTTTTCCAACTGTCTTCTCCAAGCCACCATAAAACAGATGAGCTAACATCATGCTACCTGGTCATTAACCAGTTTTATCCTTACCACGATACACCCTGAAAGTGAGAACAAGTGAAAGCCGCATGGTCAAATATCTGCGAAACATGATCCTTGGAGGGGTAAACAAAATATTAACAGAAAGAGAAGAGCTTTGACACCCACCCACCCACCCAAATCTCTATGTAACACTACAAATATTTTTGGCTCAATCCTAGTCAGAGAAAGCGAGCGAGGCCAGTCCTACCGAGCTGATGCTAATCAGAAGTTAATAATAAGTCCTTCATCTGGGGAACGTTAAAAGGATTTGGTGATGCTTGGCCAATAAATTATAAATAGACCCGAAACTATAACTGGGATGTTTCCTAAAAATACACTTTGAATTGCCTTCTTAGGTGTGAGTACGTCTGTTTTCTGCCAAGCTGTATTACCGAGGTTGGCACAGCCAGTAAAGGCAACCTGCTAATAGCGTTGAGGTGAATAAAGGTTCCGATGCTTAGAATTTTCTTTTAAAAAATAAAATGCTGGCAGGATCAGACAAGGTAAAATAACATTGGCTCTTCTTTTCTTCTACTAACTCTGCAACTCCAGCCAGCCCCTTATTTTGCTGTCATTATTTTTTAATTTCTTCTTCATTTGTGCGTTAATCTCCCGCCGAGCTGATTACCTGACAATTCCCTGGCTCGGAATCGCAGGGTGAGAAAAACAGGAGCTTCAAAGGAAAAAAAGTTTGAGGCTGCCATCTGCTCAGATATATCCGAATCAGTTCTCTAAGTTTGGAAGCTTTTAAAAAAACAGAAAAAGGGGAAGCAAATTCATTCCAAATTGGCAAGGGGGGGAGGGGAATCAAGGAATGGTTTGGGGATTATTATGGTGGCGATGATACTTGGTCACACAGTCAGTCAGAAGTTCCGATTGGATTAGGCATTGTTCTCCATCTATCGAGTCCTTCCCAAGCACCTGGGATAAGCAGATAGAATATAAAATAACAGAGTTGGAAAGGACCTTGGAGGTCTTCTAGTCCAACCCCCTGCTTAGGCAGGAAACTCTATACCATTTCAGACTTGTCCGATCTCTTCTTAAAAACTTCCAGTGTTGGAGCATTCATAACTTCTGGAGGCAAGTTGTTCCACTGATTAATTGTTTCTAACTCCTTAGTTCCAGTTTGCTTCTCTCCTTGATTAGTTTCTGTTAAAATATTCATGACTGGGAGAGACATGGGAACAAGGTCAGCCAACGCTGTTACCTTCCCATCAAAGGAGATTCCTATTTTTCTACTTGCATTTTTGCTTTCGAACTGCTAGGTTGACAGAAGCTGGGACAAGTAATGGGAGCTCACTCCATTATGCGGCGCTAGGGATTCGAACCGCTGAACTGTCGACCTTTCTAATTGACAAGCTCAGTGTCTTAGCCTTGGTGTCTTTTTAAGAAGCATTTTAAGGTGGAGAACAATTCATTCCAGACATGTTTTCCATTTGGAGAGCCCAGCTTCTGGGCATCCTGCGATGCTCTTTTGTGGTGCAACCCACAAAAATCTCAAAATGTCTTTCGTGGTGCAATCTGCAATATCTCTACGATGCGTTTTTGTGGCGCAGCCCCTTCCCCCCTCCCAAAAAAACACATCGCTAGACGACAGCCAACCACGAAAACGAACCAGGCAGAGAATGCATCACAATGACAAAATTAAAATGACAGCTTTGCTTGAGAGACATCTATGTTTATTTATTTACGTGTGTGAGATTATTATGATGTGACGGGGAAGGAGAATTCACTGTGATTTGTAAAACAGAAAGACCTAGGCAATTTGTCATCCTGAAGTTGTTGGGTTTTTTTTTTTAACTTCAGGCTTCCTTCTTCCCCGGTAAACCTTTTTTTTTCCTCTTTAGCGGGTTGAATTTTAAGGTTTACCGTATTTTATTCCGGATCCTTTTTTTTCAAAGCTCGTGAGTGCATTAACCTGGCTTTTCAACACCCCGAGCCTTCTTGAACGGGGACAGGGCTTAATTGGGAAGTCCAGATCTGTTTGTGTTCAGTTCGACTCGCCTTCAATCCAACCTGCTGAATAATTTACAAAGGCACACTTACATAAGGATAGAGAAAACTTTCTTTTTTCTTAGACGAATGCTCGCAAGTAACATTTCCGGATAGGGAAATAAGTATCTTCAGGCCAGCGTCTTTGCATATCCAACAGTCTCGTTCTTTTCAGCGGCTGTTTTTTTCCCCCCCTCCAAATGTCCATTTTGGGGAATTTCACAAAATTGCAAGAAATGTTGCTTTCAGATTCTAATCATGCATACTTACATACATGCATGCATGCATTCAGTCTTTTTATGATCCCGTAATCCCTTACATCAGAGTGGAGTCCAGGCAACTGAATAGAGCTCTTCCTGTCACAATGCAAAGTTCACAGTAGATAATTGCTCATTGCGCCCAGAGTGAGAAATATCTGCCGTTACCTAGGATCGAACTCACAGCCTTCTGATCACGAGGCAAGTGCTCCACCTCTCCAAGGTCTCTTCCAGGTCTATTCTGGTTGATTGATTGGTTGGTTGGTTGAATTCCTCAGCTGCGTTGGCTGAGGAATTCTGGGAGTTGAAGTCCACCCTTTTTCAGGTTGCCAAGGGTGAGAAACACTGACCTATACCATACACCCCCTCAGTCTCTTTCTTTCCCTCATGCCATCACTCGTCTGAACAGTTAATTCCCGCATCCCTGTCATGCCTAAGATATTTAGCCATGTAGTAGAGCTGGACCACTATCTGCTGTAGCACATCTTTCCTATTACCTACTCCTATTGGCATCTTACGATTATATTACCGTATTTTTCAAAGTATAAGACGCACCCTTTTCCCCTCAAAAAAGAGGCTGAAAATCTGGGTGCGTCTTATACACTGAATACGGCATTTTTTGCCTCCCAAACCCCCCCCCCTTCACCAAAATGGCCGTGCATAGCCTTTAGGAGGCTTTCAGAGTGCTCCTGGGGGCTGGGGAGGGCAGAAATGAGCAAAAAAGGGGGCATTTTTTGCTCAATTTTGCCCCCCAACAGCCCCCAGGAGCACTCTATAAGACCCCTTTGACAAAAAACAGGCCTGTTTTCATGAAAAATAGGCCGTTTTTTGTTCATTCCCCCCACCCCACCCCTCCGTAGCACCCTATAAGCCTCCTAAAGGTTATTCATGTCCTTCCTTTGGGGGGGAAAAAAAAACGGGCCCGTTTCCCCAAAAAACGGGCCATTTTGGGGAGGTCTGCAGAGTGCAAAAACTTTTTTAAAAAATTTGCCTCTTCAAAACCTTGGTGTGTTTTATACTGCGGGGCGTCTTATACTCCGAAAAATACGGTACTTTATCGTTTGTATATATACTGAGAGCTTCTGCATCGGAGAGAAATTCCTTGTGTGCCCAATCACACAAATAAAAAATGTTCTGGTCTGGTCTGTATTAGGAAGATGCTAGGCCTATAAAAGACACACAAATATTAACCAGTGGAATAGGAGTGGCCCCAGAAGGCATTGTAGGCATTCGTCACAGGAGGTTCTTAAGAAGAGACTGGACAGTCACTGGTCTGAAATGGTATAGGGAAGGGATGGCAAACCTTTTTGTCATTGTGTGCCAACCTCCCCCCCCCACATGCGCTCATGTGCGCCCTGCCCCCTGCACATGGGTGACACCCCCACACTCCCCCCACACTCTGCACACCCACAGCAGAGACCCCAAAACCAGCTGGCTGTTGGGAGCCACGCATGTATGCGCAGTGGAGCTGAGCTGAGCCAATGGCTCGCATGCCCACAGAAAGGGCTCTGTATGCCACCTGTGGCATGGGTGCCATAGGTTTGCCATTATGGGTATAGGTTCTCCTGCTTGAGCAGGGGGCTGGACTAGAAGACCTCCAAGGTGCCTTCCAGCTCTGCTCTGATTCTGATATAGCTAAGAAGCCATGTTTGCATGTTTGTTTTGTACTATTGGCCGCCTTGACCTCGTGGTCAATCCTGGGGGTTGAGTGACTGATCATGTGGTCTGGGAATCCAGGCCTCTGAGTCACCAGTCTTACTTTAACCTGCCTCGATCCAAGCACGTACCTTAACCACAACCGTCTCTTGCGGCTAGCAAAAGTTGGTTTGCTTATTTATGGTTTAACATAATCAGATCCTAGTCACCAGTGGTGGGATTCAGCCAGTTCGCATCTATTCGGGAGAAGCAGTTGTTTGCTTTCTGAGCAGTTCGGAGAACCGGTTGTTGGAAGAAATCTCCTTTTGTTTTTTCCCACTTTCCAGGGCTAATCCTGTAAGGAAGGCAGGAAGGAAACACTCTGGTGCTGTTTCTAGCCTCATCTTTATTGCCCTGCTTACCGAAACTTCCTCTCTGCTTAACCCTTATTCCATTGTATTTCAATTTAATTTCAATTTATTTGTGCTTCTAGACCGCCCCCTCTCCCAGAAGGGACTCGGGGCGGTGTACAGTCCATAGAGAATATCACAAAAATACAATAAAAAATTAAATATGTACAGTTTGGAGGAGGTTAAAATGCAATTAAAAGAACTGTACAAAGCTGAATAAATATAATTTTTTAAAATCCCTAAAACAGACACAACAGATTAAAAAACCCTAAAATAACCAGATAATAATACATTTGCCAGGAGGGGCAGTTGTAATTATGCCAGGCCTGCTAATCGGAACAGGTGAGTCTTCAATTTTTGCCGGAAGGAGCGGAGGTCAGTAGTGGTTCTAATGTCGGGGGGGAGGTCATTCCAGAGGGTTGGGCCCATCACAGAGAAGGCCCTACTCCTTGGTGTCGCCCGTTGGCATTGCCTAGTGGACGGCACCAGGAGAAGTCCCTCCCTGTGTGAGCGTAACCACTAAGACGAAGGGCCCATCCACCCAATCGACATTGAGTTGGCCATGCCCACACAGTCACATGACCACCAAGCCCCGCCTACCCAGCTGGTCATTAGGGCAGAGAACCGGTTGTTAAATTATTTGAATCCCACCACTGCTAGTCACTCAATTCGCCCTCCCTAGTGTATGGTTCAGCTTGATGGATCAGCCATGCCAATAGAGATTTATACAACAACTTAACACTTCGTGTGAATCCAGCTTCCGAGTTGAACATTGCGGGGGGGGGGTGTTTCCATGGGTCTTTTCTTGACTATGACTAAGGTGGAACCTGGTATCTTCTAGAAACAACCATATTTTTCAGAGTATAAAATGCTCTGAAGTATAAGACGCACCTAGCTTTTGGGGAGGAAAAAAAGAGGAAAAAAATCTGCCTCTGCCTCCCAGCAATTTGCCTCCTTGCAATGAACAGCAAACAGTACAGACAATATACACTGTTTGTGGTGTTACATTTCAGCCTATGCTTGTACAGATGCTGTTAAAATTGATGTGGCTTTCTGGAAGTATGGTTATTCTCTGCTATTTAAAAGGAGATACAATAGCACTGGGCCTCTTCAGATCAAGCATTTATTTTAAAAAGCTTCTTCATTTTGTTAAGTTGTCTAGAACAATAATAAAGCCGTCTTTGAAAAATAAGTCTAATAATTTGAACATTCTATAGGCATTTATAGTTATTGACTTACCTCCTTGCAGCAAACAGCAAACAGCCTGATTAGGACAAAAACAAAAATCTGCCTCTGCCTCCCAGCAATTTGCCTCGTGGAACAAACAGCAAGTTTCACTTTCAGTTTCAGCAGCTGTTTCAGGCTGCAGGGATTGCCATAGCCTGTTGCTGCCTCCGCAAGCTCCATTTTCCCTGTTTGCTGCAAGGAGGTAAATTGCTGGGAGGCAGAGGCCAAAGGGTGGGAGCTAGTGGGTGGGTGGGGCTACATTCAGTTTATAAGACCCACATTTTTACCCTCTTTTAGGGGGGTAAAGGTGTGTCTTACACTCCAAAAATATGATACGTTTGGATTGTCTTGGGTATGGATGTTTTGAATTGGGTTGTGGACCTCTTGGTGCAGCAGAGTTTGGAAATCCAATGTTATTCCCTCTAAAGGATCTTTGTGACGGCCACCATAATGGTACTCGAGGGAAAAGAAGTGATGGCCAACTGAAGGACAGGATTGACAGTAGGCTTTTTCATCTGCCAGCTCCCAAGCCTATCGTCCCCCCTCCTCGATTTAGCTGCGCTGATTGTCCTTCAGCAAGATTTGTTGCCTCCCCAAACATGAATAAATAATAAATGCTCTTTTATTACAATTTATTACACTACTACGTCTTCTGAAATCCTCTATTAGGGGAAAATGGCCACGCTGCAGTTTGGATGAGCCAGCATCTGTCTCATTGCGAGACCGAGAGGCAGTTATTAATTCTCCTTTAGAGATGTCCTAGGCTTTCCTCATCATTTGGAAGTACTCCGTTTTCTGCCAATGCCATTTGTCTGAAATAATATAAGGAGGGGTTGGATTAAAAAACTTCCAAGGTCCCTTCCAATTCTGTTATTCTGTCTCTCCCTTCATTTGTATGTCTGTCCATCTATCTGCCTGCCTGTCCGCCTGCCTACCCACCCTCCTCTTCTTATGTCTGTCTGCAGGATCCAATCTGGTCAGTCACCTAAACTAGAGGATAGTTTTCTAAGGCTGTTTTTGTACCTGCTCAGCCAACAATCTTAAGTAGCTGCGAAATTGAGTGTATGTCCTTTTTCATTGCAGTGTGAGGCTATCGATGAGTTCAGGTCTCTTCTGCCAACCGCTCACTTGTGTTCGGAGGTTAGCTTCCTCCCCACCTGTCCTGTATAGCCATTGGGGCAATCTATACACTGGATCCGCTAGATTACATTAGAAGTATCTCCCACTTCCAAGCAATGTTCTGACCTAGGCTTCCCCAAAAAGCACGAAGCAGATTCCTGGTCCTGACAGAATCCCTTTTATTAAATGAATGTGAATTCCTCTCATTCACATTCATCCAAGGCCTGGCAAACAGTCTTTCAAAGGAATATTTATGACCACAGACCTTATCTAGCTTGGAAAACTGCCACGTAAATATTTTCCAAACGAGGTGCTGTTGCAAGGAAAGGCTGGGCACAGAGTCTCTGAGATTCATGGACAGATCTTCACACTCCTGAAACGAATCTAACGAATGAATTGTTTCCTGCAAAAGCCCACTCCCCTTTCGCTCCTCTTTTATTTCCTATGGGAGGGGCCAATCACTTTCCACCTGTGACTTTACTCCCAAGTCGACCCTGATTTCTCAGCTGTTTTTTTCTTCGGGCAGCTCTGCGCATGCACACACTGGGAACAGGCTCCAGCTGTTCGTCTGCTTCACTGATCTCCAACTCCGAAGGCAGCTGAGAACTGCCAGACGGCCTTGGCCCCATCTCTGTCTCTGATGCAGAGCCCTCATCCGAGCCTTTCCCAGCCTCTAGGACTGGTCCATGTTTCCCCCCAACCATCTCACTATCTGACTCTACCGCCAGCTCCACTGGCCGCTGGCGGGCCACAACAAGCGATGTTTGCAATGCATCATTTGTCCTCTTATCGTAGCCTCTGGGTGGTGTTCAGAAATCTAAATTTCTGGCCCCGGTGAACAATTCAGATTGCACCCTGCAACATTATCCTAGGACGTGTAGGACGTTGCCTTCATCCATCTGTCTGTCAACATGCCTCTCAGTCTGTCCCTTCATCTCCTTGTCTGTAAGTCCATCGAGCTGTTTGCCTGCCCAACCTTTCTGTCCTGAAAAGGCGACTCCCCGGGAAGCTCCAGTTTAGCGACAATGGAGCTGCGGGTATTTGGAGATTTTATTTTATTTCAAATTTTTTTGGAACCATCTGGTCTGCGTTTAGGACCGAGGAAGTCCCTTGATGGTGTGCGTGAATGTGTGTTCCCTTATAAAACATTCATGTGTGTTGCTTTGTTGGTGTTTGGAGTCCATGATTCTTGTTGGTCGCTGCTATTATCCCATTGCTGTTAAGTAAATTACCAAATGAATAACTTAGTTCCACCAATGGGCCGGGTGTGTAACTTTTTGCATTTTTAATTTTGCTTTTAAAAGGCCTGGGGTACCAAGAGTGTGGAAGGAATTGCCTTTCTGAGCGAGAGAGTGTGTTTTCATGTTATGGGTGCTTTGATCTTGCAGAGTCATTCTTCATTCAGCAGCTGCTTTATAACCTTCCATAATTTCTTCTTTCTGAGTATTAAGTGCCTGGAGGTCTGTCTGTCTGTCTGTCTGTCTGTCTGTCTAGTTGAACTGTGAAACTAGACAACAAAGTATCTAGTTCATTCGTTCATAAAAGCATAGAATGAAAGAGTCCACCATTTTAGAGAGGAAGGGAGGAGAAAAGGGAGGGATGGAAGGAAGGGGGCAGGATGGATGGATGGATGGATGGATGGGAGGAAAAGCAATGAGAGGGAGGGGAAGGAAGGAAGGAGGATAAATGTTGTGGAAAAGAGGGAAGGGGGAAAGGCAATGGGAGGGAGGGAGGAAAGGGAAGGGAGGAAAGAAGGAAGGGAGGAGAAATGTGGAAAAAAGGGTGGAAAAAAGTGGAAAAGGGGGAAGGAGTAAAGGCAATGGGAGGGAGGGGCAGGAAGGATGGAAGGAAGGAAGGAGGATAAATCATGTGGAAAAGAGGGAAGGAGGAAAGGCAATGGGAGGGAGGGAGGAAAGGGGAAAGCGAAGGAAGGAAAGAAGGAAGGGAGGAGAAATGTGGAAAAAAGGGTGGAAAAAAGTGGAAAAGAGAGAAGGAAGAAAGGCAATGGGAGGGAGGAAAAGGGAAAATGGAAGGAAGCATGGAAAGAGGAAAGGAAGGAAGATGGCTGCCTTCTAATTCTGTGCTTCAACACCTTGTAACACTCAGCTACAACTCAGCGCAAGTCAGCACAAACAAAAGGGAATGTGGTCTTGCTCAAAGTTCTTATTGAAGGTGGCTGGGCACATTTCACAGAAAGACGTACACAGAGAGGGGGGAGAGAGAGGGAGAGACAGAGAGAGAGAGAGAGACAGAGACAGAGAGATACACAGGCACTATTCCCAATCTTTTTTCTTTTGCCAAAGTTAAAGTCTATTATTCTAACTTTTCTTCTTCCTGGCGCTGAGCATTTAAGTGTTGCTATGACAGTGATGGGCCTGGAGGGGGAGGAGAAAGGCAACGATCATATTTTGAAAGTCGGGATCGTGGTAGGAAATTACACCTTTTGGCTACCTGAGAAATATCATTTTCAGTTTAGCAATTGTCCAGGCAGAGGGAGACCGCTGGTCTGTCTCGCCAGCTAGGAATCGTGATTGCTTGTTTTGTTCCTTCCCTTCCAGCCTCTCTCCTTTGCGGCTAATCCTAAAATTGGCGCAACTGGTAATCTGTTATCTATCCATCCTTCTCTTTATTACTCAAAAAGGAGGAGGAGGAGGAGGAGGAGGAGGAGGAGGAGGAGGAGGAGGAGGAGGAGGAGGAAGAGGTGGTGGTAGAGGAGGAGGAGGAGGAGGAGGAGGAGGAGGAGGAGGAGGAGGAGGAGGAGGAGGAGGAGGAGGAGGAGGAGGAGGAGGAGGAGGAGGAGGAGGAGGCGGAAAATAACTGTGGTGTCTATTGGCGTTTCTCTTGCAAATGTTTCATTACCCAACCGGGTAGCTTCATCAGTGCTAGCATTAGCTAGATTCCTTCTAGCACTGAAGACATTACCAAGCTGGGTCATGAAACGTCTGCAAGAAAACAATTGAGCTCACAGAGCACCAAAGACCACACAATCCTCCTCCCTGCCTCCTACTCTTCCACCTCATTCTCTTCTTCCAGCACTGATGATGTTCTCTAATTGGGTCATGAAACATCTGAGAAGGAGGAGGAGGAGGAGGAGGAGGAGGAGGAGGAGGAGGAGGAGGAGGAGGAGGAGGAGGAGGAGGAGGAGGAGGAGGAGGAGGAGGAGGAGGAGGAGATATAGAGTATTGGCAAGTGCCCTTAGCATTGCCAGAGTTAGCCCAGAGTGGATAATGGAGGCTGCAGAAATAGGAAAAATTCTTCTCTACATATGCCAGAGAATGAGAAGGAAACATTATGCACAGTTGGCATGGACTATACCATTTTGGACTACTGTTGGGGAGGGAAAAGGCACCAACTGCACAAATAATTCTTCCTGGAGTTTAAAAGAAAGAAATCTTCCACTTTCATTTCCAATGAAGAACATTTATAGCTCAGGATTGAAATGAGGGGCCCTTGGTGCTCTCTGAGCTTAGTTGTTTTCTTGCAGAGGTTTCATTATGCAATGAGGTAACATCATAAGTACTAGAAGGGAGAGGAGTTTGTGGAGAGGAGGAGGAGGAGGAGGAGGAGGAGGAGGAGGAGGAGGAGGAGGAGGAGGAGAAGAAGAAGAAGAAGAAGAAGAAGAAGAAGAAGAAGAAGAAGAAGAAGAAGAAGAAGAAGAAGAAGAAGAAGAAGAAGAACAAGAACAAGAACAACAACAACAACAACAACAAGAACAAGAACAACAAGAACAACAAGAACAACAAGAACAAGAACAACAACAACAAGAAGAACAAGAAGAAGAACAAGAAGAAGAACAAGAAGGAGGAGGTGGAGGAGGTGGAGGAGGAGGAGGGAGGGGAGGAGAAGAGGAGGACTGTGGTGCTTTCTGAGCTTCTTGCAGATGTTTCATTACCAATGTGGGTAATATTATCAGTGCTAGAAGGATGTGGGATTTGCAGAAAGGAGGAGGAGGGGACTGTAGGATCCTTGGTGCTCTCTGAGCTTGGTTGTTTTCTTGCAGACGTTTCATGACCCAACTAGGTAACATCATCAGTGCTAGAAGGGAGTGAGGTTTGCAAAGAGGAGGAGAACATCCCTTCCCATCCGATGTGGGTTTGAATAGAAGATTGCCGATTTTGACGCCTGAAGTCTCCCCGTTTTGCTAAGACTTTGGAAAATGCATACAAGAGTGGATTGATTGGAGGCATTTGTACATCACCCGGAGCCATAAATCCTGATTTATAGGCCAGGATGACAACATAGAAATCCCAAACGAAACCCACCACAGCAAGGAAGAATAAACGATGCCAGCAGAATCAATTGACAGAAATATGCAGAAGGTTGTGTATAATTCTTCGTTAGCCCCCGAAGCTGCTTCAGAAAGAAAATTGCAAGGGCTGCATTCAAAGGCGTCCGCCCTGGGATGAGACGCAGTCAGCGAAACAGAGGAAAACCAAGTTATTATTATTATTATTATTATTTTTGAAAGGCTAAAACATTGACAAATGCTCCCTGCTCCTAACTGTGCAACGGTGATAGAAGGTCTAAGATTTTTGCAACTCTGGTGTAACTGAGGGGCCCGTGGGAAACCAGGAAAGGCTCTTGAAGGTTTCATCAAAATAATAATGAAGCCTGCAAAGGCTCAGAAATAATTTCCATTTGGGAGGTTTAGAAAAAAAAGGCAAGCTACGTTTTCCCCGTTCCAACGAGTGAAATCTGTAACTCTCGGGGGAAACAGACGAGAAAAAGCCACTCGTCCATCACTTTTTCAGCTTCGTTTGTGGGGGGTTGAAAGAGCCAGTTGTTAATGCTTGTAGTAGGAGAGGCTCTGAACTTATCAAGCCGTTACAGAAACCAGGGAGGAAAAACACCTCTTAATAGCTTTGCTTGTTAATTATCTGTTTACATGAAATCGCTGGCCTCCCCTTTGTACCTGAAAAGCACAGGGGAATTCATCATCGTTTGCAAGAAGGAAAAGGAATTCCTTAGCTTTGTAGGTTTGAAGGGAGGGAAGCCGTCCCTCCTAGAAGAATGAAATAGTTTGAGAAATATTTTTTTTAAAGGCAGAATATTGGATTTCCCCTGAAAAAGAAGTGGAAATCTTTCTCTTAATGTTTTTATTATACGTTTTCCTTTATAATACATTGCATTCAATTTTACGATGATAGTCCATGTCTTTCCTTTTCCTTCCCTCCCTTCACTTCTCTCCTCTGTTTCCCTGTCCTTCCCTCCTTCCTTCTCCTCTCTTCCCCTCCCCTTCCCTCTCCTTCCCTCTTTCCTTCCTCTCTCCCCTCCCTACTTCCCTCTCTTTCCTTTTCCCCTCCTTCATTCCCCTCTCCTCTTCTCCTCTTCCCTCTGCTTTCCTTTCTCCTACTCCTCCCCTCCCCTCCACTTCCCTCTCTCCTTTCCCCTCTCTGCTTCCCTCTTCTTCTGTCTTCTTCCTTCTCCTCTTCCCTTGGCCTTTCTCTCCTCCCCTCCTCTCCTCCACTCCCCTCCACTTCCCTCTCTCCTTTCCCCTCTCTGCTTCCCTCTTCTGTCTCCTTCCTTCTGCCCTTCCCTTGGCCTTTCTCCCCTCCTCTCCACTTCCCTCTCTCCTTTTCCCTCTCTGCTTCCCTCTTCTTCTGTCTCCTTTCTTCTCCTCTTTCCTCAACCTTTCTATCCTCCTCTCCTCCCCTCCACTTCCGCCTCCTTCCCTCTTTCCTTCCTCTCTCCCCTCCCTACTTCCCTCTCCTTCCTTTTCCCCTCCTTCATTCCCCTCTCCTCTTCTCCTCTTCCCTCTGCTTCCCTTTCTCCTACTCCTCCCCTCCCTTCCACTTCCCTCTCTCCTTTCCCCTCTCTGCTTCCCTCTTCTTCTTTCTGCTCTTCCCTTGGCCTTTCTCCTCTCCTCTCCACTTCCCTCTCTCCTTTCCCCTCTCTGCTTCCCTCTTCTTCTGTCTCCTTTCTTCTTCTCTTTCCTCAGCCTTTCTCTCCTCCCCTCCACTTCCCCCTCTCCCTTCATCTCTCCACTTCTCTTTCCTTCCATGTTTTTCTTTTCGTTGCTGTATATAAATTTCCAGAAATGGAAATCTTAAGGGAGACAGAAACTCAGGGCTTCAGCTCCCTGCTCCCAGCAGATATTTGGTGCCCATTGAGAAGGACTGGGTCATCTTATCTACAAGACAAAAGACCTCCAGCTCCAGAGTGAAGGGATTAAGACAGGACCCTCCAGGACATAATAGGGTTATCCATCAGCAGGGCTCACTGCATTGCAAAATCTAAGGACATTGCATCACCCAGCAAAGTTCAACCAAATTTATCTCAGACAAGCTCCTAGGATTTGCACATAGCCCCATGGGAGTCTGACAACCAATAGAATACATTTCTTGCACAGGACCAGGAAGCTCAAGGGCAAGGCCCAAAAGAAAGTATAATACATCTCTCTCTCAACTCCATGGGGTCAGCTGCCCAGGACTTCAAACCCATGTGGCCCTGTTCACCAATAAACCATGCACTTTGGCTTGAAAACATGCCTAAATAGGATGGCATAGAGCCAGGGTGGGTGGGCAGGCCCACTCACGATTTCCACTACCAGTTCAGGCGAACCGGTCTGAACCAGCTGAATACCACCTCTGGCCACAGTTGTTGTGGCCTGCCGGAGGCCAGCAGAGTCGGGCAATGAAGAGGTTGGGGAGGAACATAGGCCAGTACTGGGGGCTGAGGAAAGCTCAGACAAAGGCTCTGCGTCGGTGAGGCAGAGGAACAGCTGGAGCCTGTTCCCAGTGTGCGCATGAGCAGAGCTGCCAGAAGACAAGAACAACTAAGAAAGCAGGGTCGACTTGGGAGTAAAGCCACAGCTCGGAGGTGATTGGCCCCTCCCAGAGGAAACAAAAGAGGAGCGAAGGGGGAGGGGGCTTTTGCAGGAAACAATCCATTCCTTCGGTCGTTTCAAGAGTGGAAAGTTCTGTTTGTGACTATAAGAGACTCTGTGCCAAGTGTTGCCTTGCCCTGCATTTGGAAGCTAGTTATCTTGCAGTTCACCAAGCGAGATAAGGTTCGTGTAGATAAACATTCCTCAGAAAGACTGTTTGCTAAAGCCTTGCTGACCGTGAATGAAAGGAATTCACAGCCGTGTAAATAAAAGAGGTTTTGCCAGGACCAAGACTCTTGCTTCTTGCTTTTTAAGGAAGCCTGGGTCAGCAATTGGGCCACGCAAACAAGCAAACGAAACCACAGCCACGAAATCACGGAACCGGTCCCTGGTACCCCAAAGTTTGGGGACCATTGTTGTAAGGCCTTGCTAGAGACACCTGGAGTTCTGATGAGGAGGGATAAAATGTGGGAAGGAAGGAGTAAGCAAAGATGAAACAACCTGAAAAGAAATCGATTTATTTCTTATTTAGCTCAGGGCTCTTATAAAAAGCCTGATGATGAAGAAGAAATTCTTTTCTTCTTCTTCCTCCAAGCTAGCAATTGAAATTAGAAACCTGCAGCTTCCCCCCACCAACATCCCATTTATCCAACGGTTGGTCCATTCGGTTCGATTTGGAAAAACGGAAGAAGAATCTGCCAAATGGTGTTTTTTTTTTCTATCCCTACTTTTTTTTCATAAGCATTTCTTAATCTCTGATGACAGCGCGATCGTAAATGTCCTTTAAATGTTACGGAACAGGAGCGAAGTTAAACTGTACAAATGTTTTGGAATTGATGTGTTTAGCATTTAAATGGCAGGCTTTTTTTTTTTCAGATGGTTTGATGCACGTCTATGGATCATTTATTTCTATGTCTCTCGGGTCTGTTTTGAAAATATTTCCTTCCAAATGAAAATGGAAAACAGTTTGGCAAAACTTTAGCAAGGGGTGATGGAAATGTTGACTTATTTGACCAAGATTTAATCATATCCTTTTCCTGGAATTCTTACAGATACCTGCTGAAGACAAGATATTATTTTAATCATTGACTTAATTTAGTACTGAGATATAAATGTAAATTCTCTCAATTCAGCTCAGCTCCTGGTGAGCTCAGTAATTATTTTAGGAGCAATGTGGAAATGGTTTTCACAGCCTTCCTTCTGATTTCTTTTTTTTGACATTCTACTTTGATACAACAGTGGTTTTTTTTTTTTATCGTAGTCTCCCTCCAAGTATTAACCAAGTCTGATTCTGCCATGTCAAGATAATGTTGGCTAGTTTGGATGAAGACAACTAAATGATATCCGGCCCACTTTGTCCCGTGGCCTTTGGCTGACACCCAAGGAGTTTGAGTTTGAGTTTATTTAATTTATAAACCGCCCCCTCTCCCCGAAGGGACTCGGGGCGGTGTACAGACAATAAATATACAATAGAACAACAAGGTAAAACACAAAACCCAGACAAACCAACTTAAACACACAGTCCGTACAATAACCAAACTAACGATAGTTAAAAATAGTTCCAATTAAAACCAATTTAAAAACCCCAAAATTTAAAATGCCATCCAGGAAGGTCAGGATTAAATTATACTATATTTCTGATCACAAGGGAGGGAGATTCCTTCCACAACGGGTCAACTCTGCTTTGAAACCTTGACAAAATGGTCATTGATCATCAGGAGAACTTCTCTCAACCGGTGCTATGTTGACACCTGAATCATAATCAGAATAGAGCTGGAAGGGACCTTGGAGGTCTTCTAGTCGAGCCCCCTGCTCAAGCAGAAAACCCTGTACTATTTCAGAAAAGTCACTCTCCAATCTCTTCTTAAAAACCTCCAGTGACGACTTTTCAGAAGGCAACTGGACTTCCTTGTTTTTTCTTTGAAGACGTTTTGCTTCTCATCCCAGAAGCTTCTTCAGCTCTGACTGGATGGTGGGGAGGTGGAAGGGTTTATATTCCTTGCAGACAGCTGGTCATTTGCATCCTTTTAGAGCAGGGGTGTCCAAACTTGAGAACTTTAAGACTTGTGGACTTCAACTCCCAGAATTCTGGGAGTTGAAGTCCACAAGTCTTAAAGTTCCCAAGTTTGGACACCCCTGTTTTAGAGGGTCAGTGAAGACCTTGGAGGTTTCTCTGTGTCCTCAGGGTCACCTGAGTGGTGCAAATGGTTCCTGTAGTCTGCAATTATTTTCCTCTGGAAATCCATTCCTACTCCCGCACCATTCCAAGGATCTTCATCCCAAATTGTGTAGCTAAAAGTCTACCCCCTTGGGAAAATAAAGTAACCTCCTCTTCTTTGTGGCAGCCTCTCAGTGTCTCCCATAGTCCTTCTTTCTTCCAGACTAGTCATGCCCAGGGTCAGGCCTGTAGTTATGTTCCTTTTAGGATCTTTGGCCTGCCACACTTTCTTATAATTTCCTATGTGTTTCATTAGTGTAGTAGTTGGGAGGGGGGAATAAAAAGGAGTAGGATTGTGGAATGTATTGTTGTCATTCTTTTATAGAAGCTCAAGGTCATCTTTTGTCTCCGCACCTCGACACCTGACCGGAAGCAGAGGGGCGTAGATGCCAGCGTGGAAGATGATGATTAGAACATGTGATGGATTATGGGGTGTGGGGGATAAGATCATGAACTTTCAACTGGGTGGAATTCCAGGAAGAACATTAGAGTTGGAATTCCATAGACGTGCTAACTTGCCTGTATGATTCAATTGGAACTTTAAGGACGATTCTGCCTTGGTCTCTGATTGATTTCATACATGGTATTTAGAACACTGACACCCAGTTCCTGCAACCGTTCTTCCTATGTTTTAGTCTCCAGTCCCCTAATCATCTTGGTTGCTCTTCTCTGCACTCTTTCCAGAGTCTCCACATCTTTTTTGTAATGTGGTGGCCAAAACTGCATGCAGGATTCCAGGTGGGATCTTACTAAGGCTTTATAAAGCGGTACTAATACTTCATGTGATCTTGATTCAATCCCTCTGTTTATACAACCAAGGATTGTATTAGCATTTTTGGCTGCTGCCGCACACGGCTGGCTCATGTTTAAGTGATTGTCCATCCCGACTCCAAGGTCCCTCTTACAGTTACTGGGGTTTTTTAACCTGCTTTTGTTTCCATTGTGTTCCAGGACACGGATATCTTGAATACGGCCATCCTCACTGGGAAAACAGTTGCTGTCCCCGTGAAGGTGATTTCTGTTGAAGAAAACAATATGGTGATGGATATCTCTGAATCGGTGGAATGCAAGTCGTTTGCTGAGGACGTGGTGAAAGTAAGTGCTAGGATCATCAGCCATGGGAGATATTTCATTCTTGGTTTTTGAGGAGTTTCACAGAGTTGGAAAAGTCATCTTGTAGGTCATCTAGTCCAACTCCCCCCTGCCCAAACAGGAGACACTACATCATTTCTGACAGATGGCAGCCCAGTCTCTTCTTGAAAGCCTCCAGTGATGAAGCTCCCACAACTTCCAAAGGCAATTTCTGTTCCATTGGTTGATTGTTCTCACTGTCAGGAAATTTCTCCTTATTTCCAGGTTGAATCTCTCCTTGGTCAGTTTCTATCTGTTATTCCTTGTCTGGCCTTCGGGTGCTTTGGAAAACAGCTTGACCCCTTCTTCTCTGTGGCAGCCCCTCCAATATTGGAAGACTCCTCTCATGTCTCCCCTGGTCCTTCTCTTCACTAGACTATCCATGCCCAGTTCCTGCAACCGTTCTTCGTATGTTTAGCCTCCAGTGCCTTCATCATCTTGGTTGCTCTTCTTTGCACTCCTTCTAGACTCTCAACGTCTCTTTTGTAGTGTGGAGTTGACTCTCTGTCCTTCAGCTCTGCACCTCCATGGTCAACTATGACCTTGTTGGATCAAGATGGTTTGCTGATTCTTGTCCCATCTTTCTGGTCAAGGTTTACTTGTTGGTGTTGCCTTTTCTTCTTCACTGGATAAACATTCAGAACTTTCCTGACAACATACTGGGTTCTGACACTCTTTTTGGGGGGAAATGTATTGATGCTGTTGACTTTATATGGATGCAAAGATGATCTGGAGCAAGGGGACAGCAACCCGCGGCTCTGGAGCCGCATGTGGCTCTTTCATCCCCTCTTCTGCAACTCCCTGTCGCTGGTCAGTGCCACAGTTGATAGGGCTTTTGGTTAGGACAGGTAGAGGAAAAAGGATGCCGTGCTAGGAGGAGACTCTGTGGTGGGGGAACCGGACTTCTGGTCCACAGAGGAAAAAGGATGCCACACTGGGAGGAGACTCTATGGTGGGAGAATGGGATTTCTGGTCAGCAGAGGAAACGTCATGCTAGGAGGAGACTCTATGATGGGGGAATTAGACTTCTGGTCAGCTACAGAATTGAACCGGGGGGGGGGGCTCCTGTTTAGGAGCTTTGAATGTTTAAGGTTGCCTGATACCCTTGATCTGGATTAACACCTGAACTTCGGTTCAGCAGTAAGCAATACCTGAGGTGAATTAAAGAGTTACGTTATAAAACAGCTGGGTTATTTGTATTCCAGATTAGCACCCATCCTGAAATTGGATCCAATGAGAGCTTCCTGAAAATATCTCTAAAATGTATTGAGGAGCACCATAGAGATAATATATGTTACTCCGGCTATTAAAGCATCCCTGCTGTATTTTAATGTGTCCGTATTAATAAAGCAGCCAACCTTCCTTTGTCTCAAGGCAATTTGAGTTTTTGGCTGGCCGCCGTTGTCTACCGACCCTTCAGACTTTCAGTTAAAGATGCAGTTTCTCAAACCTTCATCAACTGACATATGTATATGTATATGTATATGTATATGATGTATATGTATATGTATATGTATATGCTGTATATGTATATGTATATGTATATGATGTATATGTATAAGTATAAGTATATGTATTTGTGTTACAACCCCTGGTATGCCCAAATATGGGAGGAAGCTCACTACTCCTTTATTTATTTATCAGCACAAAATACAACACAAATATATATATATATATATATATATAGATAGATAGATAGAGAGAGAGAGAGAGAGAGAGAGAGAGAGAGAGAGAGAGAGAGAGAGAGAGAGAGAGAGAGAGATGATAGATAGATTGATAGTCTTGTTGTATTTGGGTCTTTTCCCATGTAAGATTGAGATTGTCTTGGCAACGTTTCAGTGAGGTCTCACTCGCCATCTTCAGGCTGCTGTTTTGGGTTTAAAGTGTGATAGGAGCTGCCGTCCCTCTACAAACCTTGGGGGGTGGGGGTGGAGTGCTGGCCCTGTTTCAGCAAGTGGATTGATTGGATGTGTGGCTGTATCATGATTGGTAGATTGGTGCTGATTGGTGCTGGCTGTGGGTGCGTTGTTGTTTCATGTTGTAACGGCCTGGGTGGTGGGTGGGGCTCGTTTGTTGACTAGGGCTGGTTTCCAGATGTCTGGTAGGCGGAAGGTATCGTCACGTTTATTCATGTTGGGGGGTGTTTCTCTATTTCGATAGCTTCCATAATTATTCTCTTGTTGAAGTGTTCTGTTTTGGAGATTAACCTGGTTCCTTCAAAATTAATTTCATGTCCTGTAGCTTTAAGGTGCTGGAAAAGGGAGGAAGTTTTTTTTTTCTTACGGCGTTCTTGTGTTCTGCGATGCGTGCATTTATTCTCCTGTTCGTTTGTCCTATGTATGTTGCAGGGCAGATTTTGCATGGTTTTTGTAGACTCCTTGGTTTTCTAGCTGGATTTTGTCTTTGGGGTTTCTTAAGATGTTGGCTATTTTTTGGTCAGTGGTGAAGGCTGTCCTGATATTGTGTTTGTGGAGAATTTTGCTGATTTTATTTGTGGTGTCTTTGATGTAAGGGAGGAGGGCGATGCCATTGTCCTGTTCTGTGTCTTGGTTCTTGGGGGGAATCTTGGTTGGTAATTGTTTTTCTTTGGAATCCGTTGGAAATTAATACGTTTGTGAGAGTGTGTAATTCAGTTTTCAGGTAGTCTTTGGTACCGGAGATGATGGTCTTGGCTACGGAGTTGATCTGTGCAGGGTGGTGATGGGATTGTGCATTTAAGTAGTGTTGGTGTGTGTTTTTTTCCAGTAGATGGTGTGTCCTAGGGAGCCATTGGGTTTTTTGTAGATTAGGACATCCAGAAAGGGAAGTTGGTCGTTTGCTTCTATTTCCATGGTGAATTGTATTTTGTGGTGTAGGCTGTTGAGATATGTGAGGAAGTTGTCCAGTTTTCCTTTCCCATGTGGCCAAATCACGAAAGTGTCATCAACATATCTAAGCCAGAGTTTGGGTTTGACAATCTCAATTTCAATCTTGCATGGGAAAAGACCCGAATACAACAAGACCAGCATACCTACACCCATGAAAATCTATGAATAGATAGATGATAGATAGATAGATAGATAGATAGATAGATAGATAGATAGATAGATAGATAGATGATAGATAGATAGATAGATGATATAGATATAGTTATGGTCCTGCAGTTAGGGTTCCAAGTAATAGATATAGAGGTGGCATTCAGCAGGTTCTGAGAAGTTATGGAGAACTGGTAGTGGAAATTTTGAGTAGTCCGGAGAACGGTAAATACCGTTCTGGCCCCACCCCCATCTATTCTCTGCCTCCCGAGTCCCAGCTGATCGGAAGGAACTGGGGATTTCGTAGAATCCTTCCCCCAGGAGTGGGGAGGGAATGCAGATTTTGCAGTATCCTTCCCTTACCACACCTACCAAGCCACGCCCACAGAACCGGTAGCAAAAAAAATTGAATCCCACCACTGAATAGATCTATTTCAAGCAACACTCCAAGGCAAGTAGATTCCTTAAAGAATAGCTTTATTGGAAATATCATATTGACACATATCTGGTGAAAACCAACTCTGAAAAGTCCTGCTGTTTTCACCTACTTAAAAGTAAAAGTTTTCCCCCTCCCCAAACAAACAGTCACATGGTCCAATCAAGGTGCTGTCTGGTTGCCTGGTGACATCACCCCTCCTTCCTCTGACCAGGTGTGAGAACATCCTTGGTTCCCAAGAGTATTTTATTTTCACTACAATAAATACAGCTATCTCTAACCCCCCCCCCCCACTCCGTATCTGTTCTGGCCCAACCTTAGCAGAAGCAAGAAACAGACTCCTTGTCACAACCCCCCCCCCCTCTTTATTTACCTCTTGTGAATTAATGGCATTCACCCACCAAAAAGTCCAGGCAATAGTCCTTCAAGGAATTAACTGCAGTACAGACCTTATCAGTTCCTTGTGATAATTGCCAGGCCGTGAGCTCCCAGCTGAAAGGCTGCAAATTAAGTTCTGGCAAGCAGTCTCTGAGGCACGAAACACAATGAGCAAAATCTTCAGAAATACGAACTGTTGTCTCCTACGACCACCACTCCCCTTTCCTTCTATTTATTCCCTAGCCAGGGAGGTGCCATTCAGCATCCACATGTGCTTTGCTTCCCGAGAGTCGGGAACGACTAGCACATATGTGCGAGGGGAACCTTTACCCAGATAATTACAGAACATAGAGTACCAGAGTTGGAAGGGATTCAGAGGTCTTCTAGTCCAACCCCCTGATCAAGCAGGTAACCCTATATCATTCCAGACAAATGGTTGTCCAGCCTCTTCTTAAAAGCCTCCAGTGATGAAGCTCCCACACCTTCTGAAGGCAAGTCGTTCCAACGATTAATTGTTCTCACTGTCAGGAAATTTCTCAGTTCTAGGTTGGCACCGTGCTCAAAAATTTCAAGAAACATTAAAGGAAACCAGAAAAGTGTGGACCAATAAACCATAAAGCAGATCATGAAGGGTGAGACTTAATATTTTACACACTCGCTCTTGCTATATACCTCTTGGCATACCAACCAAGTCTAGTCCATAAAACATGAACATCATTGAAAAGTTGGCAATTCTCTATCCTTAGCAATATAAGTGACACCCTCAAAGTGTAACTGATGTTCCAGGATATTTAGCCAGTTCTTTTGCTATCTCTCTCCTGGTTTGGCTTATCAACAGCCCTCTCCTTGTCTGGATTCTGAATTTACACTCCTCCCTGCAGTTATAAAAGTCCTCAATCTCCCAAGGACGGGTCTGACCTTTTAAAAAGTGGACCAGAAGATATTTACAGTGGCACTAAACCATGAAGAATAAATAGGCCACGTTTTTTCGCTGTCTCAGCAAGATTCATCCAAGATGCTTTCTCGATGTCTATTAATAACAAGGGTTCCGGGCTTTGGGAATCTCTTCCCTTCCTGGAAACTTAGAAAAGGAGCCAGTTATTTTTATTTTTTATTTGCAAAACTTGAGGGGGTGAGGAAATCACTTCCCTCTCTGGAACAGATTGCTCAGATTTGAACTCTAGCCTTGCTTTGGCAGTCAAGTGTCTTCTATTTATTTCTGTGTCTCTATTCAAATGCAAGCGAGTCACGCATGTGCTGAGGTTGGCAGCAAAGGAATTCAACAGAGAGCAGACATAGAATAAAGGAGAATATCTGTAGCTCAGGGTTGGCATGAGGGGGCCCTTGGTGGTCTCTGAGCTTGGTGGTTTTCTTGCAGACGTTTCATTACCCAACGAGGTAGCTCCATCAGTGCTAGAAGGCAGAGAGGTTTGCAAACAGAAGGAGGACTGCGGGGTCCTTAGTGGTCTCTGAGTTTCGTGGTTTTCTTGCAGATGTTTCATCACCCAACTAGGTAGCATCATCAGTGGTAGAAGGGAGTGAAATTTGCAGGAGGGAGGAGGAAAGGAATTGTATAGTCTCTGCTCTCTGAGCTTGGTGGTTTTCTTGAAGACATTTCAGGACCCAAGTAGTCAGCATTATCAGTGCTATAGAAGGGAGTGAAGTTTGCAGGAGGAGGAGGAGGAAGAGGAGAACGACTGTGGGGTCCTTGGTGCCCTCTGAGCTTGGTGGTTTTCTTGCAAATGTTTCATTACCCAACTAGGCGACATCATCAGTGGTAGGAGGGAGGGAGGTTTGCAAAGAGAAGGAGTCCCAGACTAAGCTAGCACTGATGATGTTACTGACTTGGCTAATGAAATGTCTGCAAGAAAACAACCAAGCTTGAGGAGCACTTGAGGACCCTCTCCTCCTCCTCCTCCTCCTCCTCCTCCTCCGCCTCCGCCTCCGCCTCCGCCTCCTCCTCCATCATCATTCTGCAAACCCCACTCCCTTCTAGCATGATGACATCCCCTAGTTGGTCATGAAACATCTTCAAGAAACCACCAAGCTCAGGGAGCACCATCAATCCTACTTTCTTCCTCCTCTCCCCTTCCTCCTTCTCCTCCTCCCTCTCCTTCTCCTCCTTCTTCTTCTCCCCCTTCCTTCTCCTTCCCCTCCTTCTTCCTTTTCCCTCTCCTCCTTCTCCTCCTTCTCCCTCTTCCTTCTCCTTCTTCCTTCTCCCTCTTCCTTTTCCCTTTCCTCCTTCTCCTACTTCTCCCTCTTCCTTCTCCTTCTTCTTCTCCCTCTTCCTTCTCCTTCTTCCTTCTCCCTCTTCCTTCTCCTCCTCCTTCTCCTTCTTCCTTCTCCTTCTTCCTTCTCCCTCTTCATTTTCCCTTTCCTCCTTCTCCTACTTCTCCCTCTTCCTTCTCCTCCTTCTTCTCCCTCTTCCTTCTCCTCCTCCTTCTCCCTCTTCCTTCTCCTTCTTCCTTCTCCCTCTTCCTTCTCCTCCTCCTTCTCCTTCTTCCTTCTCCTTCTTCCTTCTCCCTCTTCATTTTCCCTCTCCTCCTTCTCCTCCTTCTCCCTCTTCCTTCTCCTTCTTCCTTCTCCCTCTTCCTTTTCCCTTTCCTCCTTCTCCTACTTCTCCCTCTTCCTTCTCCTTCTTCTTCTCCCTCTTCCTTCTCCTTCTTCCTTCTCCCTCTTCCTTCTCCTCCTCCTTCTCCTTCTTCCTTCTCCTTCTTCCTTCTCCCTCTTCATTTTCCCTTTCCTCCTTCTCCTACTTCTCCCTCTTCCTTCTCCTTCTTCCTTCTCCCTCTTCCTTCTCCCTCTCCTCCTTCTCCCTCTTCCTTCTTCCTCTTCCTTCTTCCTTCTCCTTCTTCTCCCTCTTCCTTCTCCTTCTTCCTTCTTCTTCTTCTCCCTCTTCCTCCTCCTCCTTCCTTCTCCCTCTCCTCCTCCTCTTCCTCCCTGCAAACCTCACTCCCTTCTAGCATTGATAATGTTATCTAGTTTGGATAATGAAATGTGTGCAAAAATACAACCACCAACCAAGCCCAGGGAGCAGCAAGGATCCCTCAGATACATCTAAGTGAACGAACCCAGTGGGATGTGTCAGGATTTGAAGGACAAAAATCTCTTTCGCCTTTTCCTGCGGGCCTCTTTAAAGGCTAAAGAATGCTAATCAACCTGAGGAAGTTAGTAAAATTCAATACTTTTTAAGTATCTCCTCTAACATTGATGCTGAGATAAAATATGTGTATATCTTTGGTAGCTTTCCACCTGACCTCGAAGTTCAGGAGTTGCTAAACTTGAAGGTTGGAGGACCTGATGTGCAGTAGGTGTTTTGAACGTTGGACTAGGATTGCAGAGGTTCAGGATGGAATTCCTGCTTAGCATAGCAAGCTACATCCATCCTGCATTAGAAGTCGATCAAATATCCCATGATCCCCAACTCTTATGAGAATTTTTTTCAATGTGCAAATGTCCCATGATCTTCAACAAATGATGAGATTTCCCAGATTTTCCTACTCTTCAAAAGAAAAACAAGAAGAAAGTCCAGTTGCCTCCTGAAAAAGCCCCTTTGGGGCAACCATGATTTGGATGACTGAGAATCTCTGTAGACTTGTAACTATACAATTTGGGATGAAGACCCTTGGAATGGTGTGGGAATAAGGAATGGATTTCCAGAAGAAAAATTGCAGAGTACAGAAAACATTTGCACCTCTCAGTTGACCCTGAGGACACCGATAAACCTCCAAGTGCCTCAACGGTTCTCTAAAAGGATGTAAATGACCAACTGTCTGCAAGTATAAATCCTTCCATTCCCCACCATCCAAGTCAGAGCTGAAGAAGCTTCTTGGATGAGAAGCAAAACCTCTTCAAAGAAAAAACAAGGAAGTCCAGTTGCCTCCTGAAAAAAAACCTTTGGGATGAGATTTCCTAGTAAGAAAGCATCCTGTGATCCCTGACTCTCATCAGATTCCTCAATGAGCAAATGTCCCATAAATCCTCAACTCTTTCCCTGTGGAAATATCCCATCGTCCCCAAGGCTTATCAGATTACCCAATGAGCAAATGTTCCATGATCCCCAAATCTGGTCAAATGTCTGTGTTAACAGATGAGATCTTGTGCGAGTTGCAGGCATCTTTCTAGGAATGCTTCCAAACCTCAGGAGATCTCCCGTGATCTTGGGAGATCTCTAACTCCTTTGAACTTTCTTTCTCACTCCTTTTTCTTACCATTGAACAAGACTGTGCTATAAGGGAGGTTGCCCCAAAACATCAAGATCAAGATACAATCAAGATACAATTAAGAGCTATAAAGCCTTAGTAAGACCACACCTAGAGTATTGCATCCAGTTTTGGTCACCACGCTACAAAAAAGAGGTTGAGACTCTAGAAAGAGTGCAGAGAAGAGCAACCAGGATGATGAGGGGACTGGAGGCTAAAACATACGATGGACGGTTTGAATTGAATTCAATTTATTAGCGCTTATAGACCGCCCCCTCTCCCGAAAGGGACTCGGGGCGGTGTACAGTCCATGTCAAAGAACAACATTAAAACAATTAAAATTACTAAATGGACAATATATATATACAGATATAGAATAGATGGATAAGAGGAGGATAAAAGATGTGCAGGACTGTATTGCTAATAAGTAATTAAAATATACAAACATTAAAATCCCAATACCCTATAAAATTAAGTCTACAGAATAATCCCCTTAAAAAACCAGTAAAAATATAAATGCCAGGAGATAGGCATTGAAATTATGCCAGGCCAGCCAGTCGGAACAGGTGAGTCTTTAGTTTCTGCCGGAAGGAGCGGAAGTCGGTGGTGGTTCTAATGTCGAGGGGGAGGTCATTCCAGAGGGTTGGGCCCATCACAGAGAAGGCCCTACTCCTTGGCGTCGCCCGCTGGCATTGCCTAGCGGACGGCACCAGGAGAAGCCCCTCCCTGTGAGAGCGAATTGGCCGCTGGGATGTATGTGGGAGGACGTGATCCCGCAAGTAACTGGGCCCTATGCCATGGAGCGCTTTAAAGATGGTGGTCAAGACCTTGAAACGCACCCGAAAGACCACAGGCAGCCAGTGCAGCTCGCGCAGGAGCGGTGTTACATGGGAGTACTTGGTACTCCCCATGACTGCCCGCGCGGCTGCGTTCTGGACTAGCTGCAGTCTTCAGGCGCGTCCCAAGGGAAGCCCCATGTAGAGAGCATTACAGTAGTCCAGGCGAGACGTCACCAGTGCATGAGTGACCGCGCGTAGGGCATCTCGGTCCAGGAGGGGTTGCAGGAACTGGGCCTGGCTAGTCTAGTGAAGAGAAGGACCAGGGGAGACACGATAGTAGTCTTCCAATATTTGAGAGGCTGCCACAGAGAGGAAGGGGTCAAGCTATTTTCCAAGGCCAGACAAGGTATAATGGATGGAAACTGAACAAGGAGAGATTCAACCTGGAAATAAGGAGGAATTTTCTGACAGTGAGAACAATCCACCCATGGAACAGAAGTTGCCTTCAGAAGTTGTGGGAGCTTCATCATTGGAAGCTTTGAAGAAGAGACTGGACTGTCATTTGTCAGAAATGGTGTGGGGTCTCCTGCTTGGGCAGGGGGTTGGACTAGATGACCTACAAGGTCCCTTCCAACTCTGTTAATCCCAGCTGTGCTTAATCACCAGCTCCAGACTAGGTGAGTTGACAATGTGAATTGGCCATGACAAAAGAGTTATGTTGACCTTAAATTTCTTTATTCTGCCTTTATTTCTATTCGGTCCCTTTTACTTGCGATGAAAGCTGTTTGCGAGAGAAGCGACAGATGTTGGATTTCATGTCTGGGAGCAATATTTTATTCCATATATCCGGGGTAGCAGGAAGCTTTCGTGAGTTCATGGACCGAGGCTCTTTGCCCCCTTTTTCCCCCCAAAGTAAAATCTCTTATTGCATTCTTACAGGCTGAAGATTTAGAGAGAGGATATTGTTTAATTAAGCACACATACCAGGAGGTGTTAGATGCTACAGTGACAAGGAACTGAATTTTTCAGGCTTACAACATCCTTCTAGGCTTATTCCCACCTTGTCAACGAGTGTTAAATTATGAGAAAAGGTGAATAGTTAGGAAGAAGCCCATTTTAATGCGTTATGGGTTTTAATGCGCATGTCATACTTGATTAATACCTCCCATCAACTTGGCTTAGTGGTGTAAAAGGACGCAGTGGCTCAGTGGCTAAGACGCTGAGCTTGTCGATCAGAAAAGTCAGCAGTTCGGCGGTTCAAATCCCTAGTGCCGTGTAATGGAGTGAGTTCCCGTTACTTGTCCCAGCTTCTGCGAACCTAGCAGTTTGAAAGCATGTAAAAACGCAAGTAGAAAAATAGGAACCACCTTTGGTGGGAAGGGAACAGTGTTCTGTGCACCTTCGGGAGTTGAGTCATGCCGGCCACATGACCACGGAGACGTCTTTGGACAGCGCTGGCTCTTCGGCTTTGAAACGGAGTTGAGCACCGCCCCTAGATTTGGGAACGAGTAGCACATATGTGCAAGGGGGAAACCAACCCAACCTAGTGGTGTAAGAGAAGTTTATTCCATCTCTCAATTTTATACAAATTTACTCAGAATCAACTTTCCAGAATTCTAAATGTCTATGGAGTTTCTCAGTCATCCATGCCATGGCTGTCCCAAACGTCTGTTTTTCTCTCTCTCAAAAGGCAACTGGACTTTGTTTTTCCTTGAAGATGTTTCGCTTCTCATCCAAGAAGCTTCTTGGGTTCTGAGTGAATGGAGGAGGTTGGGAGGATTCATATTCCTTGCAGTCATCCTGTCGTTAGTGCTCTTTCGGAGAGTCCTTGAGGCCACTTGGACCGATGAACCTCCTCCACCATTCAGTCAGAAGGGAAGAAGCTTCTTGGATGAGAAGCAAAACGTCTTCTGGGAAAAAATAAAAAGTCCACTTGCCTTTTGAAAAAGCATCTTTGGGACACCGGAATTCTGTTCCTACGGTTGCTTCCCCACTCAGCCAGATATTTCGATCGGATCTGGCATTTCTTTCCACCCATCAAGTCCTCCCCATGCACAGATGTTGTCATTTGGCGGCACTAAAAATGTTGTTGAAAGATGTAAGCTGTTCCAAATCAGGCGGCCTTTTGCAATTGACTTATGGGGGTTGTGTCAATGCCGATGATGTTCAAGTGATGCTCCAGATGTTTTGCAATTATACCCAAGGCACCTTTTACTGTTGGTACTACATGTCAACTAAAGTTTCCACAGTGAGAGAAAGGGCGGGGGAATTTCTTTCAGCTAAAGTCAGATCTCAGATTACTGCAGGAGGCTTGGGAGGGTGCACCTCATTGGAGAATGTGATTTATGACACAGATGGAGGGGAGGAACAGGGGTAAAGTTCAACCATAAAGCAAACAAAGCTTAGATCTGACTGCGAAAAGGCCTTGCCTAATGGCGCTCCTAATAAACGACTAGTTTTGCATTGAAATTTGGCTCAATACCCATGAATCAATTAGGGCATTTTTAGGAAACCTGACACTACCTTTGCAAACAATCTCTTCCTATCCCAAGTCCTTGGGAAGGAGTCCAAATCCAGCTGCCAGTTCTTTAGCAGGTGTTGGCCTCCATTCATGCCAAGTTCTTCCCAAGAACCATATATCAGCAGCTCCAAGTAGTGATTAATACTCTTCATCGTTATTATTATTTCTCAAAGCAGCCCTTCTATTTTTTCTTCTCCCTTTAGACGTTACAAATCCCTAGGACGGTTCTGTACAAGGAATAAAACACCCAGCCAAAACAAAAAACAAAAAAAAAACCCTCCATTCCTTCTATGACAGTCCATTATCTCTTTTTTATGGTTGGATTTATGCTGCTGAACTTTTCTTTTCATTCAACTTCAGGGCAGCCTCCCCTCTTCTCACCGGCAGCCTTGAACTGGATTTATTATTTAGCATGTAAATATTGTCCCAGAATAGAAGCATACATTAGCAGAGCCAATTTCAGAGGGAAAGCCGTAATCGCTTCTTTGATCAGTGTTGGATTTTACAGACCACTGACTTTCCTCCTCTGCTAACATGGCTGGGGACAAGCTGGCTGGTAGAGATAGATAATGGATGGATGGAAAGAGAGAAGACAGAGAGAAACAGAGAGATGATACAGGGACGATGGACAGTCAGACAGATATAAAGAATAGATAGATATCATTGATAAATAAAAATCATTGAAAGAAACAAAAAGTGCAGAAAGATTAGATACTGTAGATATGATAGATAGATAGATAGATAGATAGATAGATAGATAGATAGATAGATAGATAGATAGATAGATAGACAGATATAGAGACAGACAAACAGACAGGCAGATAGTTATACATAATAGATATCATTGTTGATAGATAAAAATCATTGAAAGAGACAAAGGATACAGAGTGGATAGATAGATAGATAGATAGATAGATAGATAGATAGATAGATAGAGAGAGAGATAGATACATACATACATACATACATACATACATACATACATACATACATACAGTGGGTGGGTTGGGAGGATGATGGTAGGCTGTTGATAAATGATGGCTAGATAGGTAGATGAAAGATAATAGAATGATAATATAGATAGCTAGATACAATAGATGGATGGATGGATAGAAATATAGATGGGTGGGTGGGTGGGTGGATAGATAGGAAGGAAGGAAGGAAGGAAGGAAGGAAGGAAGGAAGGAAGGAAGGAAGAAAGAAAGATAGATGATAGATGATAGATAGATAGATAGATAGATAGATAGATAGATAGATAGATAGATAGATAGATAGAATGAGATAGATGAAAGATAGCTAGAATGGATGGACAATAGATAGATGATATAGTTGATAGATGATTGGTAGGTAGGTAGGTAGGTAGGTATAGATGATTAGATAGACAGACAGACAGACAGACAGACAGACAGATGCTAGATAAAGAGAGAGAGAGAGATGATAGAAGAGAGAAGATGGCTACAGCTAGATGGATGGATGGGAGAGAGAGGGGGGGAGAGATGGTTGCCAAAGAGACTCTATGATAACATTGTCATCATAACAGTTCTTAAAAGTGTCATAAATGTTGCCAAAAACCTTGCAACCATGCACATTGGGTCATACGTATTTCCAGTGAAATCATTAAGCCTCACTGAAGGCCCAGGCCCGAAAAGCTAAATGGGTATGGTCTGATCATATCAAATGCCAAGTACCCACCTGGCTCTCAAAATTCCAGATCGGCACCAAAGATCTCCTCCAAAGATAGCCAATCCATGGCAATCGCTCACTCAGCGACATCCCCTGATTCTATCTTGACCTCTTCCTCATTTCATCCTTCTCTAGGTCTCTGATCGATGTGACTATGTTTTTGTCAATGGCAAAGAGATGAAAGGAAAAGTGAATGCTGTGGTAAACTTCACCTACCAGTACCTCAGTGCCCCCCTGCGGCTTACGGTTTGGGTCCCGCGCCTGCCTCTTCAGATCGATGTGTCTGACACGGAGCTGAACCAGATCAAAGGTTGGAGAGTCCCCATTGTTTCCAACCAGAGGTGGGTTTTGTTGGTTGGCTTGAGATTTGTGGCCTCGGTCTAAGTCCAACGGACTCCGTGTCCTTCTGTTTCTGTTGCGCCTTCTTTTTCAACCCACTGTTCTGCTTCGTTCTCTTCTTTCAGTAGATAGGGGAGAGGAGTTTACAAAGGGGACCGGAAAAGGAATAGATTCCTAGGGTGATCCACCTCAGTTTTTCCCCCCATTCCAGAGGACCTGGTGCAGTGGTTAGAGTTGGATTGGATTCAGGGAAAATCAAGCATCAAGCTGCCACTCGATCATAGGACTTTCTGAAATATGTGTCTCTCCTCTATCTCTATCATCTACCTACCTACCTACCTATCTACCTATCTCCATCATCTATCTGTATATCTCTATCTTCTATCTATCTGTATATTTATCTGTATATCTATTATCTGTCTGACTGTCCATCATCTACCTACCTACCTTCTGTACCTATCTACCTATCTATCAACTACCTGTCTATCTATCATCTATTATCCATCCATCCATCCATCATCTATCTGTCCATCCATCCATCGATCTATCATCTACCTATCTAACATCTATTATCCATCCATCCATCATCCATCCATCCATCCATCCATCCATCCATCCATCCATCCATCTATCTATCTATCTATCTATCTATCCATCATTTACCTATCTATCATCTATTATCCATCCAACCATTCATCCATCCATCCATCTATCATCTACCTGTCTATCTATCATCTATTATCCATCCATCCATCATCTATCTGTCCATCCATCCATCCATCTATCATCTACCTGTCTAACATCTATTATCCATCCATCATCCATCCATCCATCCATCCATCCATCTATCTATCTATCTATCTATCTATCCATCTATCCATCATTTACCTATCTATCATCTATTATCCATCCAACCATTCATTCATCCATCCATCTATCATCTACCTGTCTAACATCTATTATCCATCCATCATTCATCTATCTATTTATCTATCTATCTATCTATCTATCTATCTATCTATCTATCTATCATCTATCTATCATCCATCATATTTCTCCCTCTCCCTCCCTCCTTCTCTTTCTCTCTCTCCCTTTCCCCCTCCTCCCTCCCTCCCTCCCGCTCTCTCTCCCCTCCCTCCCTCCCTCTAATGTAGTTTATATAATTATTGAGAGGGGAGGATAACATATGGGCAATTCCATTTAAGAAGTGAAGAAACAAATATAATTGGCTCGGGGTAATTGCAAATTCTCCCCTAAAGGAAGCCTTCATTGGAGATTAGTCCATGAACCAACAATGGATTGTCCTCTCCAAACATCAGAGAGCTCCCCGTTGACTATAGAGAATCTCCCTACAAGGGCATCTTCTTTGAAGACGAAGCCATGGCGGTTTTAAAGTGTCGTGTGCATATTTGAACACATTGAGCATGAAGTTCATCTCTAAATGCTCATTTTTCAGATTGACGCGAGACAGTGATGATGAAGATGAAGATGAGCGGAAGGGAAGAGGCTGCACCCTCCAGTACCAGCATGCCATGGTGCGGGTCCTCACTCAGTTTGTGGCCGAAGATGCTAGCCCATCAGGGCAGCTGTCCTATTTGTTGGGCTCCGACTGGCAGATGGACATAACAGATTTGGTGACGGACTTCATGAAGCTTGAGAAACCTCACGTGGCCCAGTTACAAGGAGGCAAAGTTCTAGTTGGGCAGGAAGTTGGCATGACAATGGTCCAGGTGAGTCTATCACGTGGGTATCAGAACATCCCTGCCTTGATATTCCATTCTATAAAGATATTTGAGAGAAAGGGACAGTGAAACTTCGATCTTTACCAAGTCTGCCTTACTATTACTATTAATCTTCTCATCGTTCTCATCACCCATCTCCTCCCACGTATGACTGCAGGACTGTAACTTTGTTGCTTGTATCCTTACGATTTATATGGATTGTTTCCTAATATGATTTGATTGCTTATTTGTACCCCATGACTGTCATTAAGTGTTGCACCTTATGATTCGTGACAAATACATCTTGTCTTTGTGTACACTATTCTGCTCTGCTCTGCCCTGCCCTGTCTATCCTATCCTGAATTCTATTCCTATTCCTATCGTATCGTATTGTATTGTATTGTATTTGTATTTCTATTCCTATTCCTATTCTCTTCTATTCCTCTTCCTCTTCCTATTCTATTCTATTTCTATTTCTATTCCTATTCTCTTCTCTTCCTATTCCTATTCTGTTCTATTTCTATTTCTATTCCTATTCTCTTCTCTTCCTATTCCTAATCTGTTCTATTTCTATTCCTATTCTCTTCTCTTCCTATTCCTATTCTATTCTATTTCTATTCCTATTCTCTTCTCTTCCTATTCCTAATCTGTTCTATTTCTATTCCTATTCTCTTCTCTTCCTATTCCTATTCTATTCTATTTCTATTTCTATTCCTATTCTCTTCTCTTCCTATTCCTAATCTGTTCTATTTCTATTCCTATTCTCTTCTCTTCCTATTCCTATTATATTCTATTCTATTTATATTTCTATTCCTATTCTCTTCTCTTCTTATTCCTATTATATTCTATTCTATTTATATTCCTTTCTCTTCTATTCCTATTCTATTCTATTCTATTTCTATTTCTATTGGATGGGAGACAACAGACTCATACTCAACCCCTCCAAGACGGAGTGGCTGTGGTTACCGGCCCCCCGATTCAACCAGTGTATTCCATCGCTGGCCATCGGGGGCGAGCAGCTGGCCCCCGTGGAGCGGGCGAGCAATTTGGGCGTCCTCCTAGACGCCCGGCTGTCTATGGATGACCATGTGGCAGCCGTGGCGAGGGGGGCGTTCCACCAGGTTCGCCTGGTGTGCCAATTGCCCCCCCTATTGGACCGGGATGCCCTTCGCACAGTCACTCACGCGCTGGTGACGTCCCGTCTGGACTACTGCAATGCTCTCTACATGGGGCTCCCCTTGAGGTGCGCCCGGAGACTACAATTGGTCCAGAATGCGGCCGCGTGGGCAATTATGGGGAGAACGAGGTTCACCCATGTAACACCTCTCCTGCGCGAGCTGCACTAGCTCCCTGTGGTCTACCGGGTGCGCTTCAAGGTGCTAATTACCATCTTTAAAGCGCTCCATGGCACAGGACCTCGTTATTTGCGGGATCGTATCCTGCCCCATACATCCCTGCGACCAATCCGCTCTCACAGAGAGGGACTCCTCCAGGTGCCTTCCACTAGGCAGTGCCAGAGGACGGCGCCCAGGAGTAGGGCCTTCTCTGTGATGGGCCCAACCCTCTGGAACGACCTCCCCCCAGACATTAGGACAACGACTGATCTCCGCTCCTTCCGCACGAAACTCAAGACCCACCTGTTCCAACTAGCCTGCCTGGCTTAATTAGAACTCTCTAACCTCCCTGGCAATTTTAAACTGTAAATTTAAATTTTGGGGGTATTTTAACTGTTTTAATTGTTGTAATTTTACTGTTATTTATTTTAACTTTGTGGCTTTTATTTCTATTTGAATTGTTAAATGTTGATGTATTTACCTCCTCCATGCCACACGCCTATATCTTTGATTGTACGTCGCCCCGAGTCCCTTCGCGGAGAGGGTGCGACTGATAAATCGAATAAAATAATAAAAATAATAAAAATATTCCTATTCCTATTCCTATTCCTATTCTCTTCTCTTCCTATTCTATTTCTATTTCTATTCCTATTCTTCTTCTCTTCCTATTCCCATTCCATTCTATTCCTCTTCTCTTCTCTTCTCTTCTATTCTATTCTATTCTATTCTATTCTCTTCTCTTCTCTTCTCTTCTACTCTATTCTAATGTTCCTAAGAGGATCTCTCTGTTGACTTCCAAAGGTCCTTTCTCCACTATCTGACTCCATCTTGGCTGAGAAGACCGTGATGGTGTTGGACGACAAGGTGACCATCACCGATATGGGAGTCCAACTAGTAGCTGGGTTGTCCCTGGTCCTTCAGCCCAGCACAGCTGGTCATCAAGCTTTCGTGGCTACCACCGTAGCTCAAGACTTGCTTCACACTCACAAACAGGTAGAGCATTTTGGGTTTTTCTGAGTCGTTACACTGAGCACCTATGGCTCCAGAATCTCACTTCATCTTTAACCACCAGTCCTTAGTATCAAAAACATACGGAGGGATGTATTCTGATCTACGCTTCCCAGGAAGCAAACACCTGGTCCCAACAAAAAAACCTTTTATTGATTTACTGTGAATTCTGCTCATTCACATCCAGCAAAGTCTTTCAAGGGAGGACTTACAGTCACAGACCTTATCTGGCTTGGAGAGCTGCCAGGCCGAGATCTGCAAAACTTGGCAAGGAGTCTCGGAGAGTCACAAACCGATTAAGGGAACTAATGATCTCCTGCAAACTCCACTTCCCTTTCATTCCACTTTTATTTCCTCTGGGAGGGACCATTCACCGTCCACCTGTGGCCTTACTCCCAAGTCGACCCCTGTTTTTTAGCTGTTCCCTTTGTCTGGCAACTCTGCACATGTGCACACTGGGAACAGGCTCCAGCTGTTCCTCTGCCCCACTGATGTCTGACTCTGAAGGCAGCTGATAACTGTCAGACAGCCCTGGCCCCATCTCTGCCTCCGACGCAGAGCCCTCATCAGAGCCTTCCCCAGACTCCAGGACTGGCCCATGTTCCTCCCCAACCTCCTCACCGTCCGAATCTCCTGCCAGCTCTGCTGGCCACTGGAGAGCCACAACAGGATGGAGCAATGAAACTGTTCCTCAAATGGGGAGAGTCATTACGCCTTCTTACTTTATGGCCTCCTCTAAAAGCTTACTTCTTCACAAATATCCCACAGAGGTCCAGCCATGTTCTTCCCAAGGCAGTGGTAAAACCTTTTAAGCTAAATGGGTATACATTTGTACCAATTGTTCCAAAGAAGAAAAGACCGTTCTCATGTTTAAATGATGTTTGCGTCAAGGGACAAATCCTCTTAGAAGAGATTTCCCCGCCCCCCTCTGGCTATTTCCTACCTGGAAGGTATAATAATCCTTGAAGACCATTAAACTGAAGGGCTCCCTTCTGCATTGCTTAAAAAGTATCAGATTTATTGATCGGATCTATTGATTAAGCATTCCAGCCCTGTAAAGAGGCACTCTCTTTCGCCTTCCCATTACAGCTGATTTATGTCAGGAAACAACCATCTCCTTGAAAATTTTCTAGAACAAGTTAAAAAAAAACCAATGATAGTCTGGGCCAAAATGTTTGGCTGTTCCATAGAATTAGATAAACGGCAAAAACTTTGAGAGAGACATTACGAAATGACAATGGCTGCTGCATATAAGGAAAATCTTTATAAAAGATAAGATGATTGTGGCACCATGACAGATTTAAAGCCAGACATATTTTTGTTAGGTATAATACCAGAAATTATTAAGATTAAGCGACTAGACACTTAACGCTACATGTATGGACAGCTGTGAGAATTGTATTTGCACAATATTGGGGAAATGAGAACACCCCACCAGATGAAAGCATAGTTAGGAAAATATTGGACTGTGGAGAGATGGATAGGTTGACATTGAAAAGAAAAAGATAAAGGAGATACAGCGTATTTTCCAACATGGAAGAGGTTTTATCAATGGTTAGAGATATGAGGTAGAAATTAGATGAAGAAAGATTATTGAGGGTAGAACAAGGAGCAATGGGTGGAAACTAATCAAGGAGAGAAGCAACTTGGAACTAAGGAGAAATTTCCTGACAGTTAGAACAATTAATCAGTGGAACAGCTTGCCTCCAGAAGTTGTGAATGGCCCAACACTGGAAGTCTTTAAGAAGATGTTGGATAGCTATTTGTCTGAAACGGTATAGGGTTTCCTGCCTAGGCAGGGGGTTGGACTAGAAGACCTCCAAGGTCCCTTCCAACTCTGCTATTGTATTGTATTGTATTGTATTGTATTGTATTGTATTATTGTTATGCATAAGTGAAATATGTATGTTTTTTTTATAATTATAAGTAAAATAAAGTTAAGATTCCCCTCACACATATGTCCTAGTCATCCAGACTCTAGGGGGTGGTGCTTATTCCTGTTCCAAAGCTGAAGAGCCAGTGCTGTCCGAAGACATCTCTGTGGTCATGTGGCCGGCATGATTAAACCCCGAAGGTGCACAGAACGGTTACCTTCCCTTCCCAGTTTTTCCTTATTTTTCTACTTGCATTTTTTACATGCTTTCGAACTGCTAGGTTGGCAGAAGCTGGGACAAGTAACGGGAGCTCACTCCACTAGGGATTCGAGCCGTCAAACTGATCGATAAGTTCAGTGTCTTAGCCACTGAGCCACCGTGTTAATTGTTATCATTTCAAAAAAGAAAGAAAAGTCGGTAGGCTTTCACCAGATTCATGAACCTCAAAGCTAGTATGGAATAACAAGCTTGGGAAAATAAGAGTTACGGATAGTAACTTGGGAAACATAAATAAAGGAAGTCCTTGACTTTCCAACTGTCTGTTTAGTGGTGATCTGAAGTTAAGAGACCTCGGAAGCAGTTGGGTCCCAGTAGTAACTGGGATTCAACTGCAATAATTATTAATTATTAATCAATAGCAGTAATTCCAAAACCTGGAATTAAGGAGAAACTTCCTCACAGTGAGGCCAGTGAACCGGTGGAACAGAAGTTGCCTTCCGAAGTTGTGGCTACTCCATCATTGGAGGTTTTTAAGAAAAGACTGGACTAGTCACTTGTCTCAAATGGTAAAGGGTCTTCTGCTAGAGCAGGAGTTGGACTAGGAGTCCTCGAAGGTCCCTTCCTTCTCTATTCTGAACTTGAATTTAGTTGGGTCCCAAACAGTTGAGTCACAATTCATAAAGCCAATGCAATCCTAAATTGCATTAACAGAGGGATTCAATCAAGATCAAGGGAGGCTCCATAAAGCCTTAGTAAGACCAGACCTAGAGTACTGCATCCAGTTTTGGTCACCACACTATAAAGAAGATGTTGAGACTCTTGAAAGAGTTCAGAGAAGAGCAACCAAGATGATTAGGGGACTGGAGGCTAAAACATGTGATGGACGATTGCAGGAACTGGGCATGGCTAGTCTAGTGAAGAGAAGGACCAGGGGAGACATGATAGCATGTTCCAATATTTGAGGGACTGTCATAGAGAGGAGGGGGTGTCAAGCTATTTTCCAAAGCCAGATAAGGTATAACAGATGGAAACTGATCAAGGAGAGAGTTGACCTTGAAATAAGGATAAATTTTCTGACAGTGAGAACCATCAACCAATGGAACAGAAGTTGCCTTCAGAAGTTGTGGGAGCTTCATCACTGGAAGCTTTCAAGTAGAGTCTGGACTGCCATGTGTAGGGTCTCCTGCTTGGGCGGGGGCTTGGACTAGATGACCTACAAGCTCCCTTCCAACTCTATTAATCTGTATCTGTAAGACGTCACATTATCTCTGAGGTCACAACATTGCAATTCAGGCACTTGACAACTGATTTAGAAAGTCATGTGATTGTACTTTATTTTTTTATTTTGCCAAGGTAGAGTCTGCTTCCTGTCTGGATTATCTCAAAGACTTAACACATGTTTTCTTTTTCACTGGTCCATTTTCCACGAAAACTAGCAAGCTGTTCAACTGACATCTCAGAAGGCAGAAGACGTTTGACCTTGTTTTAACTACTTCCTTTTGTTTTCTGCTAGGAGGCCCTGGTGAGCTCCTGGATCCAATTCAGCGATGGTGCTGTGACCCCACTGGACATCTATGACCCCAGAGACTTTTCCCTCTCTGCCTCCTCGCTTGATGAATCGGTTGTTACGGCCCATCAGAGCTCTGCGGTCAAATGGCCAGTGGTGGTAGCAGAAGGGGAAGGAGAAGGCCTCTTGGTCAAAGTCGATATGATGATCTCTGAATCTTGCCAGAAGTCCAAGCGGAAGAGTATCCTAGCAGTTGGCAATGGAAACATCAAAGTCAAGTTTGGCCAGAACGATGGCAACCCCCACAGTCTTGGGGATTACAGTGCTGAGGAAATTGAAAACCATGCCAGTGACAGGAGGCAGAAGGTGTTGGATCAAGACCACCATGGCCAGGAAGGACAATATTATAGAAGCTCTTCTGCTGAACGAGAAGAAGGTCCTGCAAGGAAGAACGGTGTGACAGCCAAGTCCACAACCAAAAACAAAGTCTTCAAAAGTATCCCCGAAGGAGATAAACTTTCAGATGAAGGTCTACTCCAGAACATCCCGATTGACTTCACCAACTTCCCGGCTCAGATCGATCTTCCCCAAAGCAATAATGGCATGAAGGACAGCGACCTGGTTGAGACACCTAGAGGTCTCAGTGACTTGGAGACAGGGATGTATGCCCTGTTAGGAGTCTTCTGCCTCGCCATTCTGGTCTTCCTAATCAACTGTGCCACCTTCACATTGAAGTACCGCCACAAGCAGCTTCCCATGGAAGGGCAGACTTCCATGAACCACTCTCATGACTGGGTGTGGCTTGGGAATGAAATGGAGCTGTTGGACAACACAGCAGATATCTCGCCTCCGCCGGATGAGTGCACCACGATCATAGACCAAGGGATAGGCTTTGACATGGGCAGTCAACTCCTCGTTGGCACGCCAAAAAAACTCCCGAGTCAAAGCAGTCCCAAAATTCAATTGGGAGACAGGCAAATCAGGGACCTGAAGCAGGAAAATCCTCTGCATTCGCCCGCCTCCAAGCGGAAGCGGGTCAAGTTTACCACATTCACCACCATCCCACCCGATGACGGTTGCCCCACCGTCAACTCCATCCTCAATTGCAACGAAGATGACATTAAATGGGTTTGCCAAGATATGGACCTGGGAGAATCGAAACAGATCAGGAACTATCTGGAGAAACTCAAAGACAAAATGTAGCATCACTTCTGGGTTTTAAGAGTCAACAGCCACACCTTGATGCCTTCGGATGCATTGAAATATGGGAATAAACAAATATATGCATGAACTGGAGTGGGGACTGAGTAGATGATGTGTAGGACCAATTTTGACAGCCCAGTAGATACGTTCTTTGATAAAACCAGCTAGGTAGCAATGTCTAATCAAGCTGGACTGATTGCAGGGGGGGGGGAATAAAAGTTGGACTTGGTTAATCCTTAGATAGAACGTCATCAATATGTTCTTGGGCTGTAGGCCCTACTGGGAAGTAATAAAACACAACCAGAAAGAGACAACAGCAAATTACTTCCACATTGTTGCCAGCGATGCTACATAGATGTTTTCATAAAAGTTAATTTCATGTTTATTTGCTAAAGCATATTTGCTAATGTCTATGGAGATTCTCCGTCCTCCAGGTCATGGTTGTCCCAAAGGTGCTTTTTCAAGAGGCAACTGGACTTTCTTTCTTTTTCCCTTGAAGACGTTTCGCTTCTCATCCAAGAAGTTTCTCATGAAGAAGTTTCTTGGATGTCGATGCCTTGTGATTTCTCCCACACCCCATCCTCTTCAGACCAAATGTGTCAGTTTGCTGCAGAAATCAAATCCAGAAAGCACACACAGTTGACTGATTCAGCAGGATTCATTAACTTCTTTATGCACATAACAACACATGAGTAAATGTACAATACCAATAGTGGGTTCTTCCAACGTGGTAGTAGTTACAGGCAAAACCCAGGAGAGGTTGGTTTTCAGTTTCAATTCAGAAAGCAGACTAGACTAGTTCTCTTGCACAGACTCAGAGCTACATAGGTAAGCCACGCCCAGGCTCCGAGCCGTCTGGCATGGCTCTCAGTCACCAAACAGTTCCCATTGGCTGACCCAGTTGCCATGCCTATACATTGGCTGACCTTGTTACCATGTCCTATTCCAGCCAGTCCCCAATGGCTGACCTGTTGCTATGTCCTATTCCAGTTCATGAATATTCTGACAAAATGTTTCTAAGGTCAAATAGAAGTTCCCAAGCAATAGCTGATGGATAGATAGAACAGGATGTCATTACGAATCAAGAGGTTGGGTTTGGAGAGATTATCAACTGCAAAGTAACCAAAAGTATTCTTTTTTTTAGAGAGGAATCCAAGTGGATAGTAGAGATAAAAGGCCATACACTTTTTAGATGTCTTGTAAAGGTTTGAAAAGGGATGCGGTGGCTCAGTGGCTAAGACACTGAGCTTGTCGATGAGAAAGGTCAGCAGTTTGGTGGTTCAAATCCCTAGCGCCGCGTAACGGAGTGAGCTCCCATGACTTGTCCCAGCTTCTGCCAACCTAGCAGTTCAAAAGCAAGTAAAAAAGGCAAGTAGAAAAATAGGAACCGCCTTTGGTGGGAAGGTAACAACTTTCTGTGCGCTTTTGGCATTGAGTCATGCCGGCCACATGACCATGGAGACGTCTTCGGACAGCGCTGGCTCTTCGGCTTTGAAACGGAGGTGAGCACCGCCCCCCTAGAGTCGGGAACGACTAGCACGTATGTGAGAGGGGAACCTTTCCCTTTAACTTTAAAGGTTTGAAAAGTCTTGAGATCTAAAGAGACCTTGAGGGAGTTATCATGGTGGACTTCCCATTCCTTGAGCTGAAGAACATTGGGGATGATGCCTTGTGCAAGAGATTGAAACTGGCTCATGTTTGGATTCAGCTGCATCTTTCCTTTGAAGGAACCCATATGGAAATTTGGTTCTCCTTATCGTGCCTCTTTCTTTCCCCAACATCGTCTCTCTGCAAGCCATTTAGAGCAGAGGAGACTTATTTTACAGAGATTCCAATCCCAAAGCTTCCCATTGGTCCAAAATTAACATAATCCACTGAAGTGTCTTGGAGAAGACAGCTTTGGCAAGGGAATTCTAGACTGAGAGGTGTCCCATGAGCTTCTCCTGATTATAACCGACGACAAAAGCAACACCTCCGCATTGCAATGCAAGTTTCATTCCCCTATGGGTCCTGTGTGTGATGTCACCACGCACATAGAAAAGGGGTAGGGCACCTCAACATTGCTTTCTTCAACCTAACCACCAGTGGGTAGATAGAACAGCCAACTCTGGTTGTTGGGTTAGCCTTGTAGTGACATTGACATTGAGTGACGCACTCGACATTGAGCGTTGTCTAATCCACATGCATGTCTATCTTAGAAGGTTTTTTGTCCCACTCCCTTGAAGGCAAACCCAATGGCCTGTTTGAGAGGACAGAGATGATCTGGAAACCAGAAGGTCATCTTCTCCTTTCTTAGGAGAGCAATCATCTTGAAATTAACAGATTAACAGAGTTGGAAGGGACCTTGTACATCATCTAGTCCAACCCTCTGCTCAAGCAGGAGAACCTACACTATTTCTGACAGATGGCAGTCCAGTCTCTTCTTGAAAGCCTTCACTGATGAAGCTCTCACAACTTCTGAAGGCAACTTCCATCAGTTGTTTGTTCTCACTGTCAGAAAATTCCTCATTTCCAAGTTGAATCTCTCTTTGATCAATTTCTATCCGTTATTCCTTGTCTGGCCTTTGGGTGCTTTGGAGAATAGCTTGACCCCCTCCTCTCTGTGGCAGCCCCTCAAATATTGGAAGACTGCTCTCATGTCTCCCCTGGTCCTTCTCTTCACTAGACTAGCTATGCCCAGTTCCTGCAACCGTTCTTTGTATGTTTAGCCTCCAGTCCCTTCATCAACTTGGTTGTTCTTCTTTGCATTCTTTCTAGACTCTCAACGTCTCTTTTGTAGTGTGGAGTTGACTCTCTGTCCTTCAGCTCTGCACCTCCATCGTCAACTATGACCTTGTTGGATCAAGATGGTTTGCTGATTCTTGTCCCATCTTTCTGGTCAAGGTTTACTTGTTGGTGTTGCCTTTTCTTCTTCACTGGATAAACATTCAGAACTTTCCTGACAATATACTGGGTTCTGACACCCTTTTGGGGGGGGGGAATGTGTTCATGCTGTTGACTTTATATGGATGCAAAGATGATCTGGAGCAGGGGACAGCAACCTGTGGCTCTGGAGCTGCATGTGGCTCATTCATCCCTCTTCTGCGGCTCCCTGTCGCTGGTCAGTGCCACAGTTGATAGGGCTTTTGGTTAGAGGAAAAAGATCAGTTTCCATCCATTATTATTCCTTGTCTGGTCTCCAGGTGCTTTGGAAAATAGGTTGTCTCCCTCCTCTCTGTGGCAGCCCCTCAAATATTGGTTCATTCTAAGCAGAGCAGAAATTAGTTCATTCTAAGTGGAGCAGAAACCCCGATATTCCAGCTTTTCATTCTGGTACTCCTTTACTCGAAACAAAAATCAGTCCTAGTTCAACAGACTAGGGTTGGGTTGGCTAAATTTGCACAACCCAATGAACCAGAGCTGGTCAAATCTGTGTGACTGCTGCTCCCTTGCTTCAGCTTGGCTGGTGTTAACCTTGATTAGCTATCTCTCGGTGTAGTCCAGCACACAGGGGTCCCCAACCTTTCGGACCTCAGGGACCACTAAATTCATAATTTTAAATCCCATGGACCACTAATATGATCTGCCTAATGACCGGCTGGATGGGTGTGGCTAGGTGGTCATGTGACTGGGTGGTCATGGCCAACTCGATGTCACTCACGTCAAGGGGCACCTCGCCGGCCTCTACTCACCCCTCCCCTCCCCGCTACTCCTCCCCTGCCCACTTGGGTTCCTTAGGGCCCCAACAGGGAGCAGTTGCTGGAGCTAAGCAGCCACCAGGAGAAAGAGTTGGCAAAAGAGCTCAGTTCAAATTGGATCTGACCGAGAAGGAGGCTCCGCAGAAGCACCTCACTGAGGACTACCAGCATAGGCTTTCCAAGCAGAGGGAAGACTTGTGGGAGTGCAAGGCCAGGTATTGATGCCTGGAGGCTCACTGGGCTGAGATGGTCAGCCAGTTCCAGGCCGTGATGCAGTCCCACTGGAACGAGGCCCTCCGGCTCTTTGTCACCAGCGGCTCTTCCCTCCAGCCTTCGCCCAAAGCCCCCCATCAGGAGGCCGAAGCAGACCCCAAGTCAGAATTTCTGCCCCCCTCTGACCCACACAAAAAACCTCCAAAGAGGGAGACTCTCGGCAGCAACACAAGCGTTCATTGCACGTATCCATCCCAGGGGCTGTAGTTTGAGAATCCCTGATTTAGTGCAACATAAAAAATGCAAATATTTTTTCTGCAATCACCAAACTTTTCTTGCAGACCACCAGTGGTCCACTGAGCAGCAGTTGGTGACCGCTAGTCCATCATATCAATTCAGCCTGGGAGTGTTAATTTACAGCTGACGGCATTGTATGAATTCAGAAAATTGGTCCATTTAGTTACTCAGGTTAAACGTGTTGTGCGAATGAAGCTTCTAAAAGCTTCCCAGACTGCTTGCAAAGGGGGAATATGCTCTGTCAATCACCTTTAGGGATACTTAAATGCCTCATTGCATTTTATTTGTGCCCTGTTTGGGTTTGGGCTTTTCTCCCACCCAAAACACCTGTCTTATTTTACTTCTCTTCTTTCTTTGGGATGGTCTCCATCCATGGAAGTTGACACCTCATAATGTAGACCGACTTTTTTTTATTATTGTTGTTGTTGTTGTTATTATTATTTTAACAAGACTGGCCTGGTATTCACTGTAAATGGAATGAATGTAATATTTATTTCTACATGTCCACGGATGTAATTAAAACGTTTCCATGGCTTTGTTGCAAGGAATGTCCTTCTGGGTTCAGTTCCAAGTGGGGGGAAAGACACTGAATTCATGGAAGTTGCTTGGAAAGAAGGTTTATTGATGATGGACAGGATCACATGGTTTGAGGTCCTGGGGGGGGAGGGAAGAGATCAGAGGTGGTATTCAGCAGGTTCTGACCAGTTCTGGAGAACCGGTAGCGGAAATTTTAAATAGTTTGGAGAACCGGCAGATACCACCTCTGGCTGGCCCCGCCCACATCTATTCTCTGCCTCCCGAGTCCCAGCTGATCAGGAGGGAATGCGGATTTTACAATATCCTTCTCCTGGAATGAGGAGGGAATGGGGATTTTGCAGTTTCCTTCCCCAGGAGTATATTTTCTGGCTGATCCTCTCTGTGTTGTGTCTACGCGATTTTCTTGTTGCGCCTTGAAATCTTGTGCAGCCATCTTCCACAAATAGAAACCTTGCCATGAAATGAACTAAAATAACCCTATTTAAACTGTCATTCCAGACATGAAGGCATTCCTGTTCAGTCAATCCTTGTTTGCATGTAGATCAATTTGGCCGACCACAGGAAGATCCAGTCCAAAGTTTTGGCCATGTAACCGACTTCAATCTCTAGGTTGTTTTTCTCCTGATGTCCAAACAACCACTCCCAGCAAGTGAGTCTATTTTTTAAAAAAAAGGGGGAGGAGGGGGGAATAAACCAGGAGTTAGTGTGATGAACCAGGATAGACCAAGTTCTAAAAAAAGTTGATTAGTCTCCAATGTAGCCAGAGGAGGGCGCCTGATAACTTCCTAACTGATAACTTGCGAATTTTGCTCTCTACTTCTGCCTTCTCCAAATCCTTTGTAAAAAAAAAAAAAAGCCACTGCTATGCTAAAGCGTTGTTGTGTGTGTGTGTGAGTGAGAGAGAGAGAGAGGAGGGGAGGGGAGAGTTGGTAGGAAAAACAACAACACCAACTAGCTATGCTTGGAATATTTGGCACTAGGAGGTTTGCCGAGTAAACGGTTTCCCACCGTTAAAATTGGTTCTGTGATTCTATGAGCTCTTTAAAGTGCTACCTTTTGGGGGGGGAGGAAAAAAGCTCCCCTACACACACACAGAGAGACACAGACACACACACACACACTTCTTCTTTTGCTGCATCCAACAGTTTTTGAATAGCTAGGCTGCTGGATTCAGAAGCCGAGCTTGCTGTCAATGCTTCCCCAGCTTTTGAAAGGCTTTTGAGATGAGCTGTTGAAATTGTACTCCCTGGTTGAAATGCAAGTATGAAAAGAGAAAAGGAAAGACAAAAAGAGGAAGGGAAGGGAAAGGTGGGGAAGGAAAGGAAAGGAGGGAAAGAAAAGGGAAGGAGGGAAGGGAAGGGAAGGAAAAGAAAGGGAAGGAAAAGAAAGGGAAGGGAGAAGGAAAGAGGGAGGAAAGGAGGGAAAGGAAGTAAAGAGGAAATAGAAAGGGGAAGGTAAGGAAAGAAAGGGGGAAAGGAGGAAAAGGAAAGGAAAGGGGGAAAAGGAAGGAAAGGAAATAGTGTAGCCCTGAATTGCTGGAAGATCAAAACCAACTTCCCCACCTGGGGTGGAAGACAATCACCCTGTCCTTCTTAAGAGTTCTCCCTGGTCATATGGGAAGAGAGAACACTCTACTCTACATGACTGTTGAAAGTTCTCCATCTGTAGGCTTTGATGAAGAGATTGGGCAGCCCATTCTAGAGCCTGGCCAAGTTGCTTTTCCTGCAGACGACCAAAGGCTTGGAGATGTTCCTTGGGGTTCCATCAGCTCCTCCATTCGGTGGCTCTATGATTTATGGATGCAGCCTATTTAGCCACTGGCAAACGACCATTCAAAGCAACCATTGTTTTTATTAAACCTCATATTGGCACCAAACAGGAAAAAAAATATGAACTCCATTTGGATGGCAGTTGCCATATTATGGGGGATAGATTGAACTTTTGTTTGTCTCGACAAGGAATTAAACCTCTCTTGGATGCTTTTCCTTTTTATTTCCTAATTAGGACCCCAACTTCTTTTGGAGAATAAATTCAGACCATTGGCTGTGGTCAGCCTCATAAAGGATCTCATTATTGTAGAGCTGCTCCAAAGCCATGCGATAAGTTATAATTATTTTCTTCTTTCTTAATTGGGCTGTCTGTGTCTCTTGTTTCCAAATATGGCTGGAAAACAAATGACTAATTGCGGGGAAACTTTGGTGGGTTTTTTTTTAAAAAAAATATTGGCATGCAGGAGATGAAACTTGGCATAAAACGCTGCCCCAAACAAGCCTCAGCAAAACTCACCCAATGAAAGCTTTTTTTTAGTGTTTTGCCATGGGTGGGGGGTGGGAGGGAAGGACAGATTTTATGAGCACGGTCCAAGGTAGCCTTTGAAAATATTGGCTTAGGAAAGCTGTCCGTGTTACTCTAGGCATTCTCTCTCTCTCTCTTTCTCTCTCTCTCTCTCTGTCTCTCTCTGTCTCTCTCTCTCTCTCTCTCTCTCTCCACTCTCTCTCTTCTCTGCTTCTCCTTCTCCCTTTCTCCTCCTCCCTCTCCTTCTCTTCTCCCCTCCCCCTCTCATCTGCTTCATTTTCTAATTCTCCTTTCTCATTCCATCCCATATTCTATTCTGCTCTATTCTATTCCATTCCATTCCAATTCCATTCTATATTCTATTCTGCTCTATTCTACTCTACTCTACTCCATTCCATTTCAATTCTAATTCCATTCTACATTCTATTCCATTCCATTCCATTCCATTCTATATTTTATTCTATTCTATTCTATTCTATTCTGCTCTGCTCTGCTCTACTCTACTCTACTCTACTCTACTCTACTCTACTCCACTCCACTCCATTCCAATTCCATTCTATATTCTATTCTATTCTATTCCATTCCAATTCTAATTCCATTCTATACTCTATTCTGCTCTATTCCTTTTTTATTCTATTCCTATTCTTCTCTATTTTATTCTGCTCTATCCTGTCTTATCCTATCCTTACTTAAAGTGCTCAGCAGTTGGAAAGAGACATGACCTCTTATATCCCCCCTTCCCCGCCTCAAAAACAGCGGCGTTTTGCTAACCTCAGGAACCCTCCAATCTAACCCGCGCTTCCCAAAATGCAGACCTGTTCTGATATTTCATTTCCCTTCCGCCTGAAATCTATATAAAAATATTTCAAGTGCTCTCTGCCAATATTAAAAACACTCCAGAAGGTGCACACACGCTGCAATTTTGAATTATTGCTTCCCTGCACACATATATATTTTTCCCCTCCGCGCATAAGTCTTCGGTACACAATATTTTTGATGTGTTTTTAAAAGCAAGAATCATAGCAATTTAACAATACTGCCTTGGCAGCCAGCGCATGTTATGCCTTGGAATCTGGGCGCTGTTATGATTCTCTGAGTGCGATTTCTGAATTATTAACCTTTCATAAATACTTAGCTGGAGCATTAATGGATTTACAACGGCTGGGTTTGGAATGGATAGCGGCAGACCGATTTAAGGTACATTATCTTCTGAATAGAGAAGCAGGTGACATAACCACAAGCGAGAAGAGAAGAAAAAACAAAAGAACCGACAAAAAACAGCCACCCCTGAATGCTTGCCTTCTTCGGGATTGCTGTTGTCCTCCCTGTAAATTGCAGACAGTCCTCAACTTATGGCCATTACAGTCATAAGGTAAAATGGCTCACCCCTGGGACCAAGCCATTTGTACTTTCCTTGCCTTGTTTTTATCATCCAATGATCAGTTTTGCCATGTACTACGCTCCCATTCTTGGCTGATAACAGATGATAACATTCTCTCCAGCAAACGAGGTTTACTTTCTTAAAACTCTTCTCACAAATTTTTTGTAATCACCAGGATAGATAGAGGATTGATAGCAATAGCAATAGCACTGTGCCTCTTCACGGTGCTTTCCAGCCTTCTCTAAGCGGTTTTAGAGTCAGCCTATTTTTATAAACTCAGCCTGTCACTCCCAACAATCTGGGTCCTCATTTTACCGACCTCGGAAGGATGGAAGGCTGAGTTGACCTTGAGCCATCAGAGCCTGCAATGCTGCATTGAAACCACTGTGCCACCATGGCCCCTAATATACATCAGATAGATGACTCAAGTTAGAGAAAATAGATATTTGATAGATAGATATTAGATAGATAGATAGATAGATAGATAGATAGATAGATAGATAGATAGATAGATAGATGATAGATAGCTAGATAGCTAGATAGATAGATAGATAGATAGATAGATAGATAGATAGATAGATAGATAGATAGATAGATAGATAGATAAAGACATATGATGTTGATTATGATAGATGAGATAGATAGATCGATAATGATAGATAGATAGATAGATAGATAATAGAAGACATGATTATGATAGATAGATAGATAATAGATAGATAGAAGACATATTATGATAGATGAGATAGATGATAGATAGATAGATAATAGATAGAAGACAGATGATTATGATAGATGAGATAGATAGATAATGATAGATAGATAGATAGATAGATAGATAGAAGACATATGATTATGATTATGATAGATGAGATAGAGATAGATAGATAGATAGATAGATAGATAGATAGATAGATAGATAGATAGATAGATGATAGATAGATAGATAGATGATAGATAAAGACATATGATGTTGATTATGATAGATGAGATAGATAGATCGATAATGATAGATAGATGATAGATAGATAGATAGATAGATAGATAGATAGATAGATAGATAATAGAAGACATGATTATAATGATAGATAGATAGATAATAGATAGATAGAAAACATATGATTATGATAGATGAGATAGATAGATGATAGATAGATAGATAATAGATAGATAGAAGACAGATATTATGATAATGATAGATGAGATAGATAATGATAGATAGATAGATAAATGATTGATAGGTAGATGATAGATAGATAGATAATAGATAGAAGACAGATGATTATGATAGATGAGATAGATAGATAATGATAGATAGATAGATAGATAGATAGATAGATAGATAGAAGACATATGATTATGATTATGATAGATGAGATAGAGATAGATAGATAGATAGATAGATGATAGATAGATAGATAGATAGATGATAGATAGATAGATAGATAGATAGATAGATAGATAGATAGATAGATAGATGATAGATAGATAGATAGATGATAAAGACATATGATGTTGATTATGATAGATGAGATAGATAGATCGATAATGATAGATAGATAGATGATAGATAGATAGATAGATAGATAGATAGATAGATAGATAGATAGATAGATAGATAATAGAAGACATATGATTATAATGATAGATAGATAGATAATAGATAGATAGAAAACATATGATTATGATAGATGAGATAGATAGATGATAGATAGATAGATAATAGATAGATAGAAGACAGATATTATGATAATGATAGATGAGATAGATAATGATAGATAGATAGATAAATGATTGATAGGTAGATGATAGATAGATAGATAGATAGATAGATAGATAGATAAAGACAGATGATTATGATGATAGATGAGATAGATAATGATATAGATAATAGATAGATAAGAGAGAGAGAGAAATGATAGATAGATATAGATAGGTGGATGGATGGATAGATTGATAGAATGATAGATGAAACAGATAGAATGATAGAGAGGTAGACATAGATGACAGACAGACAGACAGCTGATCTCTGCTTTCCTTCTTTTTCCTTTTTCAAAAGGAAGGGCAGGACTTTTGAAAACTCCATATGGGAAAAACCCCGACAGTATCAACATCATCGGATGACTGAGATTAAAGGTTGGTTAGTTTGATTTCACGACGGGATAATTCTAGCCCATCAAGCCACTAAGATCTGACAGTCATTAAGGTGTAAATTTCCCCCCCCCCTCTTCCGAGGAATAGACGTTAAATCACCCCAAATTTCCTCTCTTAAGAGGAGAGTCGCTTAAATACCTTTATAGACGGAGGAGGAGGCACTTTAGTTAGATGCTCAGAGATCTGCCTAGTAAGATATTGTAAAATAGAATAAAACACCCGTTTCGCAAACTGAGCTGGGTTCGGGATTGATACCCAGAATTAGGTTTATAAATCAGATTAATTTATCAGGATATTAGCTTTATGGCAGGCCTTCACATAAGTAAGTCCTTGACTTACTACAGCGGCACTGAAAAAAGTCACTTACGACCGTTATTCACACTTACATCCGTTGCAGTATCCCCCATAGCCACGTAATCAAAATTCAGATGCTCAGCAACTGACTTATATTTATAACAGTTGCCATGTCTTAGGGTCCCTGATCCCCTTTTATGACCTGACAAGCCAAGTCAATGGGAACACTTAATAACCGTGTTGCTCTCTTAACAACAGCTTAACAACCATGGTCGCAAAATGGGGCAAAACTCACTTCACAACTGTCTTGCTTGGTAAAGTGAAATTGGGGGCTCAGTTGTGGTCGTAAGTCGAAAATTCCATTTTACTGTATGCAGGAAGAAAGGTAGCTTCTCTTAGCACATGCTGGATCTCTGCTTATGGGGAAAATAGCAGTAGCAACAGCCCTTCAGAGTTATAAACCGCTTCACGGTGCTTTATAGCAGTGTTTTTCAACCTTGGCAACTTGAAGATGTCTGGACTTCAACTCCCAGAATTCCCCAGCCAGGCTGGGGAATTCTGGGAGTTGAAGTCCAGACATCTTCAAGTTGCCAAGGTTGAAAAACACTGCTTTATAGCACTAAGCAGTTCACAGAGTCAGCCCCTTGCCCCCCCCAACAATCTGGGTCCTCTTTTTACCCACCTTGGAAGGACAGAAGGCTGAGTCAACCTTGAGCCTGGTGAGATTCGAACTTCTGTAGTGAGCAGTGAGCCTGTATTCTAATCATTGACTACTATGGATGGATAGATGGATGGAAGGAAGGAAAGGAGTGAGGATGCCTGTAGTACTGTATTCTAACCACTGCCTACCATGGATGGATGGATGGATGGATGGATGGAAGGGAAGGGAAGAAGGGGGAAAGGAAGAACAATAGCAGTAGCAATTAGTCTTATATATCGCTTCATAATGCTCTACAGCCCTCTCTAAGCCTCTTGTTTACAGAGTCAAGCTCTTGCCCCTAACAATCTGGGTCCTCATTTTACCCACTTTGGAAGGATGGAAGGCTGAGTCAACCTTGAGCCGGTCAGGATCAAACTGCTGAATTGCAGGCAGCCGGCAGGCAGCAGTAGTAGCCTGCAGTACTGCATTCTAACCACTATGGATGGATGGAAGAGGAAAAGGAAGAGCAATAGAAATAGCACTTAGACATATACTGCTTCATAATGCTTTACAGCCCTCTCTAAGCGGTTTAGAGTCAGCCTCTTGCCCCCAACAATCTGGGTCCTCATTTTACCCACCTCGGAAGGAGGGAAGGCTTAGTCAACCTTGTGCTGGCCAGGATCAAACTGCTGAATTGCAGGCAGCCGGCAGTAGAAGGCTGCAGTACGACGTTCTGACCACTGCACCACCATGGCTCTTACAATGAAGGCATTTTCAAACGGTGCCATTCAGGGGTGTCTCCATTCTCCGGTTTCTGGCCGACGGGCCCCCTCAAAAGTTCTGCCTCGCTTGATTTATTTCCCAATGAAAGATTAGCAGTCCAGAAGAAAAGGACTTAAAAAGGCAGGACGATGTTTCTGCTACATTAAATCGGCCACTGAACCCGAAAGCATCAACGATGAATTGCCAAGGTATTTCTTTAATTAGCCATAAAGTTAATTGGTCAGGTTTTCAGGGGGGAAAAAAGACCGACCCAGAATGTGGTAAATCTTTATAAGAAAACCTGTTCGAGCAAAAACGCCACGTTTACCTCCAGGAATCCAAATAAATGGATCTTGTAGATTTAGACACTGGCAGAGAAAAGAGCAAACTTGTGCCAAAAGTTGCGAAGTTCACTTTGTCCCTGGGATCAGAGGGCGGAGCCTGACCTGGCAACATTAGAGGCTGTCTGCATTTAGTGACTGCCTCGCACAGCAACCCTTAGTAGTGATGGAAATGAAAAAGTTAACTTTGCCACTAGTCCTGGAATTGATGGCTTTCGCGGGTCTGCCAAGCAAGAAAAGTTGAAGGAAGATGGTAAGTACAATTGGGGTTAACAGATTTAAGAGTTGGAAAGGACCTCGTAGGTCATCTAGTCCAACCCCCAGCCCAAGCAGAAGACCCTACACCATTTCTGACAGTTGGCAATCCAGTCTCTTCTTAAAAACTTCCAGTGATGAAGCTCCCACAACTTCCGAAGGCAACTTTTCTTCCATCAGTTGATTGTTCTCACTGTCAGAAAATTCCTCCTTATTTCCAGGTTGAATCTCTCCTTAGTCAGTTTCCATCCATTATTCCTTATCTGGCCTTTGGGTGCTTTGGGAAATAGGTTGACCCCCTCCTCTCTGTGGCAGCCCCTCAAATATTGGAAGGCTGCTATCCTGTCTCCCCTGGTCCTTCTCTTCACTAGACTAGCCAGGCCCAATTCCTGCAACCGTTCATCATAGGTTTTAGCCTCCAGGACTTTGATCATCTTACATAGATTCAGATTAACAAAGTTGGAAGGGACCTTGTAGGTCATCTAGTCCAACCCCCCACTTGAGCAGGAGACCCTACACTGTTTCTGACAGATGGCAGTCCAGTCTCTTCTTGAAAGCCTCCAGTGATGAAGCTCCCACAACTTCCGAAGACAACTTCTGTTCCATGGGTTGATTGTTCTCACTGTCAGAAAATTCCTCCTTATTTCCAGGTTGAATCTCTCCTTAGTCAGTTTCCATCCATTATTCCTTGTCTGGCTTTCAGGTGTTTTGGAGAATAGCCTGACCCCCTCCTCTCTGTGGCAGCTCCTCAAATATTGGAAGACTGCTATCCTGTCTTCCCTGGTCCTTCTCTTCACTAGACTAGCCATGCCCAGCTCCTGCAACCATTCTTCCTATGTTTTATCCTCCAGGCCCGTAAGTTGTTTCACTTAGTAACCTCCTCACTGAACGACCAAGTGGCCAGTCTCACTGTGATTGCTAAGTGAAGATGACCTGTAGAAGGCACAAAATATTCCCACCAAGGTGTATGACGCACTAAGTCATATTGTTTGTACAATGTTATAAAATATAAATAGACCAATGAAGATAAAAATTGTTCACATTTCTTAGGTTATTACACAGGAGCTATGGTGTCTGTCAGTAATGATTACAGATGGAAAACCTATTTGAAGAAGCTATGGTATTCGCTGGTTTTCAAGTTTCTAGCCCTTATGAACTATGAAAATAGCTTCCAACAGCGACGTAGCATGGTTTCTTAAGTATTGAGTTTATTCGCAGACCTTTTGCACCTTGCAACTAAAAAAAAAAAGACTAAATTTGGAGAGAAAACGAAGAGACGAAGTTTGTTTTAAAATTTATTTACACAGGCTCACGTCACAAGGTTTTTGTAAACAAGTTTAAAGGGAAGATATTTGATATTTTTTTAAAAAAGAGAAGAGAAGGGCTGCCTGCTAACCCTGTTTAAGAATTAAAGAGCAATTTTCAGTTAAAAAAAAAAACAGGCAAAGTTTCTTCCCTCCAATGACTCTAAAATTCAGTGCAAAGAATTGGTTAAAAGGGTTGCGGAGTCAAGGCTGTGTATCTGAGACAACTTGGAAAACATGAGCGGAGGAGAAATTGAGAATTCTGTTTGCCTGTTCATCTCTGATTTCAACCCTTATGTCATTAAAAAGAAACCCTGGGAAGGAAGGAAGAGAGGGAGAAAAAGGGAGGAAGAAGGAAGCAAAGAATATAAGGAGGGCAATGAGAAGGAAGGGAGGGAGGGAGGAAAAGGGAGGAGGAAGGAAGCAAGCAAGGAATATAGGGAGGAAGGGCAATGAGAAGGAAGGAAGAAGGAAGGAAAATAAAGGAGGAGGAAAGAAGGAAGCAAACGAGGAATATAGGGAGGGAGGGAGGGAGGGCAATGAGAAGGGAGGGAGGAAGGGAGGGAGGGAGGAAAGAATATAGTGAGGGTGGGTGGGAGGGTAATGGGAAGGACGGAGGGAGGGGGAAGGAAGGAAGCAAGGAATATAGGGAGGGAGGGCAATGAGAAGGAAGGAAGGAGGGGGGAAGGGGAGGAATATAGGGAGGGCAATGAGAAGGAAGGAAGGAAAGAAGGAAGGAAGGAAAGAAGGAAGGAAGGAAGGAAGGAAGGAAACGGAAGGAGGAGGAGCAAGCAAGCAAGGAATATAGTGAGGGCGGGTGGGAGGGCAATGAGAAGGAAGGAAGGAAGGAAGGAAAGAAGGAAGGAAGGAAGGAAGGAAGGAAGGAAGGAGGAAGCAAGCAAAGAATATAGGGAGGGAGGGAGGGCAATGAGAAGGAAGGAAGGGTCAGAAAATAGGCAAAATCACGATGCCAAACCAGTTTCACACTCCCAAATAATTGCTAACATAAAACCAAACCACAACATCTCCCAAAACCTACAGTAGCTTAAAAATAAAACATCCTTTATTTCTGTCTAACTAGACCTCTTCATAGCTTGGACTAAATGACCTATGATCCCCAGCCCTAACGCCAGAGCCATTGGTAGAGCTTTGGAGTCCTACCCACACGGACTACCGGTGCGTATGTGTGTGTCTGTGTGTGTGTGTGTGTGAGAGAGAGAGAGAAGAAGCTTTGATGCACAGCACAGAAAATTCACAAACCTGGCTTGATGTCTGCAACCTTTACCTCTGAGCCTCTATGAAAGGCGTCCGGGGGGAGGGAGGGGGGGAGAGAGGAGGAGGAAGGAATTTTTTCCAAGCCAGGATCTGAAATGATCCGTTGTGAAGTTCTGTCCGTCCGTCACCCTGGAAGGGAAACTGAAATGCTTCCGGGTTCCAACGTCTGTCCTGCATTGCAGGATAAATCTTGTAAAATTAGTTTGCTAGCATAAGGCACTCTCTGCTTTACGTGTGTGTGTGTGTGTGTGTGTGTGTGTGTGTGTGTGTGTGTGTGTAAGATTTGGGGGGGGGGGCAACCTAGAAGTCAAAATCATGCAAATCAAAAGAAAATGCCCCTCCAAATGGCTGTTTCCTGCTCGATCAGCAACCTCTCCCGATCCCCACCGACTTCGTTTTATCTTCTGTTACGGTCCCCCCGTCAAGTCCCTCCGGCATTAGTCCTCGCCTTCTGGCGGTCGTATTTGACGGACACGATGAGGAAAAGCAGCAGAGTGACACCCTGGATGACCGCCAGGAGGAAAAAGTAGTAGTTTAAATGGCAACCGTTGATGTTGCCTGCGAGGGGAAAAAACAAAGAGTCAGAGTAAGCGGCGGAACGGAGAAGAGAAATTAAGCGGAGACTTTCTTTTTTGTTTTGTTTTGTCTGTGGAAGGAGCCTGGGAAGTTAGGATGTGTCCTAAAGGGAAAGAGGTATGATTTTAAGGCAAAGGTTGGGACTCGCCTAAGGAAGGTGTACAGCTAGGAAGAAAAGAGAAGAGGAGGAAGGAAGATAGAAAGGAAGGAGAAAAAAATGAATGGGAGGAAGGGAGGAAGGAAGGAGAAAGAGACTGAACGAGGGAGGAAGGAGAGGAAGGGAGGGAGGGAGGAAGAAGAAAGAGATGGGAAGGGAAGGGAGGGAGGGAGAAAGATAGAAAAGAAGGAGAAAGAGATGGGAGGGAGGGAAACAGAAAACTCTCTGAATTTCGTCAGTCCAACGGCAATACCCCTGGGTCAAGATGAAGCCTCTTTCAAGCATTAATTCAATTAAACCCTTTTTCTTTTAATCCGAGAACTGCACCAAAGCTCCTCCACCTGACACTTTAAAAACAGGATATATATTTCCCCTGAAAAGCAGAGGGGCTTAAAAAACTGCCTTTCCCCCTCCCCGATTTTTTTACGGATCAGACAGCGAATGCCATAAAAATCTTTTTCTCTCTCGCTCACGAGGCAGAACTAATTTTAATTGTTTTAGAGGAATGCTGGCTGGCGATTTCGGGCTCTTGCAGATCCGTGAAGGAGAAGATTTTGAGCCGACCCCGTGAATGGAGAAGGGAGGAAACTGGATCAATTCATTGGGTTAAATAATTGCCCATCGAGCAATTTATAAGGGCTGGTTTTGCTGAATCAGTTTCCGAGAAGGTCCTGAGAACTTTGATGCCCTCCCTCCCCCCCCCAAAAAAAGTTCCCCATGGGCTCATTTAATGAGGTAGAACGCTTCTACGTTACTAAGTTGGATCTCACCCAGCTTCTTCACCATGAGATGGTGGTTGTCAAGATTTCATAGGAGAATATATCATGGGTAGTCCTGGACTTATGGCCATGGAAGACAGATGTTCTCCAAGATTTCATAGGAGGATATATTATGGGTAGTCCTTAACTTAGGATCATGGAAGACAGATGTTCTCCAAGATTTCAGAGAGAATATATTATGGGTAATCCTTAACTTACATGGAAGACAGATGTTCTCCGAGATTTCAGAGGAGAATATATTATGGGTAGTCCTTAACTTAGGATCATGGAAGACAGATGTTCTCTGAGATTTCAGAGGAGAATATATTATGGGTAGTCCTGGACCTATGGCCATGGAAGACACATGTTCTCCAAGATTTCAGAGAATATATTATGGGTAGTCCTGGACCTCTGGCCATGGAAGACACATGTTCCCAAAGATTTCAGAGGAGAATATATTATGGGTAGTCCTTAACTTAGGATCATGGAAGACAGATGTTCTCCAAGATTTCAGAGGATATATTATGGGTAGTCCTTAATTTAGGATCATGGAAGACAGATTTTCTCCAAGATTTCAGAGGAGAATATATTTTGGGCAGTCCTTAACTTAAATCATGGAAGACAGATGTTCTCCAAGATTTCAGAGGAGAATATATTATGGGTAGTCCTGGACTTATGGTCATGGAAGACAGATGTTCTCCACGATTTCAGAGGAGAATATATTATGGGTAGTCCTGGACTTATGGCCATGGAAGACAGATGTTCTCCAAGATTTCAGAGGATATATTATGGGTAGTCCTTAACTTAGGATCATGGAAGACAGATTTTCTCCAAGATTTCAGAGGAGAATATATTTTGGGCAGTCCTTAACTTAGATCATGGAAGACAGGTGTTCTCCAAGATTTCAGAGGAGAATATATTATGGGTAGTCCTGGACTTATGTCCATGGAAGACAGATGTTCTCCAAGATTTCAGAGGATGATATGTTGGAGAATCTTGGAGAACCAGTATCTCCCATGGTTGTTAAGTCAGAGGACTCCTTGCTATAGACTCCTTGACTTACAACCAGGGGAGGTAGTGTTTCTCCAAGATTCTGTGGCGAATGTGTTTATTGTAGGGAGCCCTTGACTTACAACCAAGAGAGATAGTGGGTCCCCAAAAATTCAGAGAACGTGTTTACTACAGAAAGTCCTAGACTTTGGGATCAGCCTTTGGGGTAAACTTGAATGTGGTTTTCTGCCTGCCTATTTTTAAAAAAAAGAAAAATCCAAGCCAATAGAGATAACTGACCCAAATCTGTGTGATTGCTCATCCAACCGATTGATTTGAGGGACACCAACTCCAGGAGACCAGAGCCCACGAAAGACCCGATTCCAGAAAAAAAGAAGAAGAGGCCCATTATTGCACTTTGCATCGATTTTGGAGCCGCGGAGTAGGCGAATTCCAAACCTGGAACACAAAAGAGAAGACACAGACAGACAGACAACCATGGTTTAGTTCTGTCAGAGTTTGTTGCAGAAAAATCAAATCCAGAAAGCACACACAGATAACTGATTCAGCAGGATTCATTAACTTCTTTAAATGCAGATTCTTCCAACGTGGTAGAGAGGAGAAATTGTAAGCAGGTTCAAGCACAGGCAGGCTACACAGAGTTTCTTTTAGTTTCAGTTCACAGCTCAGCCACACCCAGACTCCAAACTGTTTCAGCTCCCATTGGCTGACCTTGTTACCATGTCTCTGCCGGCTCATGAATATTCTGACAAGCTCACAAGCTAACTTCACAACAGAAAGACTTCGGTTTCTCTAGCCTCGAATTTCCCACCGCTTAATTTTGTTGAGAGTTGTAGTGCTAGGCGCAAAACACCACTGGACAAGGACGTTTCTGATTTATGTCCTTGGAAATTTAAAAAAAAGTGGCCGCCTCTGATGTCAAAAACGAAAGCGCCAGGACGCTGCACAGATTTTTTTTTTATTTGGAAAATTTATTTTCCAAAGCACCAGAAGGCAAGAAAAAAAAAAAAACAATGGATGAAACTAATCAAGAGGAGAAGCAACCTGGAACTGAGGAATAGCTTCCCGACAGTGAGGACAAATAACCAGTGGAACAGCTTGCCACCAGAAGTTGTAATGACTTCATCACTGGAGGTTTTCAAGAAGAGAGTGGGCAGCCACTTGTCATGAATGGTATAGTCTCCTGCTTGAGCAGGGAGCTGGACTAGAAGATCTCCAAGTTTCTATTCTATTCAATTCTATTCCTTATTCTCTTTTCTGTTGTGTTTCTTATTCTGTTCTATTCTAATTTATATTCTATTCTCTCTTCTTTTCTCTTTCTCTTCTCTTTCCTCTCCCCTCCCCTCCATTCCACTCTCTATTCTATTCTATTCTATTCAAGATAAAGGTTCCCCTTGCACATATGTGCTAGTCGTTCCCGGCTCTAGGGGGCAGTGCTCATCTCTGTTTCAAAGCCAAAGAGCCAGTGCTGTCCAAAGACGTCTCCATGGTCATGTGGCCGGCATTACTCAACGCCAAAGGCGCATGGAAGGCTGTTCCCTTCTCACCAAAGGTGGTCCCTATTTTTCTACTTGCATTTTTAACGTGCTTTCGAACTGCTAGGTTGGCAGAAGCTGGGACAAGTCATGTGAGCTCACTCCTTTACGCAGTGCTAGGGATTCAAACCGTCGACCTTTCTGATCGACAAGCTCAGTGTCTTAGCCACCGAGCCACCGCATCCTTATTCTATTCTATTCTATTCTATTCTAGTCTTTCCATTCCAATTCTCTCTGCAAACCTCTCTCCAAATCTCTGAAAATCCCGCCCTCTCGTGCTCAACACGCAGCTACAACTAACAGAGCAGTGTTGGAGAGCCGTTGATCCCTTGATGGCGTCCAAAAATGAGCTCTCTTCTCCAGCCGAAGCCTCTTCAGAACTCAAAGAGAGAAGCAAAAATCCTTATTTTCTAAATCCGAATCACCCCCGGGAGAAGAGAGGAGAAGAACGTGGCTCGTTCCCAATGGGAAGAATAAGGAACAGGGAAGTCTTGTTCTCCATCCAGAATTCAACCCCCCCCCCCACACACACAATTCCTCTCTCTCTTTCTCTACACACACACACACACACACCTTAAAGGTGCCTCTGGAGGCCTCTCAAGCAAATGGCCAAATTGCCATTTCAAATGTGTCCAGAGGGGGGAAATAATTCAATGTTACGAATGGAAAATAAGGGCAGCCGGTGTATTGAATTTTAATGAAACCTAAATACCAGCAGTGTGATTGTTCTCGTGTACCGCTTCATTTTTTAGAGCGAGCCACACACAGAGAAAAGAAACACGCCACTCAAAAGTTGCACATTCCTGGTTGAGGGAGATGGTCCTTTTGCAGAGCAGGTGTTTATTTATTTGTTTGTGCCTGGCTGCTATTGATCTTTAGGAGTAACTCAAGGGGGGGGGGGGGGGACACATATCCAGCACACCTTCCTCCTCCTATTTTCCACACAACATCAAGCTTGAGTAGTGAGTTGGGGTGAGAGAGAGGGGGACTAGCCCAAAGTCATCCACCTGGCTTTCATGCCTAACTTGGAACTAGAATTCTCAGTCTTCTACTGATGGGACAAAATCACCCAGCCAGCTTTCATGCCGGACTCCCAGAACTCCCAGTCTCTTGGTGAGTGGCCCAAACTCTCCCAGCTGGCTTTCATGCCTAACAGGGGACCGGAATTCCCAGTCTCCTGTTCATTGTCCAAGGCTTTCACGCCTATGGCAGAACTAGAATTCGCCATCTCCGGGTGATTGGCCCAAAGTTACTCAGCCAGTTTTCGTGCCTAAGATGGAACTAGAACTCACAGACTCTTGCTTTCTAACCTGGAGCCTTAACCCCTAGACCAAACTGTCCCTCTGAATCTTGGAAATAGTCTTCACCAGGCCTTGGATCTGGCATTTTTCTCCCAAGTGCTGCTCTGCAATATTTGGTTTCTAGGCTCGAAAATCACCCTGCCAACGAAAGTGTGTCTAGTCAAAGCTATAGTTTTCCCAGTTACAATGTGTGGCTGTGAAGGTTAGACCATAAGGAAGGCTGAGCGCCAAAGGATGGAGGCCTTTGAACTCTGGTGCTGGAGAAGACTCCTGCGAGTCCCTTGGACCGCAAGGCCATCCAACCAGTCAGTCCTAGAGGAGATCAACCCTGACTGCTCTTTAGAAGGCCAGATCCTGTAGAGGAAACTCAAAGACTTTGGCCACCTAATGAGAAGGAAGGACTCCCTGGAGAAGAGCCTCATGCTGGGAACGATGGAGGGCAAAAGAAGAAGGGGACAGCAGAGAAGGAGGTGGCTGGATGAAGCAGTTGGTGTGAGCTTCAATGGACTCCAGAGGACGGTAGAGGACAGGAAGGCCTGGAGGAACGTTGTCCATGGGGTCACAATCGGTCGAACACGACTTCACAACAAGACTCAAAAACGCCCAACTTATCCCCATAAACCTGGAGGCCAGTTTGTCACTGCTAGCAAAAACCTACAAAAAGGACAAACCAAGCTGTTCAGAATTGGTTGGGCCCCCACAGCGAGAACACGGCTACGATTTAATTAGAAGACGAGGCGAAATGAGGTTCTCTGCAAAACATGGAGAGCCTGGAGGCCTTCCTCCCCCCCCCCAATGAACCCAAAATGTGTGTGAAACGGAGCAGAAAATGAGATTTTATGGCCACGCACACACCTCCCGTTTGCAGGTTGCACCAGGAAAGTTGGAGGGGAGGAAGAGAGAGAGAAGGAAAATCAATCGCCGGTGATGAGCCCAGATAGCTACGCACTAGCAAAGAGGCCCACAACTTCCTCATTTACTCAAGCCAGGAATTTTCTAAAAATCCACCGGGAACAGCCTAGAGCAGGGGTGTCCAAACTTGGGAACTTTAAGACTTGTGGACTTCAACTCCCAGAATTCCCCAGCCAGCATGGCTGGCTGGGGAATTCTGGGAGTTGAAGTCCACAAGTCTTAAAGTTCCCAAGTTTGGACACCCCTGGCCTAGAGAAAGTCCCAACAATCTGGCTGCTTCCCGTGAGTTAAATCCTGGTTTGAGCCAATAGTATAAGTAGTGCGTTTAGACCTGGGCATATTATGGGACCCAGATCATATCCAGCCCTGTAGCTGTCCCTGTCTGAGTGAGATCAATCAGAAAATTAGAAATCATATATAAAGGTAAAAGGTTCCCCTTGCACTTATGTGCCAGTCGTTCCTGACTCTAGGGGGCGGTGCTCATCTCCGTTTCAAAGCCGAAGAGCCAGCGCTGTCCGAAGACGTCTCCGTGGTCATGTGGCTGGCACGACTAAAGACCGAAGGCGCACGGAACGCTGTTTCCTTCCCGCCAAAGGTGGTCCCTATTTTTCTACTTGCATTTTTAACGTGCTTTCGAACTGCTAGGTTGGCAGAAGCTGGGACAAGTCACGGGAGCTCACTCCGTTACGTGGCACTAGGGATTCGAACCGCCGACCTTTCTGATTGACAAGCTCAGCATCTTAGCCACTGAGCCATCATGTCTCTTATAAATCACATATAAATAAATGTAAATAAGTGTATGAGGGGTCCTTGGGTCTCTCTGAGCTTCGTTGCTTTGCGTGTAGACATTTCATAACCCTGGTAGGGAACACCATCAGTGCTAGGAGGGAGTGGGATTGGTTGAGTGGAGAAGGAGAAGAGGAGGAGGAGGACTGAGGGGTCCTTGGTGCTCCCTGAGCCTGGTAGTTTCCTTGCAGACATTTCATGATCCAACTAGGGGACAACATCAGTGCTAGAAGGGAGTGAGGTTTGCAGGAAACAATTCGTTTATTTGTTTCAGGAGTGTGGAGATCTGTCCGTGAATCTCAGAGACTCTGTGCCCAGTCTTTCTTTGCACAGCACCGCTTTTGGAAAATATTGACATGGCAGCTTTCCAAGATAGATAAGGTCTGTGGTCATAAATATTCCTTTGAAAGATTGTTTACCAGCCCTTGGCTGAATGTGAACAAGAGGAATTCACGTTCATTTAACAAAAGGGGTTTTGTCAGGACCAGGGATCTGCCTCATGCTATCTGGGGAAGCCCAAGTCAGAACATCTAGGGAATTACAGACCAAATGAAGAAGCTTAAAGGGGGCTTGTTTTCCTGTCACACACGCGACATGACAAACCAACCTGCAATGCTGGCTAAGATTTCGCTGATTCCGATCAGGATATACTGGGGGATCTGCCACCAGACGGACATGTCGGCTGCATGGTAGACGGCCGTCCCAATCTTCTGATCAATCGTTTTGGTCTTGACTCTCCTCAAACGGTCGCTTTCCAATATTCCTGGAAGGAGAAGCACACAGGAAATGATTCCCAATTGCCAACACCCGTTGTTCCAAATAGCATCCAAAATTAAATCAGAATCCGAGGCAAAGTATTCCTCAAAGTTCCAATTTATGAAGAGAACCATGTTGGCACATCTGGGAAAACCCGAATCTGAAAGCTTCCTGGTTTCCCCCCACCCAGTTGAAAGTTCATGATCTTGCCCCCCACACCCACAACTCCATCCCATGGTCCAATCTCCCACTGCCACGATGACAGATTCCACCCATCCAATTCCGGTCAGGTGCAGAGGTGCAGAGACAAAGGATGACCTTGGCTTTCTAGAAAGAAGTTTGTTATGGCTACATAGCATCTAACTCTGTACAATTCCCCCTCCCATTTTCCCACAATAGAAAATGCGTAATAGAATAACAGAAAGTGTGGCAGGCCAAAGATCCAAAAGAAAAGATGGCTGCAGGCCTGACACGCATCTGATGTTCAACCTGTGTATTTCTGCCACATTGTCCCTGATCTCACCCGTGTGTTCAAAGTAATGCGCTTTTGATTGCACGGTTGCATCCTGTTTAGGATCAATCACAATCAGGAGGTGGGAGTTCGATCCTAGGTAGAGGCAGATATTTCTCTCTCTGGGCACAATGAGAATATATCTGCCGAAGAAAACTCTGCATTGGCAACAGGAAAGGCATCCAGCCAGTAAACGCTCAGCTCCAATCAGTTGCCCAGACTCCACCCCACAAGGGATTATGGGGTTGTTAAAAAGGTGATGATGATAGTTATTTATTAAGCTTTAAAATGGAAGCTGAACAAGTGAAAGAAACAAATAGCATGGGCATTTTTTTTTAGATATGCAATAGAATTAGACAAATAGCAAAAGCTCTGCGATAGAAATGATAAATTGACAATAGCAACTACGTACAAAACTAGATACAAGGCCTGCAGTACCCAGCGATGGCACTCCGTAACCCAAAATCCTGCGCCTCACCTGCAGCGAACGCAGAGCACATGACGAAGAACATCCCAAAGGCGATTCTCTTCAGCGAGGAAGGAAGGAGACCCTTCCTCTTCAAGATGGGGTCCACCACTTTGTCTTTCAGGGGGATGAGGATGAGGATGAGGACAGCATCAAACATGGTCAGCCAAGCCGCCGGAAACTATAAAATATATAAAATAGTATTCCACACTATCAAAAAAGACGTTGAGACTCTAAAAAAGAGTGCAGAGAAGAGCAACCAGGATGATGAGGGGACTGGAGGCTAAAACATACGATGAACGGTTGCAGGAACTGGGCATGGCTAGTCTAGTGAAGAAAAGGACCAGGGGAGACAGGAGAGCAGTCTTCCAATATTTGAGGGGCTGCCCCAGAGAGGAGGGGGTCAAGCTATTTTCCAAGGCCAGACCAGGAAGAATGGATGGAAACTGACCAAGGAGAGATTCAACCTGGAAATAACAGGGAGGACCATCAACCCATGGAAAAGAAGTTTCTTTCAGAAGTTGGGGGAGCTTCATCACTGGAAGCTTTCAAGAAGAGACTGGACTGCGATTGGTCAGAAATGATGTACGGTGTCCTGCTTGGGCAGGGGGTTGGACTAGATGACCTACAAGGTCCCTTCCAACTCTGTTAATCTGAATCTATCTAAGATAATCAAAAGCCTGGGGACTAAAACATATGATGAACGGTTGCAGGAACTGGGCATGGCTAGTCTAGTGAAGAGAAGGACCAAGGGAGACATGATAGCTGTCTTCCAATATTGGAGGGGCTGCCCCAGAGAGGATGGGGTCAAGCTGTTTTCCAAGGCACTTGAAGGCCAGACAAGGAATAATGGATGGAAACTGAATTAGAAATAAGGAGACATTTCCTGACAGTGAGAACAATCAACCCATGGAACAGAAGTTGCTTTCAGAAGCTGTGGAAGCTTCATCACTGGAGGCTTTCAAGAAGAGACTGGACTGCCATCTGTCAGAAATGGTGTAGGGTCTTCTTCTTGGGCTGGACTAGATGACCTACAAGGTCCCTTCCAACTTGGTTAATCTGTTAGGAACTGTGGTGAGGAGACAGAGAGAACAGCCTCTCTGATAGTCACCATGTGGCTCGGTGAGGAACCTCAAGGCCATGTTAGCAATGATTAATGTGTGTGAGAGCAGAGCCTCTTAATACCGCTTCACAGTGCTTTATAGCCCTCTTTAAGTGGTTTGCAGAGTCAGCCTCTTGCCCCCAACAATCTGGGTCTTCATTTTACCCACCTTAGAAGGATGGAAAGGCTGAGTCAACCTTGATCCAGTGAGAATCAAACTCCTGGCTGTGGGCAGAATTAGACTTCTAACCACTGCGCATCATGGAAGGAAGGAAGAAGGGAGGGAGGGAGGAAGAACAATAGCACTTAGCCCTGGATGGAAGGCTGAGTCAACCTTGAGCCTGGTGAGATTCGAACTGCCAAATTGCATGCAGCCGGCAGTCAACAGAAGTCGCCTGCAGTACTGCCTTCTAACCACTGTGCCATCGCAGCTCTATTTACAGAATAACAGAATAGCAGACTTGGAAGGGACCTTGGAAGGGTCTTCTAGTCCAACCCCCTGCTCAGTGAGGAAACCCTACGCCATTTCAGACCAAATGGTTATCCAACCTCTTCTTAAAAACCTCCCCCACAACTTCCGGATGCAAATCGTTCCACTTTGCATTTATCCCTATGACTTTGTGGCTTTGGAGAACATCAGCTAAACCCTTGGCACCAAGCGGGCCAACTTCCCAGAAGCTAAAAACAAAATCCCGTCAGTAGAGAAATTAAAATACCCCACACACACACTTTCTGACACGCAGAAGCTGCAAACTCATTAAGGATCTGTCTTCATCAAACTAGAAGTGGAGAAGAATGACGGTTTCATAGGTTAAAACATCGGAGCACATGATCTACGCAGCAAAATTGCTGCTAAAATAGTTATTTACACAAACAAGCAGCCCCTCATGGTCTCGCTGTTGTCTCAGACCTTCTGCAGATGCCCTGCTCTTCATTAAAATTTCTCCCTTGCAAGATTTTGACCCGGGTCAAGCCGACATACCCTTAGCTGCCTGTAGAAAGTTACTCCCTCCTCTGTAATCACTGGAAAAGTTCACGAGGGGAAGGGTAAAAAGTCCCAATTAAACAGGGAAGCAGCCAGCATCTCATTTCAGCATCGATGATGAAATATTCATGTTGGAGAAAATGCGGAAGGAATGCTGAAATGGGCAAGAAATGGGTAAGGGATAGGTCAGGCATTCCAAATGATTTTGGGGTAGCCAGGGGAGACGAGACTCTCCAATTGGAGATATTTTGACCTTCGGTTTTGCGGACCTCTGGTCTTTCACGGAGACGGTGGCTTCAGGAGCACTGGGTTAACCGAATGGACATATGGAAAGGCGTTTGGAAGCCCCTCTGTTTTTAGCCCTGCAGAAAAAAAGATGTGGAGACTCTAGAAAGAGTGCAGAGAAGAGCAACCAGGATGATGAGGGGACTGGAGGCTAAAATATACGATGGACGGTTGCAGGAACTGGGCATGGCTAGTCTAGTGAAGAGAAGGACCAGGGGAGACAGGAGAGCAGTCTTCCAATACTTGAGGGGATGCCACAGAGAGGAAGGGGTCAAGCTATTTTCCAAAGCACCCAAAGACCAGACAAGGAATAATGGGTGGAAACTGAACAAGAAGAGATTCAACCTGGAAAGAAGGAGGAATTTCCTGACAGTGAGAGCAATCAACCCATGGAAGAGAAGTTGTGGGAGCTTCATCACTTGAGACTTTCAAGAAGAGACGGGACTGCCCTCTGTCAGAAACGGTGTGGGGTCTCCTGCTTGCCTGGGGGGTTGCACTGGATGACCTACAAGGTGGCGTCCAACTCTATTAATCTCTGGAAGACTCTCTCTCTCTCTCTCTCTCTCTCTCTCTCTCTCTCTCCCTCCCTCCCTCTCTCCCTCCCCCCCCCGTGTGTGTGTGTGTGTGTGTGTGTGTGTGTGTGTGTGTGTGTATGCTGGTCTTGTTGTATTTGGGTATTTTCCCATGTAAGATTGAGATTGTCTTATTATTCTAATTATTATATAGTATATATTATATATATTATATATTATAGTCTAATTATTCTCTTGTTGAAGTGTTATGGAAGCTATCGAAATAGAGAAACACCCCCACAACATGAATAAACGTGACGATACCTCCCACCTACCAGACATCCTGAAACCAGCCCTAGTCAATAAACGAGCCCCACCCACCACCCAGGCCGTTACAACACGAAACAACAACGGACACACAGCCAGCACCAATCAGCACCAATCTACCAATCATGATACAACCACACAACCAAACATTCCATTTACTGAAACAAAGGCAGCACTCCACACACACACACACACACCCCACCAACTCTGTTATCGTGTTTCCACTTTACGGCTCACCGTGTGGGCGTTCATGGTGCCGTTTGATGTGCTGTTGGAAAACTGTGGAATTCTCAGGTGGAGGCTCTGGAGGACGTAGGTGGTCTGCATCTGTGAAGTCAAAAGGAGGCATTGCTCAACAGCGTTCTTTACAAAACCCAGGAAGATCAACCTTTCTTTGTCAATGGCTTAGAAGCAGCTGACCAACTTTGGTCTGACTAGCCAACTCATCCTTAAAAATTAAATGTAATTATTCCATCCTTCGGGACGGTCCATTGCCTTCTGACAAAGCAACGGATCAGTTCCTAAATTTTATTTATTTATTTAAATGTGTCTAACTGCCAACCTGTTATTTTAACTCAATTTAGAGCCTGCGCACGCACACACAAATGCATACATGACTCTGGGGCCACTAAGAAGGAACAAAACAGTAAATGGTAAAAACACGTGAATCAAAGAATAAGTTACAAATATAGCTGCTATCAGGCCTGGAAGCCATCTTTTCTTTTGGACTTTGGGCCTGCCACACTTTCTACTATTCATTTTCTATTGTGGGAAAATGGGAGGGAGGATTATATAGAATTGGGTAATATGTAGCCATAACAACATTCTTTTAGAAATTCAAGGTCATCCTTTGTCTTTATACCTGGCCGGAACTGGAGGGGTAGACTTGCCAGCTACGTTCCCTCTAAGGTGCGCGGCTGTGCTAGCGCGCAGGTGGCAAGAAAACACCGCGCAGCAGTTTTCAACTGCCGCGCAGTGATTTCTATTGCCACAGGCTTTGGAAGCTGGGGAGGTCCTTTGCAGGCAGCTAGAACGGGCCGCCCGCAAAGGACTTCCCCAGACTTGCTTTGAGGAGCACGGGGCGACTGAAGCTAGTTGTGAAGCCCCAAAGCCCCCACCGCCACCGGAAGAACTGCTGCCTGCCACCTCCTCCTCCTCCTCCTCTAACAGGCAGCACTGCCGGATTTGCCGCCCGGCGCTGCGGCTGAGATTAAGCCGCCAAAGCTCCCGCCGGCATCTCCGCGCGTGGCAGCGGCGCCTCCCCTCCGCTCGGAGCAGCTGAGCTCAGTCAGCGCTGGGTTACCCCTGCCCCCTCCCCCTCCTCCGCCGTGCTTTTGAGGAGCCATGAGGCTGCAGGAGCCAGTAGGAAGGCGGGGGGGGGAGCAGGGGGGAAAAGCCTCATGGCTCCTCAAAAGTACGGAGGAGGGGGAGGGGGCAGAGGTAACCCAGCGCTGAGCTCAGGAGCAAATCTGGTGATTCTGTTGGAGGAGGAGGAGGAGGAGGAGGAGGAGGAGGAGGAGGAGGTAGCAGCAGTTATTCTGGTGGCAACTCGTACTCGTTAGTATCTTCAGCAGTAGCCCTGCCCACAATGAAGAAAGCAAAGATGGAGCAGATCCATGCAGATGACGTCGCTGCAACATGACTGGAGGAGGAATTCTGGGAGTTGAAGTCCACAAGTCTTAAAGCTGTCAGATTTTTTTTCTAGGGGTGGAAGGGTCTTGTAACTTGACAGCTTTAAGACTTCCAGGCTTCAAATGCCAGAGTTCCTGAGCCAACAGGACTGGAGGAGGAATTCTGGGAGTTGAAGTCCACAAGTCTTAAAGCTGTCAGGTTTGAAGACCCCTGGGGTTTTTTTCCCTAAAGGATTAGGGGTGCAAGGATCTTGTAACTTGACAGCTTTAAGACTTCCATGCTTCAAATGCCAGAGTTCCTGAGCCAACATGACTGGAGGAGGAATTCTGGGAGTTGAAGTCCACAAATCTTAAAGCTGTCAGGTTTGAAGACCCCTGGGGGTTTTTTTCCCTAAAGGGTTAGGGGTGCAAGGGTCTTGTAAATTGACAGCTTTAAGAGTTGCGTGCTTCAAATGCCAGAGTTTCTGAGCCAACATTTTGGTTGCTAAGCAGGAGCGTTGTTAAGTGATACTGATATTATATAACACTTTGAATTAAGCGTGTACCTTGAAGAAACATAACTTTGAGTTTCAAATAATACTGATTTTGTTGTTGTCTTAGGTGACATCTGTGAAAAAAATTCGGGTGCTCAGGCATGAAAATGTGCCACTCAAACACTATACTTTTCTGCTCACATCGGAAAAAAATTAGAGGGAACATTGCTTGCCAGCATGGCAGTGGAAGATTGGACCAAGGGATGGACTTGTGGGTGTGGGGGCATGATCTTGAACTTTCAACTGGGTGGGGAAAACCGGGAAGCTTTCCGATTTGGGTTTTCCCAGGTGTGCCAATATGGCTCTCAATAAATTGGAACTTTGAGGAATCCTTTGCCTCGGACTCTGATTTACTTTCGGATGCTATTTGGAACCCTGACAGCTTCTGCTGAAGGATCCCCATCTCTTCAGCATTGTTTATTTATTGCTTTATTTATTAAGAAAGTTTATCTGGCTGCTCAACTCACCCACAGTGACTCTGGGTAGCTTATATAGAAGTAAAACCCCAAATATTAATCTCAACGAAGTTGGGATGAGGTCCCAATCTTGTAACTGTATAGCCACAAGGAAAGAAAGAGAGAGAGAGAGAGAGAGAGAGAAAAGAGAGAGAGAGAGAGAAAGAGAGAGAAAGAGAAAGAAAGAAAAAGAGAAAGAGACAGAGAAAGAGAGAGTGAGAAAGAAAGAGAGAGAGAGAAAGAGAAAGAGAGAGACAGAGAGAGAGAAAGAAAAGAGAAAGAGAGAGAGAGAGAGAAAGAGAAAGAGAGAGAGAGAAAGAGAGAGAAAGAGAAAGAGACAGAGAGAGAAAGGAGAGAGAGAGAGAAAGAGAGAGAGTGAGAAAGAGAGAGAGTGAGAAAGAAAGAGAGAGAGAGAGAAGAGAGAGAAAGAAATGCATAACAAGATCACGCTCCTAGTCCTAGTTCTGAGGACTAGGAGCTTGATCTTATTTTGAAAGTGAAGACGTTTGGATGCGGCTAAGGTTTAATTTGCTGCACCTACCTTACTGGTTTTGCGTTATCGGTTGGGCCACCTAGAGAACAATCCAGATGGACGCACGGTCCGTCCACTCACCTGGAAGTAGACTGTCCAGTACGGGATGAGAGCCAAAAAGACGGGGATGATTTTGACCAGGGCTTTGACGTCTTCCACTTTGTCTTCTCGGAAAGGGCCCCCGTGGGAGGCCTTGGCCGCTTCCAGGAGGCTGTCCTTGGGAGGCTGAGTCTGGTGAAGGACCCCCTGCGTGCCCCTTTGAAAAGAGAATGAAAATTTATCCCCTGGTTTCTTCTCAGATGCATCCCCCAAAGACTTTGGAGCTGGGCGTTTCGTTTTGTTTTTTTAATAAAAAATTTATTTTCAAACAAACACACAACACACATAACATCAAAGCCTCTTCAACTACACACAGTGTGTCAATTGGTTACAAGGTCTTTCTGCGTCCTTTCCGTGGTCCTCACTTGAATTTTATCAAAATTCACATATTGTCAATCAAGATATCTTTGTATACATTGTTATTATGCTTCCTTCGTTTGATTATCACTATTGTCTTATCACTATACCCCGCCGCCTTAATTGTACACACCTTGGGCTGGAAAACCGCTCTGGCTGCTTTCGGTTACAGCACGAATAAGCCAGGATTCTGAACATGTCGGTGAAGGCGCTGCCATCCGGCGGCTTGGTGATGAAGACGCTCTGGCCGCACAAGAAGACCACGAAGGAGACCCCGATGCAAACGGCGGGGATGATGTAGCCAATGGCGAAATTGACATTCTGCTGGATGTACGCGATGCCTCCCAGGGAAAGGATGGCTCCCAAATTGATGCTCCAGTAAAACCAGTTAAAGAAACGCCGGGTGGCTTCCGGACCCCGATCCTTCACCTAAAGGAGATTTGTTTTCCCCCAGGGAGAAGAAAACTCTATGAGAAAAGGGTTTTTTGGCTTTAGTTTCTTGCCTACAAACTTAAAATTTGGCACGTATGTTCCTCTTAGCTTCTAGGTGCTCACTAAGAAAGGATTTGTCGAAATGACCAACAGATCATTAGTATTTCTTATACAGTATTATATTAACGCGCTAAGGAGTTAGACATTCTACTCTCCCTCCCCACCTGAAAAGAACTCTGTTCCAACTGCCAGTTGCCTTAGATTAACACGCTCTGATGCCAAGGAGTTAGACATTCTACTACTACTCCCCACCTGAAAGGAACTCTGTTCCAACTGTCAGTTGCAACTGAGTGTTGGTGGGATTAAAGGGCTTGAGCCTACCTATTTTATTGTTGTTGGACTTGCAATAATGTCTTAATCTGTAACAGACACTTATCTTACCGTCTCTAACGAAATAATACACTGCCTTTTTGAACTACTCATTAATTCTCAAGCTTTAAGTGTCAATTTATCAAGCCTAATCAAACAGTTTCGTAGCAAAGCATGGGTATCCTGTGTGTGTGTGTGTGTGTGTGTGTGTGTGTGTGTATACAATCTATTTATGCAAATGCCTTCTCTGTCTCTCTCAAAGGAGCACTTCAATCACAGGGGGTCCCACCTGCAGTGGGAACATTTTACAGGCATAATTTTTATAATACTACAAAGAGAGACCAAAGATATTTCAGGAAACAAACTTCGAAGGAGCAGGTGCAAATCTTTGCCTCTATAAAAAGCAACCAAGAAATGCAAAATAGAATTCCATTTTTAGTCCGTAGAGAACAGAGTTTCCTAAGATTGGACCTTTCAGGAGAAATAGATTTCGGCCACGGAAAGAGTGAGAAAGAAACTCAAGAAAACCACACTATGATTCTATTTGATATAAGGGGAGGCGGAAGAACGTTTTGGCAGATTTTCAAGATTTTGGTGTTCTATCCTGTAAGACGGGGTGGCTCAGTGGCTAAGATTCTAAGCTTGTCGATCAGAAGGCCGGCAGTTCAGCAGTTCGAATCCCTAGTGTTGCGTAACAGGGTGAGCTCCTGTGACTTGTCCCAGCTTCTGCCAACTTAGCAGTTCAAAAGCACGTAAAAATGGAAGTAGAAAAACAGGAAGCACTTTGGTGGGAAGGGAACAGCGTTCCATGCTCCTTCGACATTGAGTCATGCCGGTCACATGACCATGGAGACGTCTTCGGACAGCGCTGGCTCTTCAGCTTTGAAACGGAGATGAGCACCGCCCCCTAGAGTCGGGAACGACTAACCACATATGTGCGAGGGGAACGTTTATCTTTTCCTTATCCTCTAAGAATAAAGTAGCATTCTTGTAATCCAGTGGTTTTCAACCTTGGTGGCTTAAAGACATGTGGATGTCAACCTCCCAGAATTCCCCAGTCAGCTTTTCTGGCTGGGGAATTCTGGGAGTTGAAGTCCAGATATCTTAATGTTGCCAAGTTATCAACATTAGAGTTAAACAACTCTCTCTCATCCACTCAATACAAATAGTCCTCGAATGACAACCACAATTGTGGCCAAACTTTCTGTTGCAATGTAAGACCTTTGTTAAGTGAATTTTGCCTCATTTTATGACCTTTCTTGGCAGTTGTTAAGTGAATCATTGCAGTTTTTAAGTTAGTAACACAGTTGTTAAGCAAATCTGGCTTCCCCAATGACTTTTTCTGTCAGAAGGTTGCAAAAGGAGATCAGATGACATGAGACACTGCAACCATCATAAATGCAAGCCAGTTGCCAAATATCTGAATTTTGAACTTGTGGCCACAGGGATGCTGCAAGGGTCATAAGTGTGAAAAATGGTCACTAAGTCATTAAGCGAACTGTTGTAAGTCGAGGACTATCTGTATAGCTGTCAACTCATAAAGCATTTGCATAACTGTTATCAAGTTGCCATGGTGAGGAAAGGAGAGGGGGGAAGGCATTCCATGCATACTTTCGGCTAGAGTCGGATCTCAGATTTCTATAGCAGGCTTGGGAGGGGTGCACCTCATTGGGAAATGTGATTTATGACACAGAGTGAGGGGAGGGAAGAAACAGGGGCAAAGTTCAGCCATAATTTAAATGAGGTCACATCTGACTGCAATGGGGTATTGCCGAAATGGTGTTCCTAATAAATCACTGGATTTCTTTTGAAACTTGGCTCAAGGCTAATGAATTAATTAGGGCATCTTTCGGAAACCTGACAATAGCTTTACTAACACATCCTCTCCAGCAGCCTGTAACTATCCTGTTTCCCCGAAAATAGGACCTCCCAGGATAAGCCAAATCGGGCTTTTGAGTGCATGCGCTAAAATAAACCCTTCCCCGAAAATAAGCCCTTCCTGAAAATATTGCAACACAGCAACAGCCATGAGGTGACCACATTCGCCACCTCCTGCACCTCAAAAATAACACTTCCCCCAAAATAAGGCCAAGTGCTTATTTTGGGGGTCAAAGGAAAACAAGACTCTGTCTTATTTTCAGGGAAACACGGTGGATAAGCAGGGATTGATACCAGACAAAGAAGCAAGCAGGAAACACCATCCTAATCAAAGAATCACGAGGGAGAAAAACCACCCCCCAAATTAGTGAATCTCCATGGCTGGCTGAGGAATTCTGGGAGTTGAAGTTCACATATCTTAAAGCAACCGAAGTTGAGAAACATTGAGAACAGAGAATAACTCACTGTTTTTGGGGGGACTGAATGTCCAGAAGCTGTTATAGGGATATATCTATTCACACAAGACACACCCTTGGCCCCACAGCCCCATACTTCATGACTCATTGGGGCTACTGTTCTATGACACATCTGGGAATGAAAAGCCACTACTGTATCTCTCTCTCAAAAAAAGGAAGAAAATAAAAAAATTCAGAACATTCCTCCGGTGCCAGCTGAATCATCCAGATACTTGTTTTGCTGTGTTTTGGGTCAATGATGCCATCCCGGCTTACACGAAGCCAATCTCCTTAACGAACAGGGCTTGTTTGTGGCCTCATTAAAAAGGTCCAGTTTCAATCTCGGAATCTCTGCCCACGCAGCTGGATGAAGACCACACAGGATACCGCTGCCCTCATTCCTAGCCCTCTTTTTTTTCTGGTTTGATTAAAAACCACTCAAAGAAAGGAAGCCCCCTGGAATTCGGATATGTGTAGCCATCTTTCCTTTTCACGGTGCCCCAGGTTTTAAAATCTAATCTATATATATATAAAAGCCAAATACCACTCACTCATCATGAAATCTCCAGAACTGTAAAGCCTACAAACGTGAAACTTGGCACGTTTGTTCCTCTTGGCTTCTAGGTGCTCGCTAAGAAAGGATTTTTCGAAATGACCATCAGATCATTAGTAATTCTTATACAGTAATTAACACGCTCTGATGCTAAGGTATTCTACTCCCCCTCCCCACCTGAAAAGAACTCTGTTCCAACTGCCAGTTGTCTTATATTAACACGCTCTGATGCTAAGGCGTTAGACATTCTACTCCCCCTCCCCACCTGAAAAGAACTCTGTTCCAACTGCCAGTTGCCTCACATTCCGTTACCTCAGTTCAAATTGGCAGACGTTCCACTCCTTCACAGTCCTAAACGTCGGTACCTCACCAAAATGTCTACGCCTTCCACCTATGGAACTGCTTCTAGATTCAAAACAACAGGAGCAATTTTCCCTTATGTATTTCAATCACTGACCACTAGTGCTGTGTAAACACTGTGCACCATGGATGGATAGATAGATGGAAGGAAAATAGTAATACCAATAACGACTTATATACCGCTTCACAGTGCTTTACAGCCCTCTCTAAGCAGTTTATAGAGTCAGCCTCTTGCCCCCAACAATCTGGGTCCTCATTTTACCCACCTCGGAAGGATGGATGGAAAGCTGAGTCAACCCTGAGCCTGGTGAGATTCGAACTGCCAGCGGCCGGAAGTCAGCAGAAGTAGCCTGCAGCACTGCATTCTAACCACTGCACCATCACGGCTCTTAATGATGATTTTTCTGGTCCCTACTGTGGTTGTAAGTCGAGAACTACCTGTTGTTGGGGGTCGAGATTGGAGGACAGACTCCCTGCTTTGAGTTCTTGGAGAAATATGCAGTAAGCAAATATATACAAGGATTCCCTTAACCATAATGAATTAAGAACCATTCATGCCCCCGGTGAGATGTAGAAGGATTTTTGGCCTCTCGTCCATTGCCATTTTTATGTTTTAGGTCAGTTTCATTTCCTTGCTGTGATGACAGCTGAATTCAGAACTATGAGAAGTCATGGTTGTTTCTTTTTAAACTGTGTCAATGAGAGGAACAGGAAACAAACACATTCAAAAGAGGAACTCGAAAACAGCTGGGAGAGCAATGAAAAAAAAATCCTCATTTTCACCACGTTGGGATGAAATCACTGCATTGCTCAAGTCTGCCTATTTGGAACAGGGCGTAAGTGTGTTTTGCGGATATAATTAAAGCAACATCGGGAAAATGAAAAGTGCCCTACATTCATTTTTGAGAGAACAATGAATGTGTGTCTTGACAAACTTTGGTTGATGGCAGGGGTGTCCAATCTTGGCAACTTTAAGCCTTGTGGACTTCAACTCCCACAATTCTCCAGTCATCATGCTTCAAGATAAGTGGACTTCAGTTCCCAGAATTCTCCAGCCGGCATGCTTTAAGATGGAAGGACTTCAGCTCCCGGAATTCCCCAGCCAATATGCTGGCTGGGGAATTTTAGGAGTTGAAGTCCATGAGTCTTAACATTTCCAAGTTGGACAGCCCTTGTTTACATCTTAAATCAACAGAATAAGCTGATGGATAGGAAAAAGAAATTCGATTTCATCTGTGATTGACTGAATGCCATGAAGTTAGTGTTGACTCTCAACGACCACATACATACATTTTCTCCGGAAGGATGCCTTCAAGAATATCTTCCAACTTGAGCCCATCCATCTCATCTTCTCCTTTCTTTCCACCTTTTCTAGCATCTGAACCTTCTCCAGAGATCTTTACATGAAGGAGGACAATTTGAGCTTGATCATTCATGCCTTGAGTGATAACTCTAGATTTATCTCTTTTGTCGACCCATTGGTTGCCTTGGATGTCCGTGGCCTTCTGCGCAATCTTCTCCAACTCGGAAGTTCAAATGGGTCAATCCTCTTTCGATCCTGTTCCCTCAATGCCCCTGTTTCATTTCCACAGAGACGGAGCTTCCAGATGTTGTCTAATTAAACACCCAGAATTCCTCGCTATCAACCAGCTGATGGGGAGGGCCATATCAACAACTTCTGGAGTACCAAACCCACGAAAAGCAAGTTGTTGTGTGCATTTTTCTGGAACAAACCTTCCCCCTTTGGGTGTCACATGTCTGATTGGTCACAAGGCCACAATTGTGTGCATTTCAAGTCAGGGCGATTAGCACAGAGGAAGAATTATACAGAAATTTAGCACAACACAGCATAGTAAGCAAAAGAGAGAGAAATTAGAATAATGGGACGTTTAAAAGGCCAATTTCCTTGTCTCAATATAACACAAATGTTTTTTTATACTCAAGCCGGCTGCCTCTGGGGAACAGCTCGGTACACAGTTGGTAGAGGCCAAATGGCTGTGACTACAACTCCCATGATCCAAAACCACCACTATTTTAGCCACCTAGAAAGTGATACAGCTTAAACAAGCCACACACAAAGATGTAAACGTATTTCAAAGACATCAGAGCTGGAGAAGAAGGATGAGACTGCAAAAAACAGACACCAATATCCCAAGAAAGCAGAGCAAGCACATTCAGAGCATGTGCATATCCACTATTGATGGCGACAATTTGGTCTAAAGAGCAGCTGAAGATTTCCAATTTTAAATCTGGCCTACTCAGAAATATTTCTTAACCCTCCATGGTCCAACCCAAAGGCAAGAGAAGGGAAGAAGCAGGATCTGTTAAAGGACAGGACCTCACTCACAGACACCGTTGAAGGACAGAAGAATTGAGAAGAACCACCAAACATTTCTTTATCTCAGTTTTCTTGTGTCTTCTTCTAAAGCAAACACGAGACTGGCCAGGTCATTAGTTTATGGAGAGGATGTGCTTATGTCACACACCAACTCAAATCAAACAAGCTTGGGAGCAAAACCATCTCAACGTTCTTGAGACGGACATCAATTCACACCACATTTCAAAGGTAGCTTTTCTTGTGGTGTTACTTAGCTCATTCATGGCCCTTAATTCTTGAATTCTTCCCCTTTCTTGAGCCTTTCCTTTCGAAGGCATCTCCCGATATGAAGAGCCTTTGAAACCAACTCCGAGAATCTTCCACCACGCAACCAAATTTGGTGGTGGAGAGGCAAAGAGGAGGAGGGGACAGTTGATAGAAAAGGCCATCGTGAGGATTAGATATGGGAAGCTAATCTCAGAATCTACAAAGTCACAGATTATGGGAGGAGAACCAAGAAAAACTCCACACTTTGAGCATCACATGCAACGCACCTACAGAATATCTTGGACAACGCTTACCTGAAATGGTATAGGTACTCCTGCTTGAACAGGGGGCTGGACTAGAAGACCTCCAAAGTCCCTTCAAGCTCTATTCTACTCTACAATTCTAAATTCTATTCTAAAACCAGGATGTTAGAGGAATGAGTTGATGTGGTAGATCTCACCGTTAAAATCAATCACTGCTCATCACTTGAAAGCCAAAAAGCTGCTAACTATCATTAGAGGCCATTGCTGCATTTAGCTCAGCATTGTCCACTCCAACCTTGTTTGAACTGACCATGGTGGCCAAAACTATGAGTTGATGGGTCCCACCAGATTGAAGAAGGCTGGTCTATGCTATAAGGCATCATTTTCCAGATGCTTCTGCAGCCATGTCTGGGAATGGGGAAGATGATCATAGATATCTAGAGTAAGAAGACTCTATTAATTATCTTCCCACTCCCACCATCCAAATTAGTGCAGAAATTCCTATAAAAGCACCCAAGCCTAAGATGGTCCAAACTCTTATTGAACCTATCTTAAGGAACCACTTGGTTTCCTACTTAATTATGGTGTTTTGGCAGGGACCACATCTCCGAGAAGATCTACACCAACCAAGGACAGCAGCAAGGACAGACATGAAGCTGTCCAACCTATTGTCTTGGCCACCCATTTTGACAACCCACCCCAAGACATCGTTAGGGAAGAAGACAATGAAGGCTACTCCACCTGATCAGCTCCGAAGGGGGTGATGTTGGCTTTGACAGAGCCCACGCTCAGCCCAACGAGCACCAAGCCGACATAGGTGGCGATGAGACAGTAGCGCGTGTTTCCTTGCGACGGGCACGGGGCGGACGTGGTATTACTCTGCAGAGGCGTTGAGCAGTTCTCAATGGGCCATGGGTGAAGCTCCCCGCAGAGCCACTGGCGGCTGGGAGCGATGGCCATGGCGGGGAAAGCCAGCATGCCCAAGAGGTAGACCGCCATGCTGACCAAGATGGTGGGGAACTTGCCCAGCAGGGCGTCGGCCAGCCAGCCCCCAAACGGGGAGACCAGGTAGGTGATGCCCATGAAGAGTAGGAGGGCCTGGCTGGCTTGGGCACCTTCCCAGTTGTACGGCGTTCCATTGAGGAAGAGCACCAAGTTCGAAGTGATGCCGTAAAAGGCCACCCTCTCCAGCAGCTCTGCTAGAAGCACAGCGGCACATGCCAGGCGCCGTCCATGGAAGACGTTGGCCGTTGGGAAGGAGACGGGCGACCGAGCGTTGGGCTCCAAGAGCGGGCTCCTCTCGTTGGACTCCGCCTCTTGCATTGCTGGTTGGCCAACTCCTTACTCAACTTCTCCTGTTGGGTGACCCAACTGAAAGTGTCTCCCCCAACCCTTACTCAAGTCCCCCTCCAATGTCCCCCCCCTTAGGGACCTCTGAGGTTCCCCTGCTACCCTCGCCTAGCTTTGGCACCCACGCTCCAACCCTTCCTCCCTACTCCAGGCAACCTCCAAGCTCCTGGGCTGCTCAGATCCCCTCTTAGGAGCTAAAGAACGAAGGGGGACTGGCTTCCAAGAGCCAGGTCCAACACTGTACCCCGAAATTTTTAAACTAACCCCCGCTTCTAAACTCAAACTCTTCCCCAAGTGGGATTCGAACCCGTAATCGTCCGATTACGGGGGCTCTTCCCAGCCGCGCCAGATTCTCTCTCCACCTCCCACCTCGCTAGAAAAGCCTGGCGCTGGCCGCCGTTCTCGGAGCCTTCTCCCCCTCCCGCCGCCGCCTCTGCCGGCCGCCGCTTCGTCTCTTTGGCTTTGGAATGCCCAGGTTGTTCTAAAGCCCGCCCCTTTCGGTCCGGGCCGCGCTCGTTGATTGGCCGCCGTGCGCCGTCGCTCACGAGCTCCCCCGTGATTTGCAACGCAGGCGCCTCTTCCTGGTTCTGCAAAATAACAAAACTCAAAATTGCGAAGCGCGCGTTTTAAAGGGTGCAATCCGGAGGCGATCCGGAGCCGAGGCGGCTTTATTCCAAACCGGTCCTCTTGTTCTTTTATGTCTTTTAGCCTTCTTGGAGGGGGGGGGGTGTTCCCCCTCCCCTTTCTCTCCAAGAGAGACTCGACAACAGAGCACGCCCAAAGCGAGTCATGGGTTTTTGTCACGTGCAACCATGTTGCAATGCTCGAGCATGCTTTGGAATGGGGTTGTGGGGGGTGGCGGGGGCAGCGCCGTGCCGTTGCGTGCGTGTGCTTGGCTCTCTTTTGCACGCGCGGGTGTTTATTTCTGTCCGGGGTGAGCGGCTTTGGACGCAGATGGCCAAGAAGTGAAAATCGCCATGGGACTTTTCGTTCGTTTTTTGCTGGGGGCGCAGTTTGTTTCTTGCTATATCTGAGATGGGGGTGGGGGGAGTGGATGAGGTTTCAGGATTTTTTCTTCTTCTTCTAGGGATCCGGATTCCAGAAGGGTTCTAAGAATTTGGTCGTAATAAAGCAAGGCAAATCCAATTGTTTTTGGAAAGCCATGATCTCAAACCTAAAAACCTAATATATATGTTGTATTTGTGCTGATAAATAAATAAAGGGAGACTAGTATAGATCTATTTCGAGCTAATTAGCTCTCATCAGCTAGCCATACCCTTACTGGGATTTGAACCTGGGCTCCAGGGAACCTGGGAACCAGTAAGGGTATGGCTAGCTGATGAGAGCTAAATAGCTTGAAATAGATCTATACTAGTCTCCCTTTATTTATTTATCAGCACAAATACAACACAAATATAAAAAAGGCAACATTAAAAATAAAAATATGGTTTTCTGCCTGGATGGTCTTCTGTAATGAGCCGAAGGACAGAAAGAGGGAGTAGTGAGCTTCCTCCCATATTTGGGCATACTAGGGGTTGTAACACAAATACATATATATGTATGTATGCATGCAAATATGCACAGTGCTTAATTGACAAGTTTGAGTAGAGAATAGAATAGAGTAGAATAGAATAAGGAAGGGAATGGGAATAGAATAAGGAAAGGAATGGGAATAGAATAGAATAAGGAAGGGAATGGGAATAGAATAGAATTCTTTATTGGCCAAGTGATTGGATGCACAAGGAATTTGTCTTTGGTGTATATGCTCTCAGTGTACATAAAAGAAAAGATACATTCGTCATGAATCATAATGATATCAACACTGAATGATAGTCATAGGGTACAAATAAGCAATCAAATCATACTAGGAAACAATATAAGGATACAAGTAACAAAGTTACAGTCCTGCAGTCATAAGTGGGAGGAGATGGGAGATAGGCAGGATGAGAAGATTAATAATAATGCAGACTTAGTAAATAGTTGAGGGAATTATTTGTTTAGCAGAGTGATGGCCTTGGGAGGGGGGATGTCCTTGTGTCTAGTTGTCTTGGTGTGCAGTGCACTGTAGCCTCGTTTTGAAGGTAGATGAAACAATTTATGTCCAGGACGCGAGGAGTCTGTAGTTATTTTCACAGCCCTCTTTTTGACTCGTGCAGTGTGCAGGTCCTCCATGGAAGGCAGGTTGGTAGTAATTGTTTTTTCTGCAGTTCTAATTATCCTCTGAAGTCTGTGTCTGACTTGTTGGGTTGCAGAACCAAACCAGACAGTTATGGAGGTGCAGATAAGGAGAAGTAAGAATGAGATATGAAATGTAGACATACAGGAAGAAAGGTATAACAGTAGGTAGTGGAATTAACATACAATACCAGTCAGTAAATAAGTCAGAATCTCCAGTAGAAAGAATTGCACAATTCAGAGTCTGATAACATTTTATTTTTCTCCTGGAAACTGATTCATTGTTATTGTTACTGCAATATTGGCAGGATTATTTTTCTCTGCACAGATTTGGAGGCACAATCAATCCAGCTTTCTTTTTATCCTGAGCATTTCCAGTGATGTTGAACTGCCATGCCCATGTTGGCTGGGGATGATAGACTTTGTCCTCCACAGCCCCCAAAGCGTTTACCTCTTTGGATTTCTGCTACAGAATTCAAAACCTGCCTTCCTGAGGCAAGAGGGTTTTAGACTTGAGATTTCAGATGATAAAGCCGCTTCTTTCTATTTCAAGAGATAAGTCGGAAAGATATGGCTTTAAAATCAGAAACTAGCTGCTATCTCTTTCCTAGGGGGAGGAAAAAAACACTCAAATACAGATAGTGGTGAGACTGAAAGAAATCAGAGTTTTTAAGGAAACTTGCAGCCAAACAGATTGGCTGTCCAGTTTCCAGTTTCTTTCTGACATCTGTCATTCACAAGAGAGAAAATCCTGCTTACCTTTGGACAGAAGTTCATTAACAGCTGCAGCTGAAAAATATTGATCAGGCTACTGTATCAATAATTTGATTATTATTATTGATAATACTTGGATAATTAAAACAATAATTTAATATTTGTTTCCACTGCTTAAGGCGGTTTGCAAGAGAATAATAAAACACAGGCTTAAATAAAGCCAAGGGAATTATGTATTCAAATGTGTGTTTACTTCTGCTGTTAAGGAGACCTGAAAGGGATTGAGGAATTCAGAGCTGTGGGGCTGGGGAATTCTGGGAGTTGAACTCCACATATCTGAAAACCACCAAAGCTGAGAAACACTAACCCAGGCAATCTAAACAAAAAATATCTGCAACCATTTCACCACAATACAGTATTTTTTCCTTAAGAGACAATAAAGAACACACAGTAGAATACCTAATACCTCATCTACCTAATATAGGACACTGTTATTGTTGTTTTTGAGTTTCTTTGAATTTGGTCTCGGACACCACACATTCCACAGTCTATATTATCATCTGTCTATCTCTCCATCATCCGTTCATCCATCATTCTCTGTCTCTCTCTCTTCATCCATCTATCCATTGTCTGTCTGTCTGTCTGTTTATCAATCATCTATCTATCTATCTATCTATCTATCTATCTATCTATCTATCTATCTATCTATCTATCTATCTATCTATCTATCTATCTATCATCTAGAATATAGAGCTGGAAGGGACCTTGGAGGTCTTCTAGTCCAGCCTCATGCTCAAGTGAGAGAACCTATACCACCTCAGACAAGTGACTGTCCTCCCACCCTCTCTCCCCCTCTCCCTCTCATATAATAGAGCTCGAGGGGACCTTGGAGGTCTTCTAGTCCAGCCCCCTGCTCAAGCAGGAGAACCTATACCACCTCAGACAATGATTGCCCAGTCTCCCCCCCCCTTCTCTCTGTCTCTCCATCCGTTCATCCAGTCAGATTTGTGTGCCCCTCATCTCGTCTGGAGGCGGCTAACAAACAATAAAAAACCGGTAAAAACATTAAAAATGACCATGGAATAAATCGCCCCAGTAAACAACAGTGTCCCGCTTAAGCGGAACGGCATGGCCGCCCACCTTGTTGCTTGGGGGGACCGTTCCTAACGGCGGACTGCTGCAGCCGAAGGGCGGAGCGGACCATAGAGTTGAGGCAAGAGTGGACGAGGAGCCCCTGGCTTCCGGTGCCGGAAAAAGAGGGAATGAAGCCGCCAGGGACCTGACCGGAAGTAGGGCACAGCTGCCAACTGGCCATGCGGCTATTGCTCCTGGTTCCCGGGCGAGCCCAGACGGGCAACGGGACCACCGCCCGGAGGATACAGTAAGTGCCCCCCCCCACCTCCATGCCCGGCTTTGCACCCCCTTAGGCTGAAATTAGCCTGGTGCAAATCTCTGCAGCGCTTTGGCGGGTGGTGGGCAGGCGGGAGTTCGTCCGGTGCAGTTGCGAAGGGTGGACCAGTGGCTGGAGGGGATGCTCAGGACTTTCCCCCTGGGGCGGAAAGGGAGGCCCGTGTTGCTGGCTGGGTTCCCACGAGCCGCCAAACCCGGGTCGAGGAGACTTAAGCTAACAGTTGCAGAAAGTCTCATTTATAACATTCAAAAATGCATAACAAATACCAGTGACTGGTGCTAATTGTTGTTGTTGTTGTTGTTGTTGTTGTTGTTGTTGTTGTTGTTAATCTTTAGTGAGATTCACAGCCTTTGGGGCTGGTTGGTAGCCTAACACCTCGAGTCCTAACCAAGGACCTAGGAACTGTGGATATAAGCTGTTCCAAGTAGGATGTTTTTTTATAGTCAGAATTATTATTATTATTGTTGTTGTTGTTATTTCATTAAATATGAAACTCAGTCAACTGAACATTTAAAAATGTGTCACAAATACCAGTGACTAGTGCTAATTATTATTGTTGTTATTATTATTGTTGTTATTGTTATTATTATTATTATGTTGTTGTTGTTGTTGTTAATCTTTGGTGAGATTCACAGCCTTTGGGGCTGGTTGGTAGCCTAACACCTCGAGTCCTAACCAAGGAACTGGTTAAGGTAACATCAGAGGATATAAGCTGTTCCAAGTAGGGTGGTTTTTTATAGTCAGAATTATTGTTGTTGTTGTTGTTGTTATTTCATTAAATATGAAACTCAGTCAACTGATCATTCAAAAATACGTCACAAATACTATTGACTGGTGCTAATGGTTGATACGGGTTGCTGCCAGCGTCCTAGGTATCAACCAAGGACCTTCTTAAAATATAAGATGTTCCGAGCAGTGCAGTTTTTTGCAGTTCCGCTGGTGTTATTGCAGGAAGCTGCAATTTGGGGATGTATCTTGTAAAATTCTTGGACATGTTGCCAAGTGCCCCGATGAGAACTCTTTTGGGGACTTAAGGGGTGCACATCTGTGGGGTGAATCTGAAATGGGAAAACCGGGTAGTGGGAATGTAACTTTTTGAGTTTGTTTTGTATTCTGGCTGCTTGTTTTGTATCCTGCGTGGTTGTTTTATACTTTTAGGTGGTTATTTTGTCTTCTGGATACTTTGTATTGAAGGAAGTTAGCACCCACCCCCTCTTAGAAGAATGAAATATTGTAGGAATATTAAAAAGGCAGAATATTATATCCTAAAGGACAAAGACTTCATCCCTGGAAGCTTTCAAGAAGTGGCTGGACTGCCATCTATCAGAAATGGTGTAGGGTCTCCTGTTTGGGCAGTGGGGGTTGGACTAGATGACCTGTAAGGTCCCTCCCAGCTCTGTTATTCTATATTCTATTCTATGGTTCCTAAAGACAGAAACTTAGAGCCTCAGCTCTCTGCTCTAAATAGAAACTAAGAGGCCAACTTTTAGAAATGCAGATCTGGTAATCCATTCAAGGCAGGATTTTAAAACCCCAAGGGAGCCAGCATCTAAGATTAATTACATTTGTTAAACCAAGATTTTAAAAAACCAACTCGTTGCAGGCCTTCGCGAGACAAACTAATTAAAATCAAATTTAAAAATACACAACACGAGTCTCTAAATTACAAAATACTGTAAAACAAACTATAAAAATCCATGTGCTCATCAAAACAAATGTTCAGCTGCCCAGAATCACAGGTAATTGATGCTTCTGCTTCACCATTATACCATCTTCCCAAGCAGCCTCCATGTTTCCAGGGTCTTTCTCCCCGCTTAGAACTGAACCCGGATGAAAATTTCTTCCAACAGTTTTTTTCTGTATTTATATATGCATTGTAACCCGGATGTCAAACAATGTGTATTTGTCTGGGTGTAATACACCCATTTTACAAGAGGTTTTTGGATCTTAGCTTGGCCCGTATGTTGATTCTATACACAATGTGCAAACATGGCATTCTCTCCGACGTCAGAGTTCAAGAACTTTTGAACTTTGTTGAAGAACGCGTCTGAGCATGTAGGCGGCCAGGAAAACAACGGATTATCAAGCAAATTCTCTTCCCACCCAGCTTCTTAAAAGTCCAGCTTTTACTTCCATAGAGCATCACTAGGAATATCACGGCTTACATGAGAACGTAATTTATTTGATATTCCGAGTGGAAAAAAGTTAGATTAATGGAAGGGTCCTTGTAGGTCATCTAGTACAACCCCCCACTCGAGCAGGAGACCCTACACTATTTCTGACAAATGGCAGTCCAGTCTCTTCTTGAAAGCTTCCAGTGATGAAGCTCCCACAGCTTCTGAAGGCAAGTTCTCTTCCATTCGTTGATTGCTCTCACTGTCAGAAAATTTCTCATTATTTCCAGGTTGAATCTCTCCTTGTTCATTTTCCATCCATTATTCCTTGTCTGGCCTTCAGGTGCTTTGGAAAACAGCTTGACCCCCTCCTCTCTGTGGCAGCCCCTCAAATACTGGAAGACTGCTATCCTGTCTCCCCTGGTCCTTCTCTTCACTAGACTAGCCATGCCCAGTTCCTGCAACCGTTCGTCATGTTTTAGTTACAATGTTTTAGTTACATTAATTACAATGCATGCTGGTGGAAAAATGTTTGATCCAATTTCTGGAAATGTATGTATGTATATATACAATACAATACAATAATACAATAATACAATAGTAGAGTTGGAAGGGACCTTGGAGGTCTTCTAGTCCAACCCCCTGCCTAGGCAGGAAACCCTATACCCGTGATGGCGAACCTATGGCACGCGTGCCACAAGTGGCACGCGGAGCCATTTGTCAGGGCACGCGAGGCGCTGCCCTGTCAACTAGCCAGCGCACATGCGCGCGCTGGCCAGCTGACTTCACCTTTTTAAAAGCTATTTTTCGCCTTCCCCAGGTTCCAGAGGCTTTATTAGGAGCCTGGGGAGGGCGAAAAGAGCCTCCCCCGCCCCCCCGGAGGCTTCAGGGACCGTCCCTGAAGCCTTCGGAACGCTTAAAACCACCCTCCGAGCAAACCGGAAGTGACTCGGAGGGTCGTTTTAAGCGCTCCGAAGGCTTCAGGGAAGTCTCTGGACAGTCCCTGAAGCCTCTGGAGGGCCTCCAGGGGGTCGGGGGAGGCTCTTTTCCCCCTCCCCAGGCTCCTATAAAGCCCCTGGAGCATGGGGAGGGCAAAAAAAAATGTAAAAATGGGGGGGTTGCGCGTTTTGCGCGCATGCGCACTGGGGGGTCGCGCGTTGCATTATGGGTGCGGCACGCCTGCACTCGACCCCCCTGCACTCCCCCCACTTGTGGCACGCGAGCCAAAAAAGGTTTGCCATCACTGCCCTATACCGTTCCAGACAAATGGCTATCCAACATCTTCTTAAAGACTTCCAGTGTTGGGGCATTCACAACTTCTGGAGGCAAGCTGTTCCACTGATTAATTGTTCTGTCAGGAAGTTTCTCCTCAGTTCTAAGTTGCTTCTCTCCTTGATTAGTTTCCACCCATTGCTTCTTGTTCTGTCCTCAGGTGCCTTGGAGAATAGCTTGACTCCCTCTTCTTTGTGGCAACCCCTGAGATATTGGAACAATGCTATCATGTCTCCCCTAGTCCTTCTTTCTCTTAAGCTAGACATACCTAGTTCCTGCAACCGTTCTTCATATGTTTTAGTCTCCAGCATACAATACAATACAATACAATACAATACAATACAATACAATAGCAGAGTTGGAAGGGACCTTGGAGGTCTTCTAGTCCAACCCCCTGCCTAGGCAGGAAACTCTATACCATTTCAGACAAATGACTATCCAACATCTTCTTAAAGACTTCCAGTGTTGGGGCATTCACAACTTCTGGAGGCAACTTCTGTTCCACTGATTAATTGTTCGAACTGTCAGAAAATTTCTTCTCAGTTCTAAGTTGCTTCTCTCCTTGATTAGTTTCCACCCATTGCTTCTTGTTCTACCCTCAGGTGCCTTGGAGAATAGTTTGACTCCCTCTTCTTTGTGGCAACCCCTGAGATATTGGAACAATGCTATCATGTCTCCCTTAGTCCTTCTTTTCATTAAACTAGACATACCCAGTTCCAGCAACCGTTCTTCATATGTTTTAGCCTCCAGTCCCCTAATCCTCTTGGTTGCTCTTCTCTGCACTCTTTCTAGAGTCTCCACATCTTTTCTGCATCGTGGCGACCAAAACTGAATGCGTATTCCAAGTGTGGCCTTAACCCTTCACGTGATCTTGATTCTATCCCTCTGTTTATGCAGCCTAGAACTGTGTTGGCTTTTTTGGCAGCTGCTGCACACAACTGGCTCATATTTAAATAGTTGTTCGCTAGGACTCCAAGATCCCTTTCACAGTTACTACTATTGAGCAAGGTACCACTTACTGTATACTGTACCTGTGCATTTCGTTTTTCTTGCCTAAATGTAGAACCTTACTCTTTTCACCATTGAATTTCATTTTATTAGATAGTGCCCAATGTTCATATACACACACAGACACACACACATATATACTGTGTATTCCCGAAAATAAGACAGGGTCTTATTTTCTTTTGACCCCCCCCCCAAATATGTGCTTGGCCTTATATTCGGGGAGGTCTTATTATTTTTGAGGTGCAGGAGGCGGCAAGCATGGTCACCTCATGGCTGTTGGTGCATTGCAATATTTTCAGGAAGGGCTTTTGTTAGCGCATGCGCTCAAAAGCCCAAATATATATACATACATAACACACACACTTTGGCTGCTAATATCTCTCCTGAGTCTCATTAGGAAATTAGTTTCAAATCGTTGGCAAGCCTATTCATCTGAACGGTGGAAAGAAAGAAAAGAAATCTGATTTGTGTTATAGTGGACATCCTGCTCCCAATTTTAGTTGTAAGTGGGAAAATGACCTGAAGAGTAGAACTTCATGGCTTTAATTCCCCCCCCCCCCGCAGAAATTAATGCTAATATCCTGCCTTTTTTAACCTTATTCCGTCTGCTCCTTTTTTCCAAAGAGATCATTTACAAGCTGCTGGGCATTTGTGCACCTTGAAGGACACCTCCGATTATGAGTCCCCGTTGGCGATTTCAAATCTCATCTCTTCGGAGAAGTTGGAGGCAGCTCTGGGCATCCATCTTTTTAAAGCCGGAAGGCTTCTTCAAGGTAAGATAAGATCTCTTGGTTTCAAAAGGGGTGGAAAACAGTGTTGTTGTTGTTGTTTTGACAAAAGCCTGCTTCTTTAAAATGTGTGGTATAGCTTGGATAAGTCTGTTAATAACAGGGCTGCCATAATATGCATAACCCCCTAGGTGGAGGCAGAGAGTTAGTTTTCTGTATTGCTCTGCTACCCTCTGCTGGTTACGTAGATGTTTTGCACTGTGGATGTGTTCTTTGGCCTAACCCAGGGGTCGGCAATCTTAAACACTCAAAGAGCCACAAAGGTCCTAAACCGGAAGCCCCCCATTCAATTCTGGAGCCGACCGGAAGTCCAGTTCCCCCACCATAGAGTCTCCTCCTAGTGCGGCATCCATTTTCCTCTGCTGACCGGAAGTCCGGTTCCCCCACCATAGAGTCTCCTCCTAGTGCAGCTTTCTTTTTCCTCTGCTGACCAGAAGTCCGGTTCCCCCACCATAGAGTCTCCTCCTAGTGCAGCATCCTTTTTCCTCTGCTGACCGGAAGTCCAGTTCCCCCACCATAGAGTCTCCTCCTAGGGTGGCATCCTTTTGCCTCTGCCTGCCCTAACCGAAAGCAGGTTGCCAACCCCTGGCCTAACCATGGCCCAAATCTTTTCTAGCGACGTGAAATCTCCATTTTTAGCAGGAGAATAAGGCCAGGATTCAACAGAAGCCATCTGTTGGTAGTTCCTCTCCAAGAGATGCTTTTAATTGGCATTTCAACATCAGTGACTTATTGCTTTCCTATCTGCCTGCATTCCGCCCCCCCCCACCCCCTTGACGGCTGATGTCCAGAGATGCTGGACCACCTGACCAGCCTCTCTAGAAAAGCAGACATTGGAGAACAGCTGGCAAAATGGGTCACGAATTCCTCTGACAGCCACTTCTTGACAGTTTACCTGATTCCTTTTTAACAAGTGAACTCATTCTACCTAGAATTTAAAAACAGCCTTGTTCCTAATTAGCTGCCATCAACCGCTGCTGTTTGTTAGCTTAATGGAGTGTAAAACTGCCCAGTTAATTGTTTCTTCCCTCCCCTTCTACTCTCCTAATGCTTTTTTTTTTTAAAGAAGGGGGAGGTTTATAGTTTTGCTAGCATCACTGCTTTTGAGCCTCCCTGTTGGCAGCCGAGGGGTGCTTGATTTGAAAAGACACAATGCAAATTGCCCTTCTTCGTAACAACAAGACTGGCATGGTAGAACAGGTTTGAGTGGCCAGGTGGCTTCCATTTGGCCGAAGACAACCTGCGAGATGCCTGGTGTCGCATTTCCATTTGAAAAGACCTCTTCACCTGGCTAAAAGCACCTCCTCCTCCCAAGAAAGGCACGCCGGGGCAAGATTCAAAAAGGCAGAGGGATAATACAGGTGGTCCTCATTTAGTGGCGACCGTTTGCCACCCCACCGCTGAGAAGAAAGTAACTTGGCAACCTGTCCTTGCCTTGAAAACTTTTGTAGGTCTGTTAAACCAAGGAAAGTGTCAGATTGCCGAAAAATGCCCTAATTGGTTCATAAGTGGGGTGATTGATTCATAATTGATTCATAACAGGTATTTTGGCCCACCAGCGGCCAGTGGAGCTGGCAGCAGATTCGGACAGTGAGGAGGTTGGGGAGGAAGATTGGCCAGTCCTGGAGTCTGGGGAAGGCTCTGATGAGGGCTCTGTGTCGGAGGCAGAGATGAGTCCAGGGCCGTCTGACAGTTATCAGCTGCCTTCATCCTTGAGGCAGAAGAACAGCTGGAGTCTGTTCCCAGTGTGCACATGCGCAGAGTTGCCAGGAGAAGGGAACAGCTAGGGAACAAGAGCCGACTCAGGAGTAAAGGCACAGGGGGACGGTGAATGCCTTCCCCAATAGGGAATAAAAGAGGAGCAAAGGGGGGATGGAGTTTGCAGGAGACCACTAATTCATCCCTGCAATCTGCATCTGAAAGATATCGGCCTGGCCACTCTCCATGCCTGATAAAAGGTCGGTCATTGGGAACTCTCTTGAAAGACTGTGGGAGAGGAAAGACTTTGCTGGAGAGGAATTCACTGTCAATTCAATAAAAGGGATTTATCGGGACGACAACATGGCTTCGTGCTGCTGGGGAAGCCTAGATTGGAATAACAGGATCCTGAGCCTGGCCATTTTTCACTCAGGGATTGTTTTGCTTAATGACCCAGTGGATGATGGTTGTTAAACAAGGACGACGTGTGGAAGAAAGCACAAGCAAAGAACCGTCCTTGGAAAACAAAACCCAGAGGTCAAATGATAGAAAGTAGAGAGTGGTCTTCATATTACCACCTTCGTTGGGACTGGAATTTCCATTGCTGATTTTATGACCTTTTTTGTTTGTTAAGCAAATCTGCAGTTGTTAAGTGAATCGCGTGGTTCTTAAGCCAATCTGGGTTCCTCCCATTGATTTTGCTTGTTGGAAGGCCTGCTGGGAAGGTTACAAATGGCGATCCTGTGACCCCCCCCCCATTGGCAACGGTCATAAATCCCTACCGGTTGCCATTTTTAATTGTGATTGTGTGCTGCAATGGTTGCAAGGGCAAGGGCCAGTTGCAAGTCCCTTTTTTCAAAGCCATTGCAATTTCAAACGGTCGCGAAACAAATGGTTGCAAGTTGACTGCCTGGATTTGCAAGCCCCTTCCAACTGAGTACTTCAAGACGTGGGCTGCTTCAAAGGGGAGATCATTCAATCAGAACGTAGTTGGGAAGGATCTTGGAGAACTTCTAGCCTAGCTCAAGCAGGAGAACAGAGCAAAACAGAACAGAAGAGAATAAGGAATAGAATAGAATAGCTATTGGAATAGAATAGAATAAAATATGGAATGAAGTAGAATAGAATAGAACAGAATAGTTATGGGAATAGAATAGAAGAAACAATAGAATGGAATAAAGAATAGAATAGCTATTGGAATAGAATAGAATAGAATAGAATAGAATATGGAATGGAGTAGAATAGAATAGCTATTGGAATAGAATAGAATATTGGAATATAAGAATAGAATAGAATATGGAATGGAGTAGAATAGAATAGCTATTGGAATAGAATAACTATTGGAATATAATAGAATGGAATGTGGAATGGAGTAGAATAGAATAGAATAGAATAGAATATGGAATGGAGTAGAATAGAAGAAACAATAGAATGGAATAAAGAATAGAATAGCTATTGGAATAGAATAGAATTGAATAGAATAGCTATTGGAATAGAATAGAATAACTATTGGAATATAAGAATAGAATAGAATATGGAATGGAGTAGAATAGAATAGAATAGCTATTGGAATAGAATAGAATAATGGAATATAATAGAATAGAATGTGGAATGGAGTAGAATAGAATAGAATAGCTATTGGAATAGAATAACTATTGGAATAGAATAGAATAGAATAGAATAGAATATGGAATGGAGTAGAATAGAATAGAATAGCTTTTGGAATAGAATAGAATAGAATATGGAATGGAGTAGAAGAGAAGAGAATATGAAATGAGACTAGAAAAGAGTAGAATAGAATAGGGAATGGGTGAGATCATCCGTGGTTTCGGGGTGGGATACCATTTGTACGCTGATGATACTCAGCTGTACTTTTCCACCCCGAACCACCCCAACGAGGCCATCGAAGTGATGTCCCGGTGTGTGGAAGCCGTACGGATCTGGATGGATGACAACCGACTCAAGCTCAACCCCTCCAAGACGGAGTGGCTGTGGGTACCAGCTCCCCGGTTCAGCCAATTAATTCCATCATTGGCCATTGGGGGCATTCAACTTGCCCCCATGGAGCGGGCGCGCAATTTGGGCGTCCTCCTGGATGCCCGGCTGTCCATGGATGACCATGTGACAGCCGTGGCAAGGGGGGCGTTCCACCAGGTTCGCCTGGTGCGTCAATTGCGCCCCCTACTGGACCGGGACGCCTTACGCACAGTCACTCATGCGCTGGTGACGTCTCGCTTGGACTACTGTAACGCTCTCTACATGGGGCTTCCCTTGAAATGCACCCGGAGGCTACAGTTGGTCCAGAACGCAGCCGCGCGGGTAATTATGGGGAGTACTAGGTACTCCCATGTGACACCGTTCCTGCGCGAGCTGCACTGGCTTCCTGTGGTCTATCGGGTGCGTTTCAAGGTTTTGATAATAATCTTTAAAGCGCTCCATGGCTCAGGACCTAGTTACTTGCGGGATCGTATTCTGCCCCATACATCCCTGCGACCAATCCGCTCGCACAGAGAGGGCCTCCTCCAGGTGCCGTCCACTAGACAGTGTCGGGGGGCGGCGCCTAGGAGTAGAGCCTTCTCTGTGGCGGGCCCAGCCCTGTGGAATGACCTCCCTCCGGATATTAGGAATACCTCTGACCTCCGCTCCTTTCGTATTAAGCTTAAGACCCACCTATTCCAAGCAGCTGGCCTGGCTCAACTTTGATCTAACCATATCGCTCCTGACGGGTTTTTACTGGGTATTTTAATTATATTTAATTATCTAGGGGTTTTTAAATACTGTATTTTAATTGTTTTATTTATCAGCCGACCTCCTCCTTGTGTATGTCTCGGTATATGTCTCTGTTATATGTTTGTTTTGTCCACATATTTATTTCATATGTTTCATTGTACGCCGCCCCGAGTCCTTCGGGAGAGGGTGCGGCTAAGAAATAAATTATTATTATTATTATTATTATTATTATTATTATTATTATTATTATTATTATTATTATTATTATATAAGACTAGACTAGACTAGACTAGACTAGACTTTGGAGATCTTCTAGTCCAGCCCTACTCAAGCAAGAGAATCTATACTATTTCAGATAAGTGACTGTCTAGTCCAGGGGTGGGGAACTGTGGCTCTTTTGCGACTTGTGGACTTCAACTCCCAGAATTCCTGAGGCAGCTATGTTGGTTCTGGAATTCTGGGAGTTGAAGTCCACAAGTCGCAAAAGAGCCACAGTTCCCCACCCCTGGTCTAGTCTCTTCTTAAAAACCTCCAGTGATGAAGCACCACAACTTCTAAATGCAAGCTGTTCAACTGGTTAAGTGTCCTCACCTTTAGTTTCTCCTTAGTTTTAGGTTACTTCTCTTGATTAGTTCCCACCCATTGCTTCTTGTCCTGCCTTCAGGTGCTTTGGAGAATAGCTTGACTCCCTCTTCTTTGGGGCAGCCCCTGAGGTATTGGAATCCTGCTATCATGTCACCCCTAGTCCTTCTTTTCATCAAAGTAGACATATGCAGTTCCTGCAACCGTTCTTCGTGTGTTTTAGTCCCTTTGGAAGGGTTTCACCCAACACTGATCTCAGAGTTTTGTTTGGTGGACCAAGAGGCACCATCTGTGCCACAGGATTAAGAACTGTTGAAATTCTCAATTTTTCAGAAAGTCCCATTCCTTATGGAATTATCTTTGGAGGCACGGATGTTAATGAAGATGCCAAAAATGACGAGAAGGCCCAAATTATGGAGAAGGTGTTGGATGCAGCCAGGTAAAGAAATGTTCCTCTTACTTCTCCTTATTGTCCTATCATGAATCAATCAACATCTATTTGGACCTTTGTCCCCAAATTGTTTTTTTTTTCCCAAAAGACCACTGGACTATCTTGGTGTTTTCTTTGAAAGCATTTCACTTCTTTTTCAAGAAGCTTCTTCAGTTCTTGGATGAGAAGCAAAAACAAGAACGTCCAGTTGCCTTTTTGGAAAAAGCATCTTTTGGGCAACCATGGCCTGGATAATTGAGAATCTCCATAGACTGTTTGGACATTCCTTAGATTGGAGCAGAGGATCTATAAGTCAACCTTCTTCAAGACTCCGTCTTGGAAAGTCCTCAACTGTGGACACTTGGGTGGTGGGATCTTACGATTCAGAGCCCATTTTGGCAAAGGCCTCAATTTGGAGAACCTTTCTGGATGAGGCCCCCTGTCAGGCCTGCAGTCATATTCCTTTTAGGATCTTTGGCCTGCCACACACACTCTCATTTTACTATGCTGTTTCATTAGTGGGTTAATTGGGAGGGGGAGTAGTAAGGAGTAGAATTGTAGAATGTGTTGTTGTCAAAATAAAACATTCCTTTCTAGAAGCCCAAGGTCATCTTTCGTCTCCGCACCTCTGCACCTGACCGGAACTAGATGGGTGGAAATGCCAGTGTGGCAGAGGAAGATTGGACCATGGGATGGGCTTGTGGGTGTGGGGGCAAGGTTTTGAACTTTCAACTGGGTGGAAACCCCAGGAAGCTTTCAGATTCGGGTTTCCACAGTTTGTACCAACATGTCTCTCTTATTTAATTGGAACTTTGATGAAAGCTATGCCTTGAACTCTGATTTAATTCTGGATATTTGGAAGGCTGCTAAAAATAGCCCGTTTGCTTTGAACAGAAAGATCTTGAGTTGGGTTGTGTTTTTGAGTCCATCAAAAAAAAAATAGTCTGTCATGTTCAGAAGTATTTTCTTCTCCATGTCTCTAGGTTTGCTGTGTCCTTCACCGAAGCCATGAAAGAAGCAGCTGCAACGTATTGGGTAGGTGAGACTTGGGGATGGAGGACATTTTTTATTTTGCCTCTTTCTCTTTATTTAATTTGCTTCCCCTTGGTTTTGAAGATTCTTGGTTTTGAGCTTGAAGTTCTTCTGCAAGGAGTTTGCTCACCTGGCTTAAGTCATGCCAATCCTCCTCCTCCTCCTCCTCCTCCTCCTCCTCCTGGACCTTCAGTGGTAAAAACAGATGTGACATTCTTGCGAAAAGACAGAAATTGGTCCTCTTTGAAGCTACCTCTCCTCCTCCTCTTGATCTTCATCCTCATCGTCAATGAAAAGATATCTCTTCTCCTTTTCTTCTCCATTAACACCAACATAACCTTGTGGGGAACACTCTTCCTCCTCCCTTCTGCCTGCTTCTCCTCTTCCTCCTCCTCCTCCTCATTAGGGATCTTCAAAGATAACAACAGATTTGACATTCATGTGAAAAGAGAGAAAATAATCAGAGACATATCCTCTTTTTGATCTCCTCCTCTTCTTTTTCTTCTCCTTCTTTCTTCTTCTTCCTCCTCCTCCTCTTCCTCTTCTTCCTTCCTTCCTTTCTTCCTTCCTTCCTTCCTTCCTTCCTTTCTTTCTTTCTTTCTTTCTTTCTTTCTTTCTTTCTTTCTTCTTTTTCTAGGTATCTCTTCCTCGTCTCCTCCTCCTCCTTTTCTCCATCAACACATCAACTTGAATGGGAAACAGCCTTCCTTCTCTCGTCTTCCACCACCAACAACACCACCTTTTTGCTCCTGGTCCCTCTGTCTTTTCCCCTTTCTCCTCTTGGCAAACCACGCCCCCAACTCAAATTTCTGCAAGCCCCATTCTATCCATTTCTGTGCTCCATCTGTACCTCCCTTCAGCCCACAAATCAGCTTCTCAACCTTGCAGCGTTCAGATGCAACGCTAGCCAAACACCTGCAATTCCAAAGTACGCCATTTTTTAGAACCAGGTTGGGCGCAAAGGGGGCCTGCTAAGTTTGGGGGCTTACCTGTGCACTGGCAAACCAAGGTCAAGAGCTCTTGGGAACAGGATTGGCAACCTGAATGCAGGTAGAAAAACAAGGGCGATGGGTGGGAGAGCGAATTGAGGCTTGTGTCTGGCTTGAAAGCGGTAAAAAAAAAAAAGGCAGATTTGGTTCACCAATGTTGGAACCTGGAGGAGAATTGCTTTTTGTGTAAATACAGTGTTTGATAGCAATCACAGACATGCCTTTAATTTATTTCGATACCTTCAAAAAGAACTACTCTAGATAAGTGCCCTCTTCGGCTATGATTCTCTGCCTTGAAAACAAATTATGCCTCTTTTGTGGGCAAGCTTCTTCTTTTTTTCCCCCCTCCGTCTCTCCGAATGGCGGCCTTCATTAACCGTTCTTGTTTCTTTTTTCTTCCTTTTGATTTTTATTTTTAAAAACCCTCTGTAATGATGGCAGTGGGGGTTTGTCATTTGCCCAGGAAGACAAATAAGTCTAATAAAAGGTAGAAAAATAGTGCTGGAGAATGACTCTCTCTCTTTCTCTCTTTTTCTTTCTCTCTCATTCTCTTTCTCTCTCTCCTTCCCTTTCTCTCTCTGTCTCTCCTTATCTCTCCTCTTTTTCTCCTTCCCTTTCTCTCCCTCTTTCTCTCTCATTCTCTCTGTTTCTCTCTCCTTCCCTTTATCTTTCTCTCTCTCTTTCTCCTTTTCTCTCTCTTTCTCCCTTTCATTCTCTCTCTTTCTCTCTTCTCTCATTCTTCTTCCCTTTCTTTCCCTTTCTCTCTTATTCTTTCTGTTTTTCTCTCTTTCTCCTTCCCTTTCTCTCCCTCTTTCTCTCTCATTCTCTCTGTTTCTCTCTCCTTCCCTTTCTCTACCTCTCTCTCTCTTTTTCTCTCTCTTTCTCCCTTTCATTCTCTCTCTTTCTCTCTTCTCTCATTCTTCTTCCCTTTCTTTCCCTCTTTCTCTCTCTCTTATTCTCTCTGTTTCTCCTCTTCCTCCTTCCCTTTCTCTCCCTCTTTCTCTCTCTCCTCTCCCTCCCTCTTTCTCTCTCTCTCCTCTCCCTTTTCCTTTCTCTCTCCTTCCCTTTCCCTCCCCCTCTTCTCTTTTTTTCTCTCTCTTAAAAATCTGCTTCGCTAAAATCCTGATAAGAGTATCAAGTTACAGAAATTGATTGCTGCTTACCATAAATATTGATTGAAGCTCATTGAGGGCTGCCTGCTCTGATTAGCGCCTGACGTCACCCAAGCAGCTGCTTTTTAAAAGGGGTAATTTTAGCCAAAAATCTAGGCTCATCTTCTTGGCTGTGTCTTTTAGACTGCCCAGTTTTTAAAGCCAGCATTGAGATCTTTATTTATTCCTTCTTTTCCTTGAATATATTTCTGAACGGCCTGCGTAGGGTCAAAGCCCAACGCGAAAAGAAAAACAGTTCTCAACTTACAACCATTCTTTTAGTGACTGTTCAAACTTACAACAGCACTGAAAAACAGGATGTAGACACTACATTTTTCACACTTAGCACCATGGGAGCATCTGATGGCCATGAGATCAAAATTGAGCCGCTTGGCAACTGACTTGTACTTATGACGGTTGCCATGTCTCAGGATCATGCGACCTTCCAACCAATAGAAAAGCCTGATTCACTTAAATGTGTTACTAACAAATAATAATAGAATAGAATAGAATAGAATAGAATAGGAATAGGAATAGGAATAGGAATAGGAATAGAAAAAGAATAAAATAGCTATTGGAATAGAATTGAATAGGGAATAGAATAAACAGAATAGAATAGAATAGAAAAAGAATAGAATAGAATAGGAATAGAATAGAGTAGAATGGGATAGAATAGAAAAAGAATAGAATAGCTATTGGAATAGAATTTAATAGACGAATAGAATAGAATAAAAAAAATAGAATAGAATAGGAATAGAATAAAGTAGAATAGAATAGAATAGAAAAAGAATAGAATAGCTTTTGGAATAGAATTTAATAGAGGAATAGAATAGATTAGAATACAAAAAAATAGAATAGAATAGGAATAGAATAGAGTAGAATAGGATAGAATAGAAAAAGAATAGAATAGCTATTGGAATATAATTTAATAGAGGAATAGAATAGAATACAAAAATAGAATAGAATAGGAATAAAATAAAGTAGAATAGAATAGAAAAAGAATAGAATAGCTATTGGAATAGAATTTAATAGAGGAATAGAATAGACTAGAATACAAAAAAATAGAATAGGAATAGGAATAGAATAGAATAGAGTAGAATAGGATAGAATAGAAAAAGAATAGAATAGCTATTGGAATATAATTCAATAGAGGAATAGAATAGAAAATAATAGAATAGAATAGGAATATAATAAAATAGGAATAGAACAGCTATTGGAATAGAATTTAATAGAGGGATAGAATAGAATAACAGAGTTGGAAGGGACCTTGGAGGTCTTCTAGTCCAACCCCCTGCTTAGGCAAGAGACCCTACACCACTTCAGACAAAGGGTTATCCAATCTCTTCTTAAAAACTTCCAGTGTTGGAGCATTCATTGGACGCTTTTTAAGAAGAGACTGGACAATCTGAAATGGAAGAGGGTTTCCTGCCTGAGCAGGGGGTTGGACTAGAAGACCTCCAAGGTCCCTTTTAACTCTGTTATTCTATTAACAGGACTAGAACAGGGGTGTCGAACTCAAGGCCTGTGGGATCCTGATGAAATGAGGGGAGGAACCAGGATGTATCTTGCAGACAAAAGTCTCTTGTTTATTTCTTTTTGTTGGCCTCTCTTTGCACACATTCAGAATAGCAACCTTTGAAAGGTGAACAATTTTGCAAAAGATTGCTTTGTCCCTTTAGTTCGAGTGATTAACTGTATTTCCCCTGTGTTTTCTTTCTTTTTTTTTTTATTATTCATTTGCAAAGCCTCAAAGCAGGGACAAAATCTGTGTCCAGGCTCAAGGTAAGCGTTTCTTTTTTTTTTTCAAAATCCTCTTTCCGCCCCCTGGAGAACGATTTCCTCTTTCTGTCTATCTTCCAAATGGGAAGCAACCACCTGCTTCCCTCCAAGCTTCGTGGTTTCTTTGGTTTTGCATAAAAACAAGAAGAAAATGAACTTGCCATCTCTGGATTTAAGGATTAGATAGGCGAGATCAAAGAAAGAAGAGCCATATGATGTAACTTTGGAAAGAGGTTAAAATATATTTGTATTTTTAACAGCTGTGGACAAGAGTAGAAGGCTCTTTCTTTTCTTACTTTCTTTATTTCTCTCTCTCTCTCTCTCTCTCTCTCTCCCTCTTTCCTTTCCTCTTTCTTTTTCTTTCTTTCCTTCTTTCTTTCTTTCTGTCTTTTTCCTTTCTTTCTCTCTTCCTCTTTCCTTTCCTCTTTCCTTTTTGTTTCTTTCCTTCCTTCCTTTCTTCTTTCTTTCTTTCCTCCTCCTTCCCTCCCTCCCTCCCTCCCTCCTTTTCCTTTTTTCTTCTTTCTTTTGTTTGTTTCCATTCTTCCTTTGCTTCCTTCCTTCCCTCCCTCTTTTTCTTTAGTCTTTTCTTTCTTTCCTTTCTTTCCTTCCATTATTTTATTTCTTTCCTTTCTTTTTCCCCCCCTCCCTCGTTTCCTTTTTTCTTTCTTTTTTCTTTCCTGCTTTCCTGCTTTTTTTGCTTGCACATTTTGGCTTTTTCTTTCATTTTCTTTTTTTCTTTCTTGTATTACTTTGTCTTGGTTTTTATTTCCTTGTTTAAAGGTTCGATGCGCACGTTTGATTTTTCCTTCGTTCTCTTTTTTTCTTCCTTCCTTCCCATTAGTTTGTCTTCATTTTTATCCACTTGTTTTAAAAGTTTCAATTAAGAAAAACGATAGACCAAATGAAAACAAGCTGCTGAAATTCTTGCCCTGGGTTTGGAGGGGCAGCTGGACGCAAACCCCGAATTTGCTCTCATTTATAGGGATCGTGAGCCTTCCAAATAGGCAGCATAACTGGGCCGAATTTCTGCAGAGGGCAGGTAAGAATGCATGCAAGCGTGAAATGTCCCGGATTTTTTAGTAAAAGTCTTTCTGAACACAAATCTCTTCCTCTTTGGAGATCTGGGAAGGGAGAGGGAAGGGTAAATGAACGGAGAGGAGGGAAGGGAGAGGAGGGGAATAGAAGGGGGCAAGGGAATGGAAAGGAGAAAGGAAAGGAATGGAGGTAAATGGATTAGGGACAAAATGAATGAATGAGAAAGGGAGAGAAGGGAGAGGAAAGGAAAAGCGAGGAAAGGAGGTGAATGGATGGGAAAGAGAATAAATGAATAGGAAGGAACGGAACTGAAAGGTGGACATAGGGAAGGGATTAAATGGATGGGGAAAGGAAAGGAAAGGGGAGGAAAGGAAAGGAGGTAAATGGATGAGAAAGAGAATAAATAAATGGGAAAGAAAGGAAAGGAAGCTGGGAGGAAAGGGAAGAAAAGGGGGAGAATGGAAGGAAAGGAAAGGTGGACAGAGGGAAGGGATTAAAAAGATGGGGAAAGGAAAGAAAGGGGGAGGAAAGGAGGTAAATGGATGGGAAAAAGAATAAATGAATGGAAAGGAAAGGAAGATGGGAGGAAAGGGAACGAGGAAGATGGGAGGGGAGGGAAGGGAAGAAAAGGGGGAGAATGGAAGAAAAGAAAAGAGAGGAAAGGGAACGAGGTAAATGGATGGGGAAAAGAATAAATGAATGGAAAGGAAAGGAAAGGAAGATGGGAGGAAAGGGAAAGAGGAAGATGGGAGGGAAGGGAAGAAAAGGGGGAGAATGGAAGGAAAGGAAAGGTGGACAGAGGGAAGGGATTAAATGGATGGGGAAAGGAAAGAAAGGGGGAGGAAAGGAGGTAAATGGATGGGAAAAAGAATAAATGAATGGGAAGGAAAGGAAAGGAAAGGAAGATGGGTGGAAAGGGAAAGAGGAAGATGGGAGGGGGAGGGAAGGAAAGAAAAGGAGGAACGGAAAGGGGTTAAATGGATGAGGAAAGGAAAGGAAAAGAAAAATAAACGAGGAAGGAGAAGAAAAGAGAGGGGAAAAGAAAGAGAAGGAAAAATGCCCAGGAAACCATCACGATACCTCCTAACACTGTTTACCCCAGTTTGAACAGAATTCCTCCGCACCACGCCTGCCCCATCCCCTTGCCATTTCACTGAGGCAAACCTGGGGAATTGAACCCAGAGCCAAAAACCTCTTCTTCTCCTCTTCTTCAACCCCGGGGAAAGTGGATTGCTTAGCGGTAAAAAGAAAGGATTTTAAGATTTTCCCTCTGAAAGTTCTGCAAAAGAGCTCGTACATCCCTCCCTGCTTCCTCAGCCGGTTGGGGTACTTTATTGCTCCCCCCACCCCCACCCCGCAAACTTTATCCTGGAGTCAAAACAACTCCGTTGGGCCTTGTGGCTTGGCCCACGAATCACACCCTCCGAGCTGTCAGCAATTCGAGTACCGAGAAGCCCGGAAGACTTTCCCTTCAAGCTGAGCGCTGGTGACAAGTAGATAATTAAAAATTTCCATAGAGTGCGCCGCAGGCGGCTCGGCCCTGGTTCAGCCTCCCCTCCGCCAATCCTGGCAACTCCCTTGATTTGCCGAATCAGGCTTCTTTTGGAAAGTAGAAAAGCACTAAGCACAAATCAGAAAGGAGGTTGAAGAACCCTTCATTGTTCTGTATTTTGGCAGGAGGCTATTGTGGCTCAGTGGCTAAGACCCTGAGCTTGTCGATCAGAAAGATTGGTGGTTGGGCAGTTCGAATCCCTAGCGCCAGCATAACGGAGCGAGCCAAGCAAAAACGCTGGCCCTTTTAGACTCGGGATGTACACGTTGCGTTGTTAGCCTGGAAGTGCTGGAAAAAAACGGGCTTGAAACGGAGAACTTTGAAAGTCGCCATTGCTTTTTGCCAGCTAGATGGGTCTATAGCTAGGGGGAGGGGGCTCCTGCCCATTTTGTGACTGAACTTATAGACATGTGGGTGGGAGATCACCAGGAAACATTTAAGTTTCATTGTGGCACCGGGGACGGACCGGCCTCTCAAGATATCAGAACCACCACAGACTTCCGCTCCTTCCGACAAAAATTGAAGACTCACCGGTTTCGATTAGCTGGCCTGGCATAATTATAATTGCGACAACTGTTACCTCCTGGAAACATATTCTTACCTGGTTATTTATAGGGTACGGTTTTAAATTTAACTGATTTTAGGGTTTTTAGAACCATATTTATATTCTTCCGTACAGTTCTTTTAAATTTTTAACCTCCTCCTTATGTGTATTTATATCTGTATTTATATTTGTATTTGATACTTGTTGTTTGTTGTGTGGACTGTACACCGCCCCAAGTCCTTTTTGGGAGAGGGGCGGTCTAGAAATGCGAAGAAAATAAAAAATAAAAATAAATAAATACTGGGCTGATCCTGGTTATGTAAATGGAACCCACACATCAACGGGAAGAAAGGGTGGTTGCCTATCCGATCCGCTAAACCCCCTGAGGGAGAAGGGGGGGTTTCCAATATTACCAACGCTGAACCTAACCTAGCGGCCGTGGTGCAGGAAAAAATTGAGGGGGAGGAGAAAACCCCAAAGGAATATTGGGACCTAAAGGACGTTTTCAGTGAAAAATCCTCTGATAAATTACCCCCTCACCACGCGACGGATTGCAGCATTGAGATCCTCCCAGGAGTAAAACTTCCAAAACCCCAGATTTACTCAATGACCTCACGCGAAATGGAGGAATTGCGGAAGTTAATAATACTTTATTTACAGTCACAGACCAAAACACGACCACCTCCGGCTGGACTTCCCTGGCGCTATCCCCCACCGCGAGGAGGTGGAACCAGACTCTACAAGCTGGTACCGCCCCAGGCACCTGATGGAATCGGATAGATTCCAGACGGAGCTTGGGCCAATACCTGTAGCCCTGTCCCGCTCCCGCTCCGAGGACCTAGTGACTGCCTGGAATAGGGCGACGACTGGGGCCTTGGACCGGGTTGCGCCTTTGCGACCTCTCCTGCGGCATCGACCCACCCGGGCTCCTTGGTTTACTGAGGAGCTAAGGGTGATGAAGCGCCACAGGAGACGTCTAGAGAGCAGGTGGAGGTCCTCACACTCCGAATCTGACCAAACACAGGTAAGAGCCTATTTGCGGACTTACCTTGTGGCAATAAGAGCGGCCAAGCGTAGGCATTGTGCCGCCCTTATTGCGTCCGCGGATAACCGCCCTGCCGCCCTGTTTCGGGTGACCCGCTCCCTTTTATCGCAGGGGACGCGGGGGGCACCCTTACAGGGAAGAGCAGAGGAGTTTGGGGAATATCTGCAGGACAAAATTGCTCAGATCCGGAGCGGATGGACCTCCGTCAGTGGACCAGACGAGCCGTCAACAGCGAGTCTTGAGAGACCATTCTGGGAGGAGTTTGACTCTGTTGCCCCCGAGGATTTGGACAGGTTGCGTGGACGGCTGCGGCCCACCACATGTTCAATGGACCCGTGTCCCTCCTGGCTGGTACTGGCAGCCTGGGAGGTGACACGAGGCTGGCTTCTGGGCCTGGTGAACGCCTCATTGGGTGAGGGATACTTACCAACCGCCTTGAAAGAGGCGGTGGTGAGACCCTTGCTCAAGAGGCCTTCGCTCGACCCAATGGAGCTAGCTAATTACCGTCCAGTCTCCAACCTCCCCTTTTTGGCGAAGGTTGTTGAGAATGTGGTGGCGCAGCAGTTCCCACGACACCTGGCATCAGGCTTCCCCAATACAACAGCTCTAAGCTGAGCATAGTTTACCCAGTCATCCCAGCAAAAAGTCTGGCTGCCCCGGTGATTACTAGAAGCCAAGGCACTTCGAATGAGGTCACGACGGATCTCATGTGCAAACTCAAGGAGGGCCTTGAGTCCGATGACTGGTTCAAGGAACATTCAAACAAATGTACCATGAAAGATGGATTGACTTGGGTAGGGGCTAAATTATATGTTCCTGTTGACCTGAAAACTATTGTTCTTCAATGGGCCCACGATTCGAGAATGACAGGCCATTTTGGATTTGTAAAGACTTTACATCTGGTTAAGAGACAATTTTGGTGGCCTTCATTGAAAAAAGACATTGAGTCCTACATAGCCAGTTGTCCCGTTTGTGCTGCCACAAAGCGCCCACTGGGAAAACCCCAGGGCCTTCTCCAAGGTGTGGCCCACCCTGAGGCCCCATGGAAGGAGATATTGATGGACTTCATCGTCGAATTGCCAGAGAGTCTAGGAAATATTGTGATTTGGGTAATTACTGACCTGTTTTCCAAACAAGTTCATTTTGTGCCCTGTTCCAAAATCCCATCAGCTAAGTCGTTAGCTAAGTTATTTATTTCACATGTGTACCGGTTACAAGGAGTAACTGAACGCATAATTTCGGATAGGGGGGTTCAGTTCACCTCCCTCTTCTAGAAGAAGTTTCTGAAGCTAATTGGCTCTGCCCAGGGGCTAAGCTCCGCCCACCATCCTCAGATTAACGGGGCTTCTGAGCGGACTAATTCTGTTTTGGAACAGTACCTCCGGTGTTTCATCAATTATCAACAAGATAACTGGGCTGAACTGTTACCACATGCTGAGGTGGCATACAACATCTCTGTGCACAGCAGTACCGGCTTGATCCCTTTTAGAGTTGTGTTTGGACAGGACTTTGTACCAATTCCTGAGTTGCCTCGAGAAAAACCACAAATTTTGTCCCTCTCCGAGTGGAATGACCAGCTTCGCCAAATTTGGCCCATGACCCGCAAGGCGTTGGAGGCTGCTCACCGGGCGCACAAAAAACAGGCTGACGAAAAGAAGGTGAAGCAAAGGGAGTACAAAGTAGGAGATCGAGTGTTTATGTCCACCAAGTTTCTACAAACCACCCAGAAATCAAAGACACTGGGGCCGAAGTATGTCGGTCCTTTCCCTATTGTGAAAATCATTAATCCTGTTTCTGTAAGCATCTTAAGTGGATTTATCCTGTATTTCATGAAAACCTGTTGAAACCAGAGCACACTTCTTCTTTTTGTGCGCCCCTACCTGCACCCCCTGCCCCTCTTCTTATTGAGGGAGAGCAACACTTTGAGGTTAAGGAAGTCCCGTTACTTGTCCCAGCTTCTGCCAACCTAGCAGTTCGAAAGCACGTAAAAAATGCAAGTAGAAAAATAGGATCCACCTTTGGTGGGAAGGGAACAGCGTTCCGTGTGTCTTCGGTGTTGAGTCACATGACCATGGAGACGTCTTCGGACAGCACTGGCTCTTCGGCTTTGAAACCAAGATGGGCATCTCCCCCTAGAGGCGGGAATGACTAGCACATATGTGTGAGGGGAACCTTTACCTATTGTGGAGAGACAGGAAATGGATGGGTTGAGTTTGGCAGTTGGATTGGGGAGGAAGTTGGATATCTTGGCTAGTTTCTTGATGTACTTATGGGGGGTTCTGTGCTCCCCAGTTTTCTGAGCCCCCCCCCAAATAAATAACCCTTTTAAGTTTCAAACCCCCAAAACATCATGTTGAGAACATCCGTGACTTGTGATGGATGGGCCACGAAGGAGGCAGATGCAAGTAGGAAGTCACTTATCGTAGGAATTAATCAGAAATGGGGAATAAATCGGGTTCTCTTAGGGTTTTTGAAATGGGAGTAGAAGTATGTGTTTTCAGGATTGGCAAAGTCCTCGAGACCACCAGCAGAGAGATTCGGTGGAATAATTGTACTGAGGTCTGGATTTGGTCTTCAAAGTAACACTACTTGGAGTGTTAGTGGACAACCAGCTAAATAGGAGCCAGCAGTGTGCAGCGGCAGCCAAAAAAAACAATGCAATCCTAAATTGCATTAACAGAGGGATACAATCAAGATCAAGGGAGGTACTAATACCACTCTATAAAGCCTTTGTAAGACCACACCTAGAATCCTGCATCCAGTTTTGATCACCAGACTACAAAAAAGATGTTGAGACTCTAAAAAAGAGTGCAGAGAAGAGCAACCAGGATGATGAGGGGACTGGAGACTAAAACGTACGATGAACGGTTGCAGGAACTGGGCATGGCTAGTCTAGTGAAGAGAAGGACCAGGGGAGACAGGAGAGCAGACTTCCAATATTTGAGGGGCTGCCACAGAGAGGAGGGGGTCAAGCTATTCTCCAAAGCACCCAAAGGCCAGACAAGGAATAATGGATGGAAACTGACCAAGGAGAGATTCAACCTGGAAATAAGGAGGAATTTTCTGACAGGGAGAACCATCAACCCATGGAACAGAAGTTGCCTTCGGAAGTTATGGGAGCTTCATCACTTGAGACTTCAAACAAGAGACTTTTGTCAGAAATGGTATAGGGTCCCCTGCTTGGGTGGGGGGGTTGGACTAGATGACCTACAAGGTCCCTTCCAACTCTGTTAATCTGTAATCAAGAGAAATCTTGGGGTCCCCTTCCAGGCTAATGGGAGTTGTAGTCACAGGTACCACCCCGTCATCCTTAGGGGAGAAGACGCAAAACATTGCAAATTGATCCCCCAAGTTTGCCTATCGCTCATAAGTTCTCAACTTAACCGCAGTTTGTTTCCTGACCATTCCAAGTTACAGAGGGCACCAAAAAAGGAACTTATGTGACCATTTTCCACACTTACGACTGTTGCACCCTCCCCCAGAAGTCCCGTGGTCAAAATCCCTACTGACTCCTATTTACGACGGTTGGCAGCGTCCCGTGATACCTTTTTGCGACCTTCTGAGGTGGTGTGGGAGGGGGGGGGGAAGCTAGATTCACAACGACCATGTTAGTAACTTTCCCCCGCTGCAGGGATTCGCTTAACAACGGTGGCCAGACGGGTCGTAAATTGAGGCAAAGGTCACTTATCAAATGTCTCCCTTGGCAGCAGAAATGTTTGGGCTCCATTTGCGGTCGTAAGTCGAGGAGCCAGCTGTACTTGAGGAGAATATTTTGAAGACGCAGCAAAGGGCAGGTGGGGGAAGCTTTGAAATACTCACAGGTTGCGTTGCGTTGCTATGCGTTTGTGAAGGACGACAAAGGAAAAAATACGAAAAGGTCAGCCCGCCGCGAAGAATTCCTCATATATATTTTTTTTGAAAAATGCAGCTTTTGGCTGCTGTGAATACAGTTAACAAGTTACCTCCACAGAAGGAGAAGGAGGAGAAGAGGGGAAAAAATTAAAATTGGAAATGGTTTAGACCTCCGCGGAATATTAAAATTGCATTAAGGGTAATTTTTGCTTCTTTACATTATCAAGCAGAATGGCTCTGTGCTTTCTGGAGCACACTGAGGGATATTTTGATTATGAATCTCGTTTTCTCTCTCTCTCTCTCTTCCAAGCCTTCTTTTCTTTTCAGCTCCTGTTTGGTAATTGAGCTATTTGGACTGAGTTTTTTTTCCCTTTTCTTTCCCCCCCCCCCCTTTCACGTTTCCTTTCGCTCGCCTTCTGTCGTCTGCTGCTTTGTAGCATCACCTGGTTCCGACTGGATCTTAATGAGGCGTTTGCAAATTCTAGAGGAAAGCAGATTATATATATATATATATATATATATATATATATATATATATATATATATATATATATATATATATATACACACACACACACACACACACACACACACACACACACACACACACACACATACATATTCACTTTCTCTCTCTTTCTCTCCCTCTCTCCTCTTTCTCTCCTTTGCTCTCTCTCTTTCTCTCCTTTCTTTCTCTCTCTCTTCTCTATCTTTTCCTTTCTCACTTTCTTTCTCTTTCTCTCCTTTTCTCTCTCTTTCTCTCCCCTCTCCTTTCTCTCTCTCCTTTTCTTTCTCTTTTCCTTTCTCTCCTTTTCTCTCTCTCTCCTTTTCTCTCTCTTTTCCTTTCTCACTTTCTTTCTCTTTCTCTCCTTTTCTCTCTCTTTCTCTCCTCTCTCCTTTTCCTTTCTCTCCTTTCTCTCTCCCCCTTTCTCTCTTTCTCTTCTTTCTGTCTCCTTTTCTCTCTCTTTCCTTTCTCTTTCTCTTTTTCTCTCCTCTTTCTCACTCCCCTTTTCTCTCTTTCTCTTCTTTCTCTCTCCTTTTCTCTCTCTCTTTTTCCTTTCTCTTTCTCTTTTTCTCTCCTCTTTCTCTCCTTTCTCTCTCTCTTCTCTCTCTCTCTCCTCTCTCCTTTTCCTTTCTGTCCTTTCTCTCCCCCCTTTTCTCTCTTTCTCTTCTTTCTCTCTCCTTTTCTCTCTTTTTTTCCTTTCTCTTTCTCTTTTCCTCTCCTCTTTCTCTCTCCCCTTTTCTCTCTTTCTCTTCTTTCTCTCTCCTTTTCTCTCTCTCTTTTTCCTTTCTCTTTTTCTCTCCTCTTTCTCTCCTTTCTCTCTCTCTTCTCTCTCTCTCTCCTTTTCTCTTTCTCCTCCCTCTCTCCCTCCCTCCCTCTCTCTCTCTTTCTCTCTTTCCGGATTGGGTTTTAATTTCCAGAAAGCAATATTACAACCCTGGACACTGCGTCCTCCTACCCCCACTTCCCTGGTGATATTTAGGAGAGATAAAGAGACGGCATTGGTGGTGCTGGTTTTAGATTACTTATCAGCTGCCCCCACCCCCTCCTGTTTTATACCAATTTTGAAATAGATTTTGCAGAGATTGTTTTTAAAAAAACGAAGTGGTGGACAGGGGAAACAGCCATCAAAGCCTTCCCCCTTTTTTTTGCTTTTCTTCTTGTTTGAAAGGTCACTGCAGGGAGAGAGAGAGAGACGGAAATACCATAAAAACAGAGAGGATGGTTGTATCGTTTCCAGTTTAGTTCTTTCGGCAAAAAAAAGAGCTTAAAAATACCCCCTGAATTACTTGCAGCATCTACAGTGGATGGAGGCATCAATAAAGCTGCTGAAACCCGGCGGCCTCGTTTTTTGTCACCTTCGGGTGTTTTGAAGTCCTCGAGTTACAACCGTATTGAGCCCGGCTGTTGCGGTCCTCAATTGTTCACCGTCGTAAAGCACGATCGATGGTGCTTTTACGTCGGGGTTTTTGTGGCGGTCGTTAAGTGAACGCCCGTAAAGCAAACGTGGCCGTGAGTGCGATCGTGTCCAAGTCGCGAAACGGACACCGCGGTTGTAAGTGCAAACCCATTGATTGGTAGGGGAAGCGTTTCGCCGAAAACTGGGAGGAACTGAACGGGGTTTTGGGCAAAAACCATTTGGTAAATTCAGTCGCGGGACAGCGGGAATCTCCAGACTGATGTAAGTGTGGTTGTGTTGCTGAACCCTCCCAAATGCAATCACGTGACTATGGGAGCAGGGGTGGGATTCAGAAAATTTAGCAACCGATTCTCTGCATTCTAACCACTAGCCATCATGGAGGGAAAGAGGGAGGGAGGGAGGGAGGGAGGAAGGGAAGGAAGGAAGGAAGGAAGGAAGGAAGGAAGGAAGGAAGGAAGGAAGGGACTAGCAATAGCAATAACGCATAAGACTTATATACTGCTTTACAGTACTTTCCAGTCCTCTCTAACTGGTTTACAGAGTCAGCCTCTTGCTCCCAAAAATCTGGGTCCTCATTTTGCCCACCTTGAAAGGAGGGAAGGCTGAGTCAACCTTGAGTTGGTCAGGATCGAACCGCTGGCAGTCAGCACAATTAGATTGCAATACTGCATTCTAACTACTATGCCATCATGTAGGTAGGGAGGGAAAGAAGGAAGGAAGGAAGGAGAAAAGGAAGAGCAATAGCAATAAGACTTACATACTGCTTCACAGCACTTTACAGCCCCCTCTAAGCGGTTTACAGAGTCAGCCTCTTGCCCCCAACAATCTGGGTCCTCATTTTACCCACCTTGGAAGGACAGAAGGCTGAGCCAACCTTGAGCCCATAAAAATTGAACTGCTGACACCCGGCAGAGTTAGCCTGCAATACTGCATTCTAACCACTGTACCACCACGGCTCCTAATAAGAGGGAAGGTGTTGGGTTGGAATCCACAATTTGGCAAATTCCCAAACGGGGCCTTGGCCCTTCTTTAATTTTCCGAGAAGTGCTGATCCTTTGAAACTTAAAAAGAAGCTTCAACCCTCCTCTCTCTACAGGGATTGCCCAGGACGACCAGAGTCTATACACCTTCCTGCTGATCTGTGGACTAAGGAGAGTCAAAGATCCACTTTATCTGCTGGATGTTTTCTCAGGTCAATATTTTCCCGTCCAACGTCTTCGCAATACATTTGGCATGGATGACCTTGCAAACGGCCATCTTTCTGGATGACTGGGAGGCATAATTTGAGGAGGCAGGGGGGCCTGGAATGTGACGGATACAGCTGTTGTGTCCATCTGACCGGAGTTTGGGTTTTCTAACATCTAAATTTTTCTAACTTTGTGTGTGTGTGTCTGGTTAGGGAGGCGCATTCTCCTTTTTTACAACATCACTTGGTGCTATGGAATGAAGAGCCTCTCAGAGCCTCAGAATTGTAGCACCACATAATTTTTAGGGGCCCCCCAAATCTGTCAGATTTGTCTTGTTCTGGTTCTGATCAGGTTCCAAGTGCCACAAAAATCAAGATACGATGTGTTTTGTAACTAAGTAATTTGGCCCTGGAGAAAAAGTGGGAAATGTAAAAAAAAAATGGTAAAAGATCTGGTGTTACAGGACTCTGCAACAGATCTGAATGCAGAGCTTAGAACAGAGCGCAGAGAAGAGCAACAAAGAGGATGAGGGGACTGGAGGCTAAAATATATGAAGAACGGTTGCAGGAACTGGGTATGTCTAGTTTAATAAAAGAAGGACATGGGGAGACATGATAGCAGTCTTCCAATATCTCAGGGGTTGCCACAAAGAAGAGGGAGTCAAACTATTCTCCAAAGACAAGAAGCAATAGGTGGAAACCACTCAGAGGCTCTTAGTGTATCAGTGAGCTGGGCAGTGAAATAAATTTAATCAAGCGATTAAAAAATAAGTAAATGGAGCCCTTTTTCTTTGAGGACTGAGGATTCTTGGTTTTATAAATTATTTTATATAAGACAGGGTGAATATCTGACTGTCGGGTTGAAGGAACAGCTCCGGAGATGACAGGATATCAACCGTCATCCTTGGCCTATCTCTTTAATTGATCACATTAAATTAAAATTAATTTCATTGATTGAGTGGTCCATTTGCTCGCCAGACAAATCTGAATTCTCCAGGTTTATTCTTTTGTTTATTCAGTTCCTGGAGCCGTTTTTCTTCAGCAACCAAGATGATTAGGGGATTGGAGGCTAAAACATATGAAGAACGGTTGCAGGAACTGGGCATGTCTAGTTTGATGAAAAGAAGGACCAGGGGAGACATGATAGCAATCTTCCAATATCTCAGAGGCAGCCACAAAGAAGAGGGAGTCAAGCTATTCTCCAAAGCACCTGAGGACAAGAAGCAATGGGTGGAAACTAATGAAGGAGAGAAGCAACTTAGAACTAAGCAGAAATTTCCTGACAGTCAGAACAATTAATCAGTGGAACAACTTGCCTCCAGAAGTTGTGAATTCTCCAACACTGGAAGGTTTTAAGAAGATGTTGCATCAGTGTTTGTCTGCAGTGGTGTAGGGTTTCCTGCCTAAGTAGGGGGTTGGACTAGAAGACCTCCAAGGTCCCTTCCAACTCTATTATTCTATCTCAAGCAAGTGACTCTGGACACCAAACATAAAACAATTAAAAAGAGTTACAGGATACTGCAAAAATATATAGGGCAACCCAAAGGGGAAAAAATTCCATTATAGGTGTCAATTTAGCCAGAAAACAGGGGCCTTGATATTTAGATTGACGCTACATTGGTGTAGGAAACGGTTTACTAATCAAAGGAGGTATAACACTTAATTGATTGGCCATGGGAGATTTAGTTGAGGAATTACTCGTACTTCAAATGCTGGGGGAAGCTAAGAGCTAACCAACAGCTGGTTGAAATGTTCCTTCTCAGGAACAGAATCCTCCACCATTTGGGTCCAATGTTTCTGTAGGCATCTCTGGTAGCTTCCCACCTCAGCTGGACTAAAATAACAACTTGAAACTGCTTCAACCAGTAACATCAAGACACTTGTTGTGGCCTGTCAGCGGCCAGAGGAGTTGGCAGCAGATTCAGACAGTGAGGAGGTTGGGGAGGAGTCTGGGGAAGGCTCTGTGTTGGAAGCAGAGAGGAGGTCAGGGCCATCTGACAGTTCTCAGCTGCCTTCAGAGTCAGACATCAGTGAGGCAGAAGAACAGCTGGAGCCTGTTCCCAGTGTGCGCATTTGCAGAGTTGCCAGACGAAGGGAACAGCTAAAGAACAGGGGTTGACTTGGGAGTAAGGCCACAGGGGGACGATGAATGGCCCCTCCCAGAGGAAATAAAAGAGGAGCAAAAGGGGAGGGGAGTTTGCAGGAGACCATTAGTTCCTTCCTGCATTCTTGCCAAGAATTGCACCGTCTGAAAGATCTCGGCCTGGCCACTCTCCAAGCCTGATAAGGTCTGTGACTGTAAATCCTCCCTTGAAAGACTTTGCTGGATGTGAATGAGCAGAATTAATAAAAGGGGTTTTTGTCAGAACAAGGAGTTTGCTTCATGCTCTTGGGAAGTCTGGGTCAGAACAACTTCTGCCACCAGTTATTGTTAGTCCATGTTACCATGCTTTAGTCTCACCTGAATTTTCATCTAACTAGAGTTCTCACCTGTTCACTTGACAGAGTGGCATCGGGAGGACTCCAGGGTACACCTGCTCATTGTTGGACCTGCCGTAAGTTCTCTCCATGCCCCCATCACCACTATGAATGAACTCCATCCTCCATGCTCCTCGTTGTCCTTTCCTTCTCTTTCCTTCCATCTTTCCCAGCATTAAGCTATTTCCAGCGAGCCAATTCTTTGCATAAGATTTATTTTATTTTATTTAGTTAGCTGTAAGGTAAAGTTAAGGTTCCCCTCGCACATATGTGCCAGTCGTTCCTGACTCTAGGGGGCGGTGCTCATCTCCGTTTCAAAGCCGAAGAGCCAGCGCTGTCCGAAGACGTCTCCGTGGTCATGTGGCCGGCATGACTCAACGCCAAAGGCGCACAGAACGCTGTTCCCTTCCCACCAAAGGTGGTCCTTATTTGTCTACTTGCATTTTTAAATGTGCTTTCGAACTGCTAGGTTGGCAGAAGCTGGGACAAGTCACGGGAGCTCACTCCGTTAGGCGGCGCTGGGGATTCGAACCGCTGAGCTGCCAATCTTTCTGATCAACAAACTCAGCGCCTTAGCCCCTGAGCCACCGTGTCCCCTGTTAGTTAGTTGTACCCCACCAAATTGATCAACACAGAAAACATATCGAACCTAAGTTCCTCTTTATTTTCCCAACAAAAGCCCTGTGATATGGGCGACACTAGGAGAGAGAGATTGGCCCAAGGTTGGTTTTCGTGCCTAAGGCGGGACTAGAAATCTTCTGGTGATTGGCCCAAAGTCACCCAGCTGGCTTTCGTGCCTAAGGTAGGACTAGAACTCACCGTCTCCTGGTGATTGGCCCAAAGTCACCCAGCTGGCTTTCGTGCCTAAGACAGGACTAGAACTCACCGTCTCCTGGTGATTGGCCCAAAGTCACCCAGCTGGCTTTCATGCCTAAGGTAGGACTAGAACTCACCGTCTCCTGGTGATTGGCCCAAAGTCACCCAGCTGGCTTTCGTGCCTAAGGTAGGACTAGAACTCACCGTCTCCTGGTGATTGGCCCAAAGTCACCCAGCTGGCTTTCGTGCCTAAGGTAGGACTAGAACTCACCGTCTCCTGGTGATTGGCCCAAAGTCACCCAGCTGGCTTTCGTGCCTAAGACAGGACTAGAACTCACCGTCTCCTGGTGATTGGCCCAAAGTCACCCAGCTGGCTTTCGTGCCTAAGGTAGGACTAGAACTCACGGTCTCCTGGTGATTGGCCCAAAGTCACCCAGATGGCTTTCGTGCCTAAGACAGGACTAGAACTCACCGTCTCCTGGTGATTGGCCCAAAGTCACCCAGATGGCTTTCATGCCTAAGGTAGGACTAGAACTCACCGTCTCCTGGTGATTGGCCCAAAGTCACCCAGATGGCTTTCATGCCTAAGGTAGGACTAGAACTCACCGTCTCCTGGTGATTGGCCCAAAGTCACCCAGATGGCTTTCGTGCCTAAAACAGGACTAGAACTCACCGTCTCCTGGTGATTGGCCCAAAGTCACCCAGCTGGCTTTCGTGCCTAAGGTAGGACTAGAACTCACGGTCTCCTGGTGATTGGCCCAAAGTCACCCAGATGGCTTTCGTGCCTAAGACAGGACTAGAACTCACCGTCTCCTGGTGATTGGCCCAAAGTCACCCAGATGGCTTTCATGCCTAAGGTAGGACTAGAACTCACCGTCTCCTGGTGATTGGCCCAAAGTCACCCAGATGGCTTTCATGCCTAAGACAGGACTAGAACTCACCGTCTCCTGGTGATTGGCCCAAAGTCACCCAGATGGCTTTCATGCCTAAAACAGGACTAGAACTCCCAGTCTCCTGGTTTGTAGGCCAGCACCTTAACCACTAGACCAGACAGGCTCTCTAAATTGCCCCCAGTAGGAGACGTTTCCTTTTATTACCTTGTCTTGATAAAAAATCCGCTTTCTTTCAACGTCGAACCTTTGTCTTCCCGCTTCCCGTTTGGCTACAGCTCCTATTTCCCCATCCTATTAATTTTTTTCCCCCTTTCCACTCCGGTTCACTGCAAGATTGGAAAGCGAACTGGTGTGGAAGAGAAGATTGTGGAAAGGTACATAATCTAAACATGTATTTTATTTTTATTTTTTTTCTCCCCCTCCCTTTTCTGGCTTCTGATGCCTCCCTGCTTAGTGGAGGCTTCAGGCAGTCCACTTGTCAATTTTTATTTGCGTCAAGTTTCCTCCCAAATGAGTTGTTGGAAGTGCCGGAGGGAGCTGCCAGGACGTTACACATCTGGAAAAAACCTCAAATTCTCTCTCTTTCTGAGCTTAGTCCTGGTTGTCGGGGGGGGGGGAGGCAGGTAGGTTGGTGGGAAGCAGGAGAAAGTTTTTTTGGGGGGAAAAACAACGAATAAAAGAGCGAAGTTTTAAGTCCTCAAATTAGAGCGTTAGAACTAAATCCTCTGACATGAATGTTGGCATGGTAGATATTTGGTTTTTTTTAAAAACAAATGCTTTATTTTGGCATCCTACCCTGAGCAAACGACTTCTTTCCAACACCGACGATTTTATTTTCACAATCTGGAGCTTGTTTTCCTGGCGTGCAAGCCGTTTGTGCGTTGCCGTCTTTATTTTATTTTTATTTTGTTTCCCCCCGCTGTAGGCTGATCCAACTTTCGCAAAAGAAGTCGAGGAGAAGGTGAACAGGTAGGATGCTCCAAGGTGATAAGGAGATTATTATTATTATTATTATTCTCTCCCGAAGGAAACCTCTTGTTTATTTTCCTGAATTTCTTACCCCAACTTTCTCTAATCTCCTCTCCTCCAGAGGTTTAGAAGTACAACCTTGAGGGCCTTAGGGATCTTCACGCTATGATCCTTCCTTCCTTCCTTCCTCTCCTTCTCCCTTTCTTTCTTTCTCCCTTCCTTTGTCCCTCCCATCTTTCTCCTCCCTCCTCTTCTTCTCCCTCTCCTCCCTCTCCCTTTCTTTCTCCTCTCTTCCTCTCTACCTTCCTTTCACCCTCTGCCCTCCCTCCCATCTTTCTCCTTCCTTCCTTTCCTCCCTCCCTCCCTCTCCTCCCTTTTTTTCTCCCTCCCCTCCCTTCCTCTCCCTTCCTTTGTCCTCCCATCTTTCTCCTCCCTCCCTCTTCTCTCACTCTCCCTTTCTTCTCCCTCTCCCTTTCTTTCCCACTCTCCTCTCTTCCTTTCTACTTCCTTCCACCTTCTGCCCTCCTCACCATCTTCCCTTCCTTTCCTCCCATCATTCCTTCATCCCATTCTTCCCCCCATCTTCTTCCTTCCCTCCCTCCCATTTTCCTTCCTTTTTTTCCAACCCATCTTGTCTGTCTCCCTCCCATCTTTCTCCTTCCTTCCTTCCTCCCTTTCCTCCTGTCCTTCCTCCTTTCCTCCCATCCTAGCTCCCTCCTTCCCCTCTCCTTCCTTCCTTCCTTCCTTCCTTCCTTCTTTCCTTCCCCACCCATCTCCCTATCCAAAGCAATTCTGGGCGGCTTACTATGATTTAAGTTGTCATTTTGAGCAACCCAAAAAACCACTTTGGCTGCCCAAGCGCTTGGCGTTGGAGAGAGAGGCCTTGTGGCGTCACATCCATTAGAGATGATCCACTTTCCCAGCTCTGAAGTGATGAAAACTTCCCAGCTCTGACAGATTTGCACCTGAAGGGGAAACTCGTCTTCTGCCCAAGAAGCATCCCAGGCCTGCTAGCCTGCTCACCCTATCCACGAAACCTGCTTTGATGTTGGGAGAGTGGGAAGCCTTACAGACAGGGATCCTTTTGTTCTGACCCAGGCTTCCTTAAAAATCAAGAAGCAGAGTCTGGATCCCAGCAAAACCCCTTTTATTTACACGTCTGTGAATTCCTTTCATTCACAGTCAGCCAGGCTTGGCAAACAGTCTTTCCGAGGAATATTTATCCACACGAACCTTATCTCGCTTGGAGAGCTGCCAGGAAGCTAGTTTCCAAACATGGGGCAAGGCAACACTTTGCCCAGAGTCTCTTATAGTCACAAACAGAACTTTCCACTCTCAAACGGACTAAAGGAATGAATTGTTTCCTGCAAAAGCCCCCTCCCCATTTGCCCCTCTTTTGTTTCCTCTGGGAGGGGCCAATCACCTCCAAGGTGTGGCTTTACTCTTGAGTCGACCCTGCTTTCTTAGTTGTTCTTGTTTTTTAGCAGCTCTGCGCATGCGCACACTGGGAACAGGCTCCAGCTGTTCCTCTGCCTCACTGCTGTCTAGCTCCCTCTCTGCCTCCGATGCAGAGCCCTCGTCTGAGCTTCCCTCAGCCCCCAGGACTGGGCCGTGCTCCTCCCCAACCTCCTCACTGTCCGACTCTGCTGCCAGCTCTTCTGTCCGCCAGGGGGCCACAGCAAGTTTCGGATTTAGCTCAGTCTCAGGATGTCCATCGATTTGACTCTGGGGTTACGAAGAAGTCAGAGTCTGAAAGAACAGCGTTTAGGCTCTTGCGCAGTCGGGCAGCGCAAGGAAGTGTGATTAAAATGTAATATTCCCCCTGCCTCCAGGAATCGGGAATCGCATTGCAACGTATCTAGAAGATGGCAGGCTGGGCCTTTTTTTAAAAAAGTGTTTTTTTTTTAATTTTTAGTCCCATACACACATTTACAAGTATACATTCTCCTAGTTATTTTTCTGATCACATTTTAACACTTTTAAACATTCATTTTTCATATAAATAGATATATATGATTGGGATTGCTTTGCTCACCATCCCATACACCTATTTTGTTTTACCGCCACTCTACTTTTCTTTCTTTTCCTTTTCTCCCTCCCTCCCTTCTCTACTTTCTTCTCCTCCTCCTCTCCTTTCTCTTTCCTTCTTTCCCTTCTTCTCCCCTACTCCTCTCTACCTCTTCCCCTTCATGCTCTCTGTCCTCCACTTCCTACCCCTCCCCATCTTCCACTCCTTTCCTCTTCTTCCCCTTCTTCTCCCCTACTCCTCTCTACCTCTTCCCCTTCATGCCCTCTGTCCTCCTCTTCCTACCCCTCCCCATCTTCCACTCCTTTCCTCTTTCTTCTTCCCCTTCCTCTCCCCTACTCCTCTCTACCTCTGCCGCTTCATGCCCTCTGTCCTCCTTTTCCTACCACTCTCCATCTTCCTTTCCTCTTTCTTCTTCCCCTTCCTCTCCCCTACTCCTCTCTACCTCTTCCCCTTCATGCCCTCTGTCCTCCTCTTCCTACCACTCTCCATCTTCCTTTCCTCTTTCTTCTTCCCCTCCCCTTCTCCTCTCTACCTCTTCCCCTTCATGCCCTCTGTCCTCCTCTTCCTACCCCTCTCCATCTTCCTTTCCTCTTTCTTCTTCCCCTTCCTCTCCCCTACTCCTCTCTACCTCTTCCTCTTCATGCTCTCTGTCCTCCTCTTCCTACCCCTACCCATCTTCCACTCCTTTCCTCTTTCTTCTTCCCCTTCCTCTCCCCTACTCCTCTCTACCTCTTCCTCTTCATGCCCTCTGTCCTCCTCTTCCTACCTCTCTCCATCTTCCACTCCTTTCTTCTTTCTTCTTCCCCTTCCTCTCCCCTACTCCTCTCTACCTCTTCCCCTTCATGCCCTCTGTCGTCCTTTTCCTACCCCTCCCCATCTTCCACTCCTTTCCTCTTTCTTCTTCCCCTTCCTCTCCCCTACTCCTCTCTACCTCTTCCCCTTCATGCCCTCTGTCGTCCTTTTCCTACCCCTCCCCATCTTCCACTCCTTTCCTCTTTCTTCTTCCCCTCTCCTTCCCTCTCTTCAGGCAGGCTACAGTGAGGCTGCCTTAGCATCAGACCACTTGCTTTTTAAGGCGCCTATTCTTAACTTCCCTGAGAAATCAATAAACCCTCTGACTTAGCGTTTCTTGTTGAAATAGGTTGGCTCCGCGCTTCTGCGCTTGACATTTTGGTGAGGCCTTGTGGCCCGGCCTCAGGAGAAACGGACTAAATTCCATGTCATGCTTCAGAACACACCCGCTAGAATCTCTCCAGGAGACAGCTTAACACACACCCCCTCCAAAAATATATATATGGGTGGATAAATAATTAAAAGAAATGAATTCACAGTTGACCTCTTCGACGGAGAAACATCTAAGAAATTACGAACTGAAGGACAGTTAAGAAAATAAAATAAAAGGGAGCAGTTTAGGGAAAGTTTATGTTGGACGTTCCATAACAACACAGAATTTAGAAATGATACTGAATTATATTTGGGTTGGCGGAAATGCCATCCCATAAACTGAGCTTTGAAATATACACCAACAACAATAGAAAAAGAAAGGGAGAGAGGAGGAGAGAATGAAAGGAAGACGGGGCAAAGAAGAAAGAGGTAAGGAGAGGAGGGTGGAAGGGAGAGGCAGAGAAGGAGAGAGGGTAGGAAGGGGAAGAGGAAGAGTAGGAGTAGGGGAGAGGGAAGGGAAGAAGAAAGAGGTAAGGAGAGGAGGGTGGAAGGAAGAGAAAGAGAAGGAGAGAGGGTAGGAAGGGGAAGAGGAAGAGTAGGAGTAGGGGAGAGGGAAGGGAAGAAGGAAGAGGGAAGGAGAGGAGGGAAGGACGAAAGAGGGAAGGAGAGGAGGATGGAAGGGAGAGAAAGAGAAGGAGAGAGGGTAGGAAGGGGAAGGGGAAGAGTAGGAGTAGGAGAAAGGGAAGGGAAGAAGGAAGGGGAAGGAGAGGAGGAAGGAAGGAAGTAGAGAAGGGAGGGAGGGAGAAAAGAAAGGGAAAATAAAGTGGTGTTACAACAGACGGAAGGTATGGTAAATAAAGCAAACCAAACTGTATATTATAACCCATTAAATGAAACAATAAATGCATAAGAATGATAAATGTAAAGAAGAATAACCCTCATACTTAAAATGGTATGTAACAGAATAACATAAAAAAATTCTTTGGAAAAACAACGAATTTTTTAAAAAAACGAACACAAAAATTTAAAATCACGGTAGAATTGGCAAATCTCTCTCCACCACCCCAAGACGCTGATCATCTATGGAGATTCTTTCATCAGATTGAGGATTGATATTCCAGAGATCAATCCTCAATCTGACGGAATTCCATCTCTTTCTTAGTGATGGTGGCTAACGGGCAGAGATGGTGGGAGTTACAGGTAGTCCTTAAGTTACGTCCGTTCCTTTTAACGACCACTTGAAGTCATGACGGCGCTGAAAACAGCCATGACTGGTCTTTACGCTGAGGACTGTGCCAGTATTTCCTGCGATGACGTGATTAAAACTCTTGGCAACTGGCATGTACACCCGACTGTTGCAGTCGTGCAATCTCCGTTTGCAACAAGCAAAGTGCATGGGAAAACTGAACAACGGCACGTTTTCTCTTGATGCCGTCAGAGAAAAACGGTCGTTAATTGGAGCATGACTCACATAAAGACCTCATGAACTAGCAAAGAAAGTTCTGTTCCTGATTGTGGTAGTAAGCGGGGGGGGGGGACGGCTTCTACCAGCCATCCATTGGAAGACGATTAACAAGCTGGATTTACTCTGTAGGTCAGATGGGGTCCACTTATTGCCGGAAGTCCCCCAGGAAGATCTTCACGCCGTTATGAAAAACTGTTTTGCTGTCGTGAACAGTTCTGTATCGGAAGGGATGTCAGCTGCGATTTTAGAGGTAATAATACTTCCTTACTTCCTGGTGGGGAGAACCCTGTTGAGCATTCCTCTTGGCAACCTGTGTTCTCCTCGTGTTGAGGTTTCTCAAAACTCTTAAAAGATGTAGAACATAGAATAATAGAGTTGGAAGGGACCTTGAAGGTCTTCTAATCCAGCCCCCTGCTCAAGCAGGAGACCTTATGTCATTTCAGGCAAATGGCTGGCCAATCTCTTCTTAAAACCTCCAGATGAAGGCAAGTTGTTCCATTGATTCATTGTTCTAACTGTTAGGAAGTTTCTCCTTAGTTCTAAGTTGCTTCTCTCCTTGATTAGTTTCCACCCATTGCTTCTTGTTCTGCCCTCAGGTGCTTTGGAGAATAGTTTGACTCCCTCTTCTTTGTGGCAACCCCTGAGATATTGGAAGACTGCTATCCTGTCTCCCTTAGTCCTTCTCTTCATTAGACTAAATATACCCTGTTCCTTCAAACATTCATTGTATGGTTTAGCCTCCAAATCTCTTGTCATCTTTGTTGGTCTTCAAACAGACAAAGCTTTTTTTTGTCAAACAGACAAAGCTGTTTGAACTGTTTTGTGAAATTGACCAACAATGTTGAGTTTGCTCTCCCCTGTTTGGCCCTCTGACTTGGATCCTCATAGAGACCGAGAATGCAAGCACACATGTGTACACAGAGACAGACAAACAGGGAGAGGGAGAGAAAGAGAGAGGGAGAGGGAGAGAGAGAGAGAAAAAAAAAGAAATGAGAAAGAGAGAAAGGAAGAGAAAGAGGGAAAAAAGAGAGAGAAAGTGAGAGAGAAAGAAAGAAAAGGAGAGAGAGAAAAAGAAAGAAAGAAAAAGAAAAAAGAGAAAGAGATGAAGAGAAAGAAAGAGAGAAAAAAGAGAAAGAAAGAGAAAGAAAGAGGGAGAAAGAAAGAAGAGAGAAAAGGAAAGAGAGAAAGAAAGAGGGAGAAAGAAAGAATGAAAGAAAAAGAAAAAAGAAAGAGATGAAGAGAAAGAAAGTGAGAAAGAGAGAGAGAAAAAGAGAAAAAAGAGAAAGAAAGAGGGAGAAAGAAAGAAGAGAGAAAAGGAAAGAGAAAGAAAGAGGGAGAAAGAAAGAATGAAAGAAAGAAGAGAAAGAGAGATAAAAAGAAAGAGAGAGAAAGAAAGAGATAAAGAAAGAGAGAGACTGCAGAGGGGAAAACACAACTGAAAAATTTCTCTCTCTAAGAAAACCCCCTGAATGAAGCCCACTGTTTAAATCAACCCTATTATTAAAAGTCAGCTCTGATTTAGCCTGGCAATTGCAAGCAAGAGAGGCCAATTCTCCTTGGCTGATTTATCGGCCTCTTCTTCCTCTGAATTGTGAAAAGACCAAAGAGCTCACTGAACTGTGAACACCTCAAAGTTGGGGTGCCAAGAGAAAAGTTTTTAAAAACAAAAAGAAGAAGAAGGCAAGAACATACGTTTCCACTTCCCTTTTCACAATCTTCAAAAGGTCAGAAAATCTCTCTGGATTTCCTACCCGAAGAAGCTGGAAATCAAAATCAGAAAGGTTTGGACGAGGTTAAAACCCCTTTGGGCTCCCCTCCTCATTTTAAACGAGACCCTGAGGACTGGAAGCGCAGTTTGGAAAGGAAAATAATCGCGATCACCTCAGCAGCTCCAAAGATTCTCCCGGGTAAATCACAGGGGCAGGAAAAAAAAATCAATGGAAACCAGCTTTGAAATGCAATCTTTTCCTTCCTTCTGTTGGCGCTCTAAAGCCTTTTTTTAAAAAAAGTTATTTAGCCCGTTTATTGCTGGATGGTCTGGCCTGAAATTGTAAAGTCGGGATTTTAGATGTTGCAGCGAGCCAAGGCAAGTTTCAACTAGTTAACTTTTCTGGTTTATGTTGGCTGATCCAGGCAGGGTTTTCCGAAAGAGGAAAAATAGCCGAACAACCGAATAACAGAGTTGGAACGGACCTTGGAGGTCATCTAGTCCAACCCCCCACCCAAGCAGGAGACCGTACACCATGTCTGACAGATGGCAGTCCAGTCTCATCTTAAAAACCTCCAGTGATGGAGCGCCCACAACTTCTGAATGCAGTCTTCTGGAAAAGCAAAAATAAAATCCATGGCATTGTGATCAAGTTTGAGGTCAATGCAGAGGTCTTTGTGGCAAGCAATTCCACTGCTTAATTGTCCTCACTGTTAGAAGTTTCTCCTTAATTCCAGGTTGCTTCTCTCTTTGATCAGTTTCCAACCATTATTTTTTGTCTGGTGCTTTGGAGAATAACTTCTGACAGACGGCAGTCCAGTCTCTTCTTGAAAGTCTCCAGTGGTGAAGCTCCCACAACTTCTGAAGGCAACTTCTGTTCCATGGGTTGATGGTTCTCACTCTCAGAAAATTCCTCCTTATTTCCAGGTTGAATCTCTCCTTGATCAGTTTCCATCCATTCTTCCTTGTCTGACCTTCAAAGGTGCTTTGGAATAAGCTTGACCCCCTCCTCTCTGTGGCAGCCCCTCGAATATTGGAACATATGCTCTGAGAACCAAGAGACGGCAAAGTTTAGAGAGTTTGGTTGGGAGGTAGAGAGTTAAGATAAGAGCCCTCTTAACTCTCTTCCTCCCAACCAAACTCTCTACACGTTGCCTTCTCTTCGTCCTCCACAAGGCAGCCCCTCTCTTCCGGGATTCCAGACTACATTCCACCACATCTGATAAATTTTGCAGAGTTCCGTCCTTCTAATTTGGCCCCGGGATTTAATATTTGCTCAAGAGTTGAAGGAACAAGGAGGAGAAACATAACCGTACATCAACTGGAAGTGGTTTGCTTCTGAAAAGGGGGAACACCTTGTCAGCTGTCACATTCTAATGCATCCAAATTACAGGTATTTTTAATCACACAGTCACCTTGCTCAAGGAAAGGACAACTGCCTTAAAAGGCCCAGGCATTTAGGGCAGTAATTGCATACTGCATAAACCATTCAGGTAGGTTTGGTTGGTACAATGCCAAGCATTTGCCTCCTGCATTCGCCATCTGCCACCATAGTTCCTGCTGATGTAATAGCAGGATGTGGGTGTGCATGTATTAAACAAAAGTTCAGCAGATGAGTTGGATACAGATACAGATTAACAGAGTTGGAAGGGATTGTTTAGGTCATCTAGTCCAACCCCCAGCCCAAGCAGGAGACCCTACATCATTTCTGACAGAGGGCAATCCACTCTCTTCTGGAAAACTTCCAGGGATGAAACTCCCACAACTTCTGAAGGCAACTCATTCCATTGAATATAGAATAACAGAGATGGGAGGGACCTTGGAGGTCATCTAATCCAACCCCCCTCCCAAGCAGGAGACAGAGGGCAGTCCAGTCTCTTCTTGAAAGCTTCCAGGGATGAAGCTCCCACAACTTCTGAAGGCCAATTAAATGAATGAATTAATCTTAATCTTTAAATTACCTCTCTTCTCCGAAGACAATCTCCCCAAAAGACGTAATAATTTCAGCTCCTACATTCTACTACAAGTAGCCCTCGACTTAGAACAGTGACTGAAGTTACAACAGTGACTTATGACCTGGTTTTTTTTCACACGTACGACCTACAGCATCCCCATGGTCAAATGATGGAAATTTGAATGCTTTGGCAACTGGCTCTTATTTGTGACAGTGGCAGTGTGTCCCAGGGTCATGTGATCACCCCTTTTTTGTGACTTCTTAACCAACAAAATCAATGGGGAAGCCAGGTTCCCTTAACAACTAATTTAACCCACACCAGAGTTATCTGCAAGGCCTCCGTTCTACCAGATGTGAGCCCTGCATTCTCTGTGTTACAGGCAATGGATTTAAATGTTCCCGTGCTGGCAAGGAATATTCCAGGAAACGCTGCCGTAATTGCACACCAAATGACTGGATTATTATATACGACCCCAAAGGTAATAAGTTAAAATATGTGTAGGTCTGTCTGTCTTTCTATCTATCATCTATCTGTATACCTCTATCATCTCTCTTTCTCTCTCTATCATCTATCTATATCTATATCTATATCTATCTATCTATCTATCTATCTATCTATCTATCTATCTATCTATCTATCTATCTATTTATCTATCATCTGTGTCATCTATCTTTTGGCAGGCCTGAAGATCCAATGACCAAGATGGCTTCCAGGCCATCAGATATACATCTGTATATCTATATCTATCCTATGTCTGTCTGTCTATCATACATTTGTCTGTCTGTCTGTCTGTCTATCTATCTATCTATGTATCTATCCATCCATCCATCCGTCCATCCATCCATATCATCTGTATATCTTTATCATCTATCTGTATATCTATCTCCATCTATCTATCTGTTTGTCTGTCTACCTGTCTCTGTGTCCGTCTGTCCGTCCATCCATCATCCGTATCTTCTGTATATCTTTATCTATATATACCCCCATTTATCTATCTATCTATCTATCATCTATCTATCTATCTATCTATCTATCTATCTATCTCTACCTACCTACCTACCTCTATTATCTATGTCTGTGTCTGTCTGTCCATCTGTGTGTGTATGTATGTATGTATGTATGTCTATCATCTCTCTATCTCTCTACCTACCTACCTTATCTACCTACCTATCTACTTCCTACCTACCTACCTACCTATTCTATCTCCGTTGTTTCCTGACTGATGCTGGATAGGAGAAAGAAATAATTTCATAGCGGGAGCTGTCCATGACTCATGGTGCTGAAAGCCGACTTGGGGGTTAAGCTTTCAACCAGGACCTAATTCTGCCTCTCCTGCCCCCTGGGAAGCCCACAGGATGTGTCACCTCCCAGATAATTTATAGCTCCACTACCATAATGAAAACCTTGATCTTATTTGTGTTAAGCTTTCGAACCGTTTGTGGCACACAGGTCGCAGCTGTGAAAGTTCCTAACCACGGAGATTTTAAGTCCCCTGAACGTACGCTGCCGTGAAAGGTTCACCCCGTCTCCTAATTAACCAGAGTGTGTTATTAAAACTCAGAAAGAAGGGTCCAGGGGGGTAGAGGGAGGAATTACGGGGGAATTAATCCTGTTGATCCCATAAATTAGATTTCAGTTCCCCATCAATAATCAGGTACGTGCAATAACGCTACTCTTTTATAGAATAAAAATGCAGACCCAGATTAAATAAAACCACCAAGTGGAAAATACATTTTCTCCTTAAGCCTATTTTTTTTAAGCATGATGAATGCTGTTAAGTATAGCCAGGAAGTTAGATGTTCCGTTTTCATTAGTCTTTGATGGAACTACCCCCCTTCTGGAAAAAAAAAAATTCTGAGAAAAATGTTGCGCTTAACATGTTCCTCTCCATAGTTGTTTCCCTGCAGGCTCAGGAATGAATCTTTTTTTTCCTTATAAGTTACAGCAGGTTTTTCTTGAATCAGAACATTATTATTACGTTTTTAATGTGTCCTTGAGGTCCCAGGGGTGAAGACCAGAGAGAAAACAATATCTTACTTCAGGCTTTGAATTGGTTTCTTTTGTTTTGTTTTTTGGCAAATTGTCTTGAGAGTTGTGTTCCTCCTGATCTGTTCTGTGATCAAAGTTGGCGTTGGGTAAGATGGTGAGGTTCTAGAACCTTTTGAGAATTTTAGGCGGGGAGGGTATGATCAGTGTCCCCTCCCACCAAGAATCCACTATTAACAGCTAAGAATTATCTTGAGAGAGAAAGAGAGAGGGAGAGAAGGAGAGAGAGAAAAGGAAAAAGAAGGAGAGAGAGAAAATGAGAGAGAAGGAGGGAAAGAGGGAAGAAAGAGAGACAAGAGGAAGAGGAAGAGAAGAAGAGAGAGAGAAAAGGAGAAAGAGAAGAAGAGAGAAAGAGAGGAGAGAGAGAAAATGAAAGAGGAGAGAAAGGGAGAAGAGAGCGAGACAAAGAGGAAGAGGAAGAGGACAGAGAGAGAAAGAGGGGCAAAAAGGAGAAAGATGAGAGAGAAAGAGAAGGGAAAGAGAGAGAAGAGATAGAGAAAGAGAAAGAGGAAAGGAAGAAAAGGAGAAAGAGAAGGAGAGAGAGAGAAAGAGCAGAGAAAGAGAAGAAGAGAGAGAGAGGAGAGAGAGAAAATGAAAGAGGAGAGAAAAGGAGAAGAGAGAGAGACAAAGAGGAAGAGGAGAGAGAGAGAGAGGGGCAAAAAGGAGAAAGATGAGAGAGAAAGAGAAGGGAAAGAGAGAGAAGAGATAGAGAAAGAGAAAGAGGAAAGGAAGAAAAGGAGAAAGAGAAGGAGAGAGAGAGAAAGAGCAGAGAAAGAAAAAGAGAAAAAGAAGGGGAGAGAGAAAAGTAAAGAGAAAGAGAAAGGAGAAAGAGAAGGAGAGAAAGAGAGATCAGACAGACAGACAGAGACTTTGGTCTCTTTCCTTCTTTTCCTCCATTCTTTCATCAGCCAGAAGAAGTGGAAGAAATAACAACACCAATAAAGGAGAATATTTGTAACTCTGAGTTGAACTACGAGGGGTCCTTGGTGCTCTCTGAACTTGCTTGTTCTCCTGCAGACATTCATGACCCAACCTGGTTACATCACAAGTGCTAGAAGCGAGTGGGGTTTATGGATTAGAGGAAGAGGAGGACAAGGGGACGAAGAGGAGAAGGACTGTGAGGTCCTTGGTGCTCTCTGACCTTGGTTGTTTTCTTGCCAACATTTCATTACCCAACTAGGGAAGACTACCAATGTTGCTACCTGATGAGGTTGCCTAGTTGGATCATCAAGAAAACCACTAATCTCAGAGAACACCAAGGATCCAACAAGTTGAACTGTTATTTTGGGTTTTGGAAAACCATGTTGGGCAATCTTCTGGTAGACCATGAGTCTGGCATCTGCTTCCTAATCTGGGGTGCCCTTGAAAACAGGGTAGAGAGATTTCTAAGGAACTTTTGAGAAGTACTGCTGTTATCAGTCATAGAACTATACTAATAATGGCCCACGATATACTCTTCCTTTTCAGGAATTTGTCCAGCTGGCCAAAACTTTGATGAAAGACCCAGTTTTGTACAGAGAGATTGTAAGAAAGGCCCATGAATATGTCCTGAAGTACCATTCATGGGAGAAAGAAAGGAAGGTCTATCAGAACCTTGTTTTGAGACTTCATGAATGTTCTTGTACCAATCAACCATGAGTGGTTTTCTTCATCTTAATCTTCTGATTTGTCTTCATTCATGTTATTACCATTGTGATTTTGTAGGTTTTTGTACCGGTAGTAGACTTCTACAGCCTGGCAGCCCTCCAGGAGCATAGGACTTCTGTTCCCATAATCCCCTACCAGTCATTACCAAAGGACTATGGGAACTGAACTGAAACACATTACAGAAACTCACGTTGAAAAAAGAAATCCTAAATATGCAATCAATCTACCGTTTATTGTTGACTGGAAACACTTTATAGTTTTTTTTTTGCATGAAGCATAAGAAATGGAACTTATGATTTGTGGTTGGGATGATCAGAAGGAATAGATTATAGTTATGCTGTAGCTCGTAGAGCAATGTGTAAATTTAGAATTGTTTTTATAACTGATGTAAATAAAGAAAATTGGAAGTTATTTCTATATATTTTTGTTCTCTCTTTGCTTTTCCACTTTTGTTTCTTTGATCTTTCCTTCCTTCCTTCCTTCCTTCCTTCCTTCCTTCCTTCCTTCCTTCCTTCCTTCCTTCCTTCCTTCCTTCCCTACAATTATGCTGTAGCCCACAGAGCAAGGGGTAAATTTAGAATTGTTCTTATGATCTTTTCTTCCTTCCTTCCTTCCTTCCTTCCTTCCTTCCTTCCCTAGAGTTGTGCTGTAGCCCACAGAGCAGGGGGTAAATGTACAATTGTTCTTATAGCTGATGTAATATAAACAATCGGAAGTTATTTCTATATATTTTCTTTCTTGCTTTGCTTTTCCACTTTTTTTTCTTTGATTTTTTCTTCCTTCCTTCGCTCTTCCTTTCCTCCTTCCTTCCTTCCTTCCCTCTTCCTTCCCTCCCTCCTTTCTTCCCCCTTCCTTCCCTCCCTCCCTCCCTCCTTCCTTCTCCCTTCCTTCTTCCCTACCTCTTCCTTCCTTCCCTCTCCCCCTTCCTTATCTATTTATCTATCTGTCTGTCTATCTGTCTATCTATCTATCTATCTATCTATCTATCTATCTATCTATCTATCATCTATCTATCTATCTATTTTAGTTTCCATTGTGTTTTATCCTTTTTTTAAAAGAATCCTTAATCATTTCTATGCATCAAAATTGCATGGACATAATGCATTAAATAAAATAATCTGTCTGAATGACGGTGCGGTTGAGGTTAGGGTAATAAATAGTAACTATTTCCATTATTTGGGGTAATTTCACCTGCATCTCTACACAGATACACAAATGCTCAGTTAGGGATATCTATCGTAGATCTGTCTAGAAAGAGTGAATTAACCATCAACCCTAACAAAATTATTTGACTCTCTGCCGCTACGGATTCCCAGCTCGTTTTCCTTTCACCCAACTCCAGAAGACCCAAAATCAAATTTGAACCGAGTCAGCCCGTTTTAACTCTGCAGCTTTTTTTTTTCCAAAACGGAAAGAAAAACAAAAATGACAACTTTAAAAGGTTTTTAAAAAAAGGAGTCTCTTTTCTCAGTGCAAAGAACGGGGATGAAAAAAATTTAATTTCCTCTTCTTGTCAGCTGGAGCTGCTGAGGTAGTTTTACACACACACACACAAACAAACAAGCACACACTCCATTCCCTGCGGTGAGCAACTGCATTTTTTAAAATAATAATAAAAAAAATGAATTGGACTCTATTGGTCCAAAGCAGCCAATAAAAAAGACGAATCCATCTTGAAAGCAGAACTAGATAAATGCTACTTATCGGAGAATGTCTTTTAATGATTTCCTGCCGGTAACACAGCGAGAACTCTGGCCGGGGGTGGGGTGGGGTGGGGTGGGGAGAGCGAAAACAACTCAACTCATCTGTTGAGCGAAGACCATCTTCAGACCAGCTGATCTTATTTATTTATACATTCCTGGGGAACAGTAGATACCTCCAAATAAAACAGCCGTTCAGCTGGATTTCCTAAGCACGAATTTTCTTTGCGCAAGCTCATTTGTATTGGTTACGTACAACAATTTCGGCTCTTTGGTGTATTATTCCGGACTTCTAAATCCTTTAGTCATTACTGTGGTTCGATACACTTTCATAAGATTTGTCTCTCACCCCCCAACCCAAAAAAGCAATTAAAGGAAGACCCTTTGGCCCATAAATCTTAGAGCAAGCATGATTCATTTTTCATTCACGGTAATACTGGGTTGTTGTTTTTTTAATGCTTGCAAACAAAACCTTTCTGGAGTGTTCTGGCTTTAAAAAAAACAACAACTCTTGTTTTATGTTGGTTCAAGAAAACCCCACTGATTTTTGGCTTGATTCATCTGGGCTACTCTTGGCCTTGCGTGTTTGAATATTGTTTGGAATATGCTAATGAAGAGAAGGATTATGGGGGACGTATAGCAGCCTTGGGGATGCGGTGGCTCAGTGGCTAATGAATGGAATGGAGTGGAATAGAATAATGACAAAAATAATAAAAATGGAATGGAATATGGGACACGGTGACTCAGTGGCTAAGACGCTGAGCTTGTCGATCAGAAAGGTTGGCAGTTCAGCGGTTCGAATCCCTAGCACCGCGTAACGGAGTGAGCTCCCGTTGCTTGTCCCAGCTTCTGCCAACCTACATTCGAAAGCACGTAAAAAATGCAAGTAGAAAAATATGAGCCACCTTTGGTGGGAAGGGAACAGCGTTCCGTGCGCCTTCGGTATTGAGTCATGCCGGCCACATGACCACAGAGACATCTTCGGACAGCGCTGGCTCTTCGGCTTTGAAACGGAGATGAGCACCGGCCCCTAGAGTTGGGAATGACTAGAAAATACGTGCTCTTTGATCTGAAAGGGAAAAAAAGCAATAACACCACTCATTAAAAGAGATTGTTCCCAAGGAGGGTTTAAGGGGATGAGAATATCTTTGTTGTGTAGCTACAAGAGAGAGGGATTGGATTACGCTCTGTTTCTCTTTGAGAAATACTACACGCGGTCAGTCATGGTACAGCAGCCTCCTTAACTTTCGGAGCGGGTGGGGTTTTTAATGCCGGGTGGGGGGCAATGCAACGAGGATGCAAACTGGGCGGGGCTGGGTTTTGTGAACAACAGGTAATCAACTTGGAACCAAAATTGCCATTTGGTAAGGTGGTTTTTTAATGGGACGCGGTGGCTCAGTGACTAAGATGCTGAGCTTGTCGATCAGAAAGGTCGGCAGTTCAACACAAATTAATGGTAAAGCACGTCATGACAACCAAGGACAACGCAAGGCATCCATAAATCGCAATCAGCCTCACAGGTTCAATTAACCTCTCCATATCGTGCCCAGGTAGGCGTCCGTATTTCTAAAGCTTTCTGAAATGACAGCAGAGTCGGGGGCCAATTGAATCTCCAGAGAATACAATGAAGAGGTGCCACATAATGAGACTGTAATATCGCTAACAAGGGGCGCGGTGGCTAAGACGCTGAGCTTGTCGATCAGAAAGGTCGATGGTTTGAATCCCCAGCGCCGCGTAACGGAGTGAGCTTCCCGTGGGAAGGGAACAGCGTTCCATGCGCCTTCGGTGTTGAGTCATGCCGGCCACATGACCACGGAGACATCTTCGGACAGCACTGGCTCTTCGGCTTTGAAACGGAGATGAGCACCGCCCCCTAGAGTTGGGAACGACTAGCACAGATCTGTGAGGTGAACCTTTATAGCAGTCTTCCGATATTTGAGGAGCTGCCACAAAGAAGAGGGGGGTCAAATTATCCTCCAAAGCACCAGACAAGAAACAAGGGATGGAAGCGAATCAAAAAGAGAAGCGATCTGGAATTAAGGAGAAACTTCCTAACAGTGAGGACAAATTAACCAGTGGAACAGTGTGCCACTAGAAGTTGTGGAAGCTCCATTACTGTAATATTACAGGGGTGGGATTCAGCCGGTTCTGGTGAGCGTTTGGCCCCGCCCACCCATCCCTGCGGTTTCCTGTCCTATATTTCCCTGGTTTTAAGCTCAGCTGATTCACATGGACCAGGGGATTGCCGTGCATCAGCTGTTTTACTCACATGTGCTGACCTAGAAGGTTAAGTTTTGATGCTTAAAAAGGTCGTACTCACTGAACCGGTTCTTAAACCAGTTTCATCCCACCACTGTTAATGTGTGTGTGTGTGTGTGTGTTTATTATATCATATCCGTTTCTAAGCCAAAGAGCCAGCACTGTCCGGAGACGTCTCCGTGGTCATGTGGCCGGCATGACTCAACACCGAAGGCGCACGGAACGCTGTTCCCTTCCCACCAAAGGTGGTTCCTATTTTTCTACTTGCATTTTTCACCTGCTTTGGAATTGCTAGGTTGGCAGAAGGTGGGACAAGTCACGGGGAGCTCACTCCGTTAAGCAGCACGAGGGATTCGAACCACTGAACTGTTGATCTTTCCGATCAACAAGCTCAGCGTCTTAGCCACTGAGCCACCGGGTCCATATATAGAGAGATAGATAGATATAGATATATGCAGTAGATATTTGATTTGTATCCTAGATGTTTTTGTTCATGCAGTGGTGTTTTCCTTGCGCAAAACGTTTTAAACTAACAGAATAAAATTAGGTATTTAAATTCCACCTCGCCCCAAAGAGCGACCTTGAGGCAAGGCTGAAGCGAGAGCTGCCCCCACTCCCCCACCCCGACACACATACATTTTTCAAGCTAGTTTTTGTCTGCTGCAAAAATTATCATTCCGCCTTGTTTGTCAGTCCACCGAGGCCCCCATTGCTCCTCCTATTTTTAGCAAGGCCAAAAGCTCTCATGGTGTTATAATTATCCCAATCAAATCCGTCAAGCTGGAGGGGGGGGGGGAGAGATCTTGCTCCATTGCATTTTCTGCAAATCGGATCCAGGTGGATGTGACTTTTTTTCTCTCTCTCTCGGGGATGGAAGAAACAAATTCCCAAATGGTTTTTTTGGGGGAGTAGGTAATTTTCAGGTTTTGCCAGAAGTGGGAGAAAGAACACTGGGCATTATTTCTGGGGGAATTGGGTGACCCTCCATATATGTTCAAAAATAATGGGCTACGAGAGAGGGACTGGCTCAAAGTCACGCAGACAACCTTTATGCCTAAGGCCTAACTAGAACTCCCAGACTCCTGGTGATTGGCCCAAAATCACCCAGACAACTTTCATGCCTAAGGTGGAACTAGAAATCCCAGACTCCTGGAGATTGGCCCAAAGTCACCCAGCTGCTTTCATGGCTAAGGCATGACTAAAACTCCCAGTCACCTGGTGATTGGCCCAAAATAACCCAGACAACTTTCATGCCTAAGGCGGAACTAGAACTGCCAGACTCCTGGAGATTGGCTCAAAGTCACCCAGACGACTTTCATGCCTAAGGCATGACTAAAACTGCCAGACTCCTGGTGATTGGCCCAAAATCACCCAGACAACTTTCATGCCTGAGGCAGAAGTAGAACTCCCAGATACCTGGTGATTGGTCCAAAGTCACTCAGACAGCTTTCGTGCCCAAGGCAGGATTAGAACGCACAAACTCCTGGAGATTGGCCCAAAGTCACCCAGCTGATTTTCATGACTAAGGCATGACTAAAACTCCCAGACTCATGGTGATTGGCCCAAAATCACCCAGACAACTTTCATGCCTAAGGCAGAACTAGAACTCCCAGGTTCCTGGAGATTGGCCCAAAGTCACCCAGCTGGCTTTCATGCCTAAGGCATGACTAAAATTCCAAGACTCCTGGTGATTGGCCCAAAATCACCCAGACAACTTTCATGCCTAAGGCAGAAGTAGAACTCCCAGATACCTGGTGATTGGTCCAAAGTCACCCAGACAGCTTTTGTGCTCAAGGCAGGACTAGAACGCACAAACTCCGGGTGGGTGGCCCAAAGTCTCTCGCCCTGTTTTCATGCCTAAAACAGGATTAGAACTCAGTCTTTAACTGAGTGCAAACTGGAACTCATCAACCCCCTCCTGCAAGTCAAAAGCCCAGCGAGAGTTGGCATCCAGCGAGTCACCCAGAGACCAAACCAAAGCCGTCTCTCTTTCAACACCCGGCCAAGTTTTCACCCAGTCCTTCCGAACGCCACTCCCCGCCTGCAAGCACAAATTTTAAAATCTTCAACGTCACCGAGGCCCCCTTTGGCTGCAGCCATAGAAACGGGGAGCAGCAAAAAATGCCAAGAAATGTAGCTTGGACGTTGGGTGTTGCATAAAGGACATTCTCTCCCCCCCTCCAGGGGACCCTGTTTGCAGACCATATGTTCCTCCTTCGGCTGCATCCAAACGAAGCTATGAGACACTCATTCCCGAGTCATAATTTAGCATCGTAGGACATAACGAACGTCGTTCGGCTGGGCTAAGGCATATTACGCGGCAGCGTTCTTGCTTGCAAGCGGTTTTTTTGATCGCTCTTCCCTCTGTTGACGGGAGAGCGCGCATTGTTTGATGGTTACTATTTTGGGAAGCTACAGAAGCCGACGTACATGCAGGGCATGGATGGAGTAGGCGAGAGCTTCAACCAGGTGGTTAATTAATGGCTGCTGTCCAAATTAAGTAACGCTCGGATGATGATGATGATTATTATTTAATAATAATCCAGCAGCCTTTTTGGAATTCTTTTAACTCTGTGGTTCAAAAGGCAGGAAAGAGCTGCGCATTTCAACTCTGGAGACCTGAACATCAGCCGAATAGATGAATAATTGCTGATGCTTATGAAAAGGGCGATTTTTCATTCTTTTCTTTTCCCCCCTTCTCTCCATCTTATCTTTCCTGCAAAAGGAGGAGAGGCCTCTCCATAGAACAATTGGACATGTCAACCTGCTTTTTTGAGAGGGTGTTTGGATTCAGAATGCTGCAAGGGAGGAGGGGAGTTAAGCTGAAGGTTTAAGGCTTTATCCTGGTAAGATTCTGTCTATAGTGTGTAAGGAAACAAAAATCCAGACTCCTGAATTGTTCTATGTCCATGATGGCGAACATATGGAGCTCTATTCATTGCCAGCACTCAGCAGCTCTCTGATCCAGCACGTGCCGGCCAGCTGATTTTCAGCCTCCCGGAGGGCCGGGGGAGGCCGTTTTCCCCCTCCCCAGGCTTCAGGAAAGCCTCCGGAGCCTAGAGAGGGCTAAAAAACAGGCCCAACAGCTTTCCTGAAGCCCAGGAAGGGCAAAAAAAAAAAGGCCTAATGGGGAAACTGGAAGTTCGGGAATGAACTTCCGGTTGGCACATTGGGCCTGTTTTTCGCCCTCTCCAGGCTCCAGAAACTTTGCTGAAGCCTAGAGTGTCAGCGTTCCAAATATCATGCAGAATTAAATCAAAGTCCAAGGCAGAGCTATCCTTAAAGTTCCAATTTAATAAGACAGACATGTTGGCACAAACTGTGGAATCCCAAATCTAAAAGCTTCCTGGGATTCCACCCAGTTGAAAGTCCATGATCTTATCCCCACACCCATCAATCCATCACATGGTCCAATCTTCTTCGGCCATGCTGGCATCTCCACCCAGCTGGTTCCGGTCAGGCGCAGAGGGGCAGAGACAAAAGATGACCTTGGGTTTCTAGAAAGGAATGACAACAACACATTCCACAATTCTACTCCTTTCTATTCTCCCCTCCCAATTACTACACTGATGAAACAGCATCATGAAATAATAGAGTGCGTGGCAGGCTAAAGATCCTAAAAAGGAATATGACTGCAGGCCTGACATAGAGAGGGTGAAAACGGACGTTTTTGTCCTCCCCAGGCTTTAGAAAAGCCTCCGGAGCCTGGGAGGATGAAAATCCCCCCCCCATGCACACATATGCAGGTGGGTGGGTTGCTTGCGCATGTATAGGTGGATGGGCACACCTTTAGAAAAAGGTTAGTCATCACTGTTCTATGTCATTTTTGGGATTTGCCCGACACTCCTTCAGGTGTACAGTTCAGATGTGGTATTCTGCCAGTTCGCACCATTTCGGGCGAACAGGTTGCGGCCACAGTGCAGGGCTCCACTCCTGAACCGGTAGTAAAGATGAGAGTATAGCATTACTGGTACAGTTCCATAATGCAACTTCAAGACGTTTAAAACAACAACAACACAACGCAGAGGTTTTGTTTCCCTACAAAGCGTTCCTGCCTGATCCTTTTTCCTGCATTCACAATCCCTGTAAATTACAACACCCGGCCTAACGTTTAATTGTGGGAGATATTTAAATCTTGTCAATTAAGGGCTTTGCCAATTACCAGTTTCATGGTGGGTTACCTTTTTTTTCCCCTCCTCCCTCGAGAAGGTGACAAGGTGGTCACGATCAATAAATTAAAGGGAAGGCCCACTTTCGCCTCCCTCCCGATTAAGAGAGAGAGAGAGAGAGAGAGAGAGAGAGAGAGAGAGAGAGAGGGAGGGAGGGAGGGAGGGAGGGAGGGAGGGAGGGAGGGAGAGAGAGAGAGAGAGAGAGAGAGAGAGAGAGAGAGAGAGAGAGAGAGAGAGAGAGAGAGAGAGAGAGAGAGAGAGAGAGAGAAACGGTAGCTGGGTTGTTTATTACCCTTATTACATTATCTGTGGCAGCCAGGCAGAGAGGAAGGAAGGAGCGAGCAGTGTCAGGATGCTCTGAAATTTAATGAAGTGGTTCCAAATATTAATAGAGCGACTGAATAATGGAAGTGCACATTTTCCCCCAAGTCCTCTGACAATAACTATAACGAGGCCTCCCGGAAGCCGGTGAGATGGATTGGCAATGAGAAAGTGCCACTCTGGCATATTACAAGACCAGGAATACATTTAGCCGTGGTAAATGGAGATATTATTTTAATTCGTTCGTTCTTTAAGTCTAGGAAGGGAAGAAGGTGGGATCAGGTGGGAAGCTTGAAATTTTGGGCTTAGACAACTTAGAACTACGCTGCCTTCAGTCTGAGCGCAGTACATAAAATTATCTACTACAACGTCCTACCTGTCAGTGACTACTTCAGCTTCAACCACAATAACACATGAGCACACAATAGACACAAACGTCAAGTAAATTGCTCCAAACTCAACTGCAGAAAATACGACTTCAGCAACAGAGGGGTCCATGCCTGGAATGCTCTACCTGACACGGTTGTTTCTTCCCCAAACCCCCAAAACTTTAACCTTGGACTGTCTACCGTGGACCTCACCCAATTCCTAAGAGGTCTGTAAGGGGCGTGCATAAGCGCACCAACGTGCCTACTTTCCCTGGCCCACTGACCCCACTTATTCGTATCCATTTCATGCATTCATAATCTTGTATATACAGTAATTATATCTATTATCTTATACATGCTTGACAAATAAAATAAATAAAATAATACAAAAAATAATACAAAAAATAATAAACAAAATAAATAAAATAAATAAAATAATTAAAAAACAAATAATAAAATAAATAAAATAAATAAAATAATTAAAATAAATAAAATAAATAAAATAAATAAAATAAATAAAATAAATAAAATAATTTAAAAACAAATAATAAAATAAATAAAATAAATAAAATAAATAAAATAAATAAAATAAATAAAATAAATAAAATAAATAAATAAAATAAATAAAATAAATAAATAAAATAATTAAAATAAATAAAATAAATAAAATAAATAAAATAAATAAATAAAATGAAATAAAATGAAATAAATAAAATGAAATAAATGAAATAAATAAAATGAAATAAATGAAATAAATAAAATAATACATAAAATAAATAAAATAATACATAAAACAATACATAAAATAAATAAAATACAGTTGCTTCCATCCTTCACGATGGGCAATCTGATTTTCGCTTACTGGGAGAAAGTTGACACAAGCCAGTCCTTAATTGGTGGGATTTGGGTTAGGTCCGGCAAGACAAGAATTTGGAATTGACTGGATCACCGAATCTGGGGAAGAGATCTAGGATGGATTTTGCAAGGCTCGAGTGCTGGTTCTGAAGGTGTGGCAGTTTCCGTGTAAAGTCACCTTGTGGTCCAAAGTCACTTTGTAGGGGAAATGGCAGCATAAATGAAACAAAACAAAACATAATAAAATATAATAAAACAAATAAAATAATAAAATAAATAAATAAAAACAATAAAATAAATAAATAAAAACTAATAAAAGAAATAAAACTAATAAAATGAATGCAAATGATAAAATAAATACAAACGATAAAATAAATAAAAATGAAAAAATAAATAAAGCTAATAAAATAAATAAAGCTAATAAAATAAATAAAGCTAATAAAATAAATAAAGCTAATACAATAAATAAAGCTAATAAAATAAATAAAGCTAATAAAATAAATAAAGCTAATGAAATAAATAAAATGATAAAAGAAAACAAAAGAAGATAAAATAACAATGTGATTTATGGGTCTACGGATAGCTGAACCACGCTCTCACCAACACTGGCAGGACAAACTACCATATACATATTAACAAGGAACAAAACCAATACATTCCCACACTGATGTTTCCTACTTGGGTCATGAAACATCTGCAAGAAAACAATCAAACTCGGAGCTCCAAGGACCCCACAGTCCTCCTATTTTTCTCCTTCTCCTTCTCCACTCCACAAAATCCACTCCCTTCTAGCACTGATGTTGTCTCCTAATTGGGTGATGAAATGTCTGCAAGAAAGCTACCAGGCTCAGGGAGCACCAAGGACCCCTCAGTCCTCCTCTTCCTCCTCTTCTCCTTCTCCTCCACTCCACAAATCCCACTCCCTCCTAGGCTAGCACTCATGATGTCCCCTACCAGGGTCGTGAAATATGTGCAAGCAAACTACCAAGCTCAGAGAGCACCAAGGACTCCACAACTCAACCCTTCGGCGACAGAGACGCCCTTCTATTGGAACAGAAGTCTTCCTGAGTCTTCACCTAATCCCACTCGACTTTAATACGTGATCCCTGGTGCCCCTTCCTCTCCACTATCTTTCTAAAAAGGTTTTTTTTTTCCCAACAAGCATTAGGGAAATTAAACTCCTCGAGAGCTGCAGAAATCCAGCAAGCTATTTTGAGCTCAAAGTGTGCGTGAAGTGAAAAAGGTTCTGACGATCAAACGCAGGAAGGGAGGACAAGGATGAAACAATCTCACCGGGCGAGCAAAAACCTAGCAAACTAAGGCGGGGGGGGGAGAATTTAAACCAGAAACTGGCCAGTATGAATCTCTTCCCTTTCAATTCTGTGAGGCTGAGTGTCATCCCCTCCGTCGGAGCCTGAATCTGGGGTGGGGTGGGGAGATGAGCTGGAACTGGAGACGGCTTCGTTGGCTTTGGAGGAAAATGGGGAAGGGCTCAGGTGAGGAGCAAGAACCACCCTCCTCCTGATCCCCGAGCACGGAGAGTGGAGAGAAGGCAAGAACAGCACAGACTACAGTGCTGGCAGGAAGGAAAGAAGGAAGGAAGGAAGGGGAAAAGGAAGCAGAAAGCAATAGGAATAGTACTTATATACCACTTCATAGTGCTTTACAGCTCTCTCTAAGCGGAGTCAGCATATGGTTCCCAACAATTTGGGTCCTCATTTTACCGACCTCGGAAGGATGGAAGGATGAGTCAACCTTGAGCCTGGTGAGATTCGATCTGCCAAACTGCTGGCAGCCAGTGATCAGCAGAAGCAGCCTGTAGTACTGCATTCTAACCACTCCATGCCATAGAAGGAAGGAAGGAAGGAAGGAAGGAAGGAAGGAAGGAAGGAAGGAAGGAAGGAAGGAAGGAAGGAAGGGGAAAAGGTAGCACAAAAGCAATAGGAATAGCACTTATATACCACTTCATAGTGCTTTACAGCCCTCTCTAAGTGGTTTATTAGAGTCAGCATATGGTCCCCAACAATTTGGGACCTCATTTTACCAACCTTGGAAGGGTGGAAGGATGAATCAACCTTGAGCCTGGTGAGATTTGAACTACCAAATTTGCAGGCAGCAGAAGTAGCCTGCAATACTGCATGTCAACTCGCAAAGCAATCAGGGTGTGCTCTGGAGTTGCCATGGGGCAGGAAGGAGAGAGGACTGATGGAGCAGTTTAGGAGCCACATTCAGAAGCACATTCTTTTCCTCAAGATTGGATCTCAGATTACCGGAGCCAGCCTGAAAGGCATGTTTTTTACAGCCCATGAAATGTCTCGTTGGACAATGTGATTGATGACACACTCTGGGAGGAGGAGGGGGGAAAACAGGGTCACAGTTGAACCATAAATCATGTGGGGTCAGAGCTGACTTCACTCGGGAACAGTGCTGACATGTTGCTCCTAATAAATAACTGGGTTTCTTTTGAAATTTGGCTCGAGGCTCATGAGTTAATTAGGACATTTGTTGGAACCCTGACACTGTAGTCTAACCACTGCGCCACCGTGGCTCATGATCCTGTCCTGTGTCACTCCTGAAGAGGACACCATGGATGTTCAAATAAATAAAGAAGTAATTAGGAAGTCAGTGCCTAATTACAAAAAAAATCCACACCTTGTTTTAGCCACAAATAACATTGTTTCCTCAAGCTGCCTTATCCAAATCTTGATCTTTTTTTTTTGCGGTCCTGATTTTCAGGGAACGGGGATTGAGTCTTAAGCCTAGCTCGAAGCATCTGTTGTAGCTTCTCATTTGAAGTTTGTTCTAGCCCTCACAACACACACACATACATACACACACACAAAACGGAGCTCCACTTAAAGCTGCAAAGCACCGCTGGGATGCTTGGCTCTTTTCTCCGCATTGCTTCATTTCTGTTTCATCCATTACCTGAACGTAGTATGAAAGCATTTTCTGCACTTACTTACCCTGGCACTGGGAGTGTGAGAAGTCCATTCGTCTTCATCATTAGCTAGCTGGAGAGAGAGAAAAGCCTAAAGAATTACTCTGTTCCTCAAATGAATCTGTTGCTTGCCTCGAGTCCGTTGTCCAGATCAATGTAGATGATGATTAACTAGCGGTTTGGGTGAGTAATCCCCAAAAGAAAAGACTGCCAGTGCGAGAGATCCTTTCTGAAAGCATTAAGAGGTTCCCCAGGAGAGTCTCTGGAGGTACTCAGTCATCCAAGTCCTTGTTGTCTCCAAGGGGCTTTTTCAAAAGGCAATGGGGCTGTTGGTTTCTGGAGGAGGAGGAGGAGGAGGAGGAGGAGGAGGAGGAGGAGGAGGAGGAGGAGGAGGAGGAGGAGGAGGAGGAGGAGGAGGAGGAGAAGAAGAAGAAGAAGAAGAAGAAGAAGAAGAAGAAGAAGAAGAAGAAGAAGAAATAATTTCGCTTCTCACCCAAGACAAGATTGGGTGGTCCACCTGCACTTGAAAAAACATTTTGAAGACAGCAAAGTCCCACATTTTGGATAGAGAGGACCGCTGGATTGAAAGAGGGGTTTAAAAAAATCCATTTATGTTAGAATTGAGGGGGAGCAACATGACACCACCTCTCTTCCAAGAAGATTCCACAAACAATTGCATCCCAATTTAGGTGACCCTGAGGGCACAGATAAACCCCCAATTGGCCTCAAGGATCTGCTAACGACTAGATGACTACAAAGAAACACAATCCTTCTATTTCCCCATCCATCCACCTCCCTCCTGTCAGAAGATATCCATCCCCCCCTCCATCAGAACTAATGAGGCTCCTTGAATGAGAAGCAAAAATCGTTTCTTCCTCTTTTTCTTCCTCTTCCTCCTCCTCCCTCCTCCTCCTCCCTCCTCCTCCTCCTTCTTCCTCCTCCTCCATTTCTCCTACCCCTCCTCTTTTCTTTTCTTTCTTTCTTTCTTTCTTTCTTTCTTTCTTTCTTCTTTTCTTTCTTTCCTTCTTTCCTTCTTTCTAGAAAAAAAATAGCCCAGTTGCCTTTTGCCTTTTGAAAAAGCACCTTTGAGATTCCCTAGGACTTCTGAAACATTTGCTTTGGTCTACATCCTGCATTAGATTCCATTCATTCCAGAAGTTGTGAATGCCCCAACGCTGGAAGTCTTTAAGAAGATGTTGGATAGCCATTTGTCTGAAACGGTATAGGGTTTCCTGCCTAGGCAGGGGGTTGGACTAGAAGACCTCCAAGGTCCCTTCCAACTCTGCTGTTGTATTGTATATGTGCAAATCCTTCATTGGTAGTTAAAGACCACTAGGCATTTGCGAGATATTGAAACCAATCACCTACTGTATCTGGGAAGTCAGCATTTTTATGAAGCAATGGAGAGAAGCATTAACCTTCTCCCATTCTGGAACATCCAAAATGCTGGAAGCTAATCCTGATCGTTTCTACCTTGAATACAAAGAACTAACAAGCTCCAAAGTTAACATCTCTGGTTCCAAATAAAAACCAATTACAAAGAAGTCCATAACTCTCTAGTTTCGAGTCAGACCTGGTCATGTCCGAGAGATGTGGTGAGTTGTTCTAACTAGTCCACCTGTCAAAATTCACCCTCCCATATCTGGAATGACAGAGGGTATTTCAGAAATGGGGAGATAGAAAGGGGCAAAGAGAAAGGCACTTGAGAAAGTTCAGTCAATCTTTCCTTCTCTGATCATCAAAGAAGTCCATGAGGAATAGAATTAGAATAACAGAGTTGGAAGGGACCATGGAGGTCTTCTAGTCCAACCCCCTGCTTAGGCAGGAAACCCTACACCACTTCAGACACACAGCTATCCAACATCTTAAAAACTTCCAGTGTTGGAGCATTCACAACTTCTGGAGGCAAGTTGTTCCACTGATTAATTGTTCTAACTGTCAGGAAATTCCTCCTTAGTTCTAGGTTGCTTCTCTCCTTGATTAATTTCCACCCATTGCTTCTTGTCTTGCCCTCTGGTGCTTTGGAGAATAGCTTGACTCCCTCTTCTTTGGGGCAGCCCCTGAGATATTGCAAGACTGCTATCATGTCTCCGCTAGTCCTTCTTTTATTTAACTAGACATACCCAGTTCTTGCAACCGTTCTTCATATGTTTTAGCCTCTAGTCACCTCATCATCTTTGTTGCTCTTCTCTGCGCTTTGCTCTAAACTCTGCATTCAGATCTGTTGCAGAGAGCTTTGTAACACCAGATCTTTACCATTTTTTTTTACATTTCCACTTTTTCTCCAAGGCCAAATTATTAAGTTACAAAACACATTGTATCTTGATTTTTGTGGGACATGGACCTGATCAGAACCAGAAAAAGACAAATCTGAGAGAAGAAGGTGAGCTCTCCAATTTTGGGGCTAAAAATTCTGTGGTGCTAAAATTCCGTGCTGAAGTTCTATGGGGAAAAAAATAAAAAGGATTCCTAAACACAGTCTGAACGTGACAAATGGCCACCGAGTTTTATTTAATTAAAAAACGGGGAAGCTTTTATATTCCCCTTGACGAAGACTCAAGTTGCGATCTTTCCTACTAAATCACTTAGTAAATCTTCTTGGGGGGGGGGGGAACGAATGAAAGAAAATGGATAAATACATTCCACATTTTTTGGCACTATTTCTGGTGAGAATTAGAGAAATGAGAAGTACCAAAGTAAGTCCACCTTACGATTTTGTTTCTGCTGGTCCTTGTGGCTTAGACATTCTCCTCCATCTCACGTGGACTGAGATATGGCCTTCAACATTTCCATTTTTCCCTCCCGCCCACTGCCCCAAACATAAGATCCAGGTGCCAAACCTGAAATACTGAGAATTAACCAGCTTGAAAGCATCTAAACCAGGATTTACTTTTGGGTCTTGATTAGGAAGGATCAGCTCAAAGAATGAGATCTTAATTTGACTTCTCCTTATTTAATTTTTTTTTATTTTCCCTTGTGTGTTGGCTTCAAACACCTCTCTACAAGTCCCATTCAATATATATATATATTTGTTATTTGGGATTTTGATCATACTCTACATGTTGTCCATGAAAACCCAACAAACCACAGTTGGGTTGTGCGCTAAGTTCTATTTTTTTTCCTTCTCTCTCTCTCTCTCTCTCTCTCTCTCTCTCTCTCTCTCTCTCTCTCCTTCTTGTCTTTGACTAGTATCTCAACGTAAAGGCAGAAAGGTGAGTGGGAGGGGAAAAAAAAGAAGAGATAAGAAAGAAAACCAAATCTTTTTCAGCTGTATTGTTACACTTTGTCATGGAGCTGTTCCATGTAGTTCCTTAGTTCTTTACATTCCCCCAGGTCCATGTCTTGACAAACCCATTTGATATCGTCCTCACTGCTGTTCAAAATGGCGTTGACTGTTGGGTAGCCACCATCCGAAGAGATGGTGGTGAAGGTGGTAAATTGGACTCGTTTCCGTTTGGAGGTGGGCGAGGTGGTTTGTTCGCTCTTCTGCTCCTTCCTTTCCGGGGTGGTAGAAGAATCTGTGGAAGATCGGAAGACTTGGCCGTTGAGGTTCTTCTGAGGGTTGGCACTGAGGAGATATTTGCTTTCTTCTAGATCCACGCTCCGGTCAATGGCCGTAATGCATTCCTCCTGTTGGGTGGAGAAATTGAGGTGGTTTTCCAGAAGTTCAGTTCTATTACTCAGTCCCACCCAGTCGTGAGAATGCCTCAGGCCTTCTTGCTCTTCAAATGGAGCCTGCTTATGCCTGTATTTCAAGGCAAAGGTGACGCAGTTAATGAGGAACACCAAGATGGCCAAGCAAAAGACACCGAGCAAAGCATACATCCCAATTTCCAAGTCACTTAAGCCCCTGGGTGTCTCATCGGGATCGTCCTCTTCCAAATCCCCATTGCTCCTGGGCAGGTCTACCTGAGCTGGAAAACTGGTGAAGTCTATCGGGAGATTTTGCATATGACCGTCGTCATCTAGGAGACTCTCGCGATCTTCTTTCTTACTCAAGACTGACTTCTGAGTGCTAGTTGTCCTGGTTTCTTCGTGTCCCATAGAGGAGCTGTAGTAAGGTCCCTCGGGACGAGATCTCTCCTGCAGGCTTGTCTTCTGACGGCGATCGGCGGTCCGGTTCTCCAGATGGACTCCGTCTCTGCCATGCTTGTTGTCACTTGGGTTGGGGACCGTGTCATTCTGGCCAAACTTGACCTTGATGTTCCCAGTACCCACCGCCAGAACGCTCTTCCTTTTCGACTTCTGGCACGATTCGCTGATCACCAGCTCGACTTTCACCAACAGACCCTGTCCTTCTGACTCGGCCACGAGGAAAGGCCATTTAAACTTGGGACTCTGGTGGATGGACACCACCTTCTCATCCAGAGACGTGGCCACCAAAGAAAAGTCCTTAGCGTCGTATATATCTAAGGGCATAACTGCTCCGTCACTGAACTGGATCCAGCAACTCATCACGGCTTCCTATTTTGGGGGGGGGGGGGGGAAGGAGACAGAATGATACTGGGGACAAACCCATCAAAATACAGGTCATCCTCAACTTACAACATTTCACTTAGTGATAGCTCAAAGTTACAACAGCATTGAAAAAAGTGACCTATGACCCTTCCAGTATCCCCATGGTTATGTGACCAAAATTCAGCCGCTTGGCAACTGGTTTCATTCTTATGACAGTTACACTCTCCCGGGGTCATAGGATCATCTTTCGCGACCTTCTGATGAGAAACGTCAGTGGGGAAACCAGGGTCACTTAACCTAGTTAGTGTTAGTAAGGCATTCACTTAACAACTGTGGCAAGAAAGGTCATAGAATGGGGCAAGACTCACTTAAGAAATGTCTCGTTTAGCAAGATAAATTTTGGCCTCAACTGTGGTCATGTCAAGGACTACCTGTATATAGTCAGAATGCAGACTTTTGAATAACTTACCATGTAAATTATTAATTTATAAAATTATTAATTTATAAAATGTATTGGGCACCCATCTTACCATAAATATATATATATATGATACCCAACACTGTCTGGCCTTTGGGTGACTTGGAGAATAGCTTAACCCCCTCCTCTCTGTGGCAGCCCCTCAAATATTAGAAGACTGCTATCCTGTCTCCCCAGGTCCTTCTCTTCACTAGACTAGCCATGCCCAGTTCCTGCAAGCATTCCTCATATATTTATTCTCCGGCCCCCTCATCGTCCTGGTTGCTCTTCTCTGCACACTTTCTAGAGTCTCCACATCTTTTTTGTAGTGTGGTGACCAAAACTGGATGCAGAACTCAAGGTGTGGTCTTACTAGGGCTTTATAGAGTGGTTAACAGATTAACAGAGTTGGAAGGGACCTTATAGGTCATCTATTCCAACCCCCTGCTCAAGCAGGAGACCCTACACCATTTCTGACAGATGGCAGCCCAGTTTCTTCTTGAAAGCCTCCAGTGATGAAGCTCCCACAACTTCTGAAGGCAACTTCTGTTCCATGGGTTGATTTTTCTCCCTGTCAGGAAATTTCTCCTTATTACTTAGTGGTATTTGCTCTCTCTCTCTCTCTCTCTCTCTCTCTCTCTCTCTCTCTCTCTCTCTCTCTCTCTCTCTCTCTCTCTCTCTCTCCTATCTATCATCTATCTATCTATCTATCTATCTATCTATCTATCTATCTATCTATCTATCTATCATCTATCTTTCTCCCCACCCACAGCACTTTTCTATCCATCTCCCCAAAACCACCAGGCTGGCAAAATCACATCTGGATGGTTTCCACGCTGAAGGACCAACAAGGTTAAGATGACAGAACTTGCTGAGATGGCTAAATTGACTCCTTTAATCAGAGAGAGAAAAAGACAATATCTCCGTTTATTGCTGACCAAAATCCCTTCTAGACTTTTTTTTTTTTTTTTGCTGTGAAAAACAGAAATGAATGAACTTGTGATTTACAGTTAGGATGATTAGACAGGATGGATTATAAAAAAGAGAGGGATGTTGTAACCATGGAGGAAGAGATAAATTGATAATTGGACTTATAACCGCCCTAAAGAATATATTGCGTGCTACTCCTTTGTAGCTTTTCTCCTTCTTTTTCTTTCTTTTTTCCTCTTTCTTGCCCTTTGAGTTTTCTTTTCCTTTTCTTTTTTCTGCCTACGTAATTAATTTATATTGTCTTTCAATCTTACTCTCGAAAAACACCTTTAATAAAAATTATATACATAAGGAATGAAGGACAGCCAAGGTTAAGGAACAGCTAAATTTGCAGTACAACCTGAGTGTATAAAATCCTCTTCCCCAAAACATGTATTTTTGGCAGGTGAGCAGTGCGATGTTGTATTATTTATGAGAGCTTACCAGAAGAAGAAGAAGAAGAAGAAAAAATACGTATTTTTTTTCACCCAGGGCTTGCTCTAGTTTTACCGCCCTATTTACTGGAACAATACTTCTCTATTTAGGAGTTCGGTGGCCTTCGGGGATGAGCACCTATAAATCTAAAATGTCCTTTTAGAATAATATTAACAATCGCACAAGGACAGCAGAGGGAGTTCACCTGCTCAGCTGGCAGAAGAGATCTGGAAAATGGTGGACCGTTGCCAAGGAACGCTGAAGGTTTGGCATCTTCTCCCTCTCTCTCTCTCTTTCTCTCTCTCTGATCCTTTCTCCCCCCCTCCCTCTCTCCCTCCCTCCCTCTCTCTCTTTCTCTCTCTCCCTTTCTCTGGTTCTCTCTCTCTGTCTCTCTCTCTCTTTCTCTTTCTCTCCCTCTCTCTCTCTCTTTCTCTCTCCCTCTCTCTTTCTCTCCCTCCCTCTCTCTCTCTCTCCCACTCTCTTTTTCTCTTTCTTTCTCTCCCCCCTCTCTCCCACTCTCTCTCTTTTTCTCTCTCTCCCTCTCTCTGGTTCCCACCCTCTCTCTTTCTCTCCCTCTCTCTCTCTCTTTCGCTCCCCCACTCTCTTTCTCTCTCCCTCCCTCTCTTTCTTTTTCTCTCCCCCTCTCTCTTCCACTCTCTCTCTCTCTCTGGTTCTCTCTGTCTTTCTCTCTCTTCCCCCCCTCTTTCTCTCTCCCTCTTTCTCTCCCTCCCTCTCTTTCTCTCCCTCCCTCTCTTTCTCTCCCTCTCTCTGATTATCTCCCTCTCCCTGGTTCTCTCTCTCCCCCCCTCCCTCCCTCTCTCTCCCTCCCTGTCTCTCTCTTTCTCTCTCTCCCCCTCTCTGGCTCCTTCTCTCTCCCCCCTCTTCCTCTTTTTTATATCTCTCCCTCTCTCTGGTTCTCCTTCCCTCTCTCCTTCTCTCTCTCCCCCTCTCCCTCTCTTTCTCTCTCTCTCTCTCTCTCTGGTTCTCCCTCCCTCCCTCTTTCTGATTCTCTCTCCCTCTCTCCCTCCATCTCTCTTTCTCTCTTCCCCTTCTCTCTGGTTCTCTCTCTCTCTCTCTCTCTCTCTCTCTCTCTCTCTCTCTCTCTCTCTCATGAAATGAAGTGGAAGGGAGCAAGGAAGAAATAGACATTAACACACTGCCTGATTCTCCACTTGGCTGCCTGTAGTTTCCTATGGGCCTTTAAAACACTCCCAATGAACTAGAGTCTCCATTCACCTACGGCTTGTCCAAGTATCAACGGAGAAGTAACCACTTATGCTTTAGAAAGAAATGTGCTCAGGTGGGACCCCTGGAGGTCCAACCGGAGGAAAGGAACTTCAGGTGTGAGGCTACTACCTGCTTTTCCGCTTGAAGCACTTCGTGGGCGATTGCCGTAGCGAAGATGGCTCTATTGCTCCCGGAGCTCAGCTGTAAGGAGAGCGAGAGGCCCGATACCAGCTGGATGCCTAAGTCAGTGATGGTCACCTTCTCATCCAGGACGGTCACCGTCTTCTCCGCCAATATGGCATCGGAAAGTGGGGACAGGATCTGCAGGAGGAAACCAAAGAGACGGCTCATCTCTACACTCCGAGGAAATCCCTTTTCCCAAACAGTCTTTGTGCCTCACTTTTGTCTATGTAGAGAGCCTTTATTTATTGATTTCCCCCCAGAAATCACCACGCTGTTAATCAGATCGCATCCCTGTAAAACAACAACGATACGTTACAAAGAGGGATTGGCTTGGGAGTTAAGTTTCAGGAAATGGGGATTGGGAAGGAAAGACGGAAAGGCAGGTGGGAGGGAGAGGGAAAAAGGAGGAGGAAAATGGGAGGGAAGGAGGGAAGGAAGAGAAGAAAAGAAGAAAAGAAAAAGAAGGGAAGAAAGAAAAGAAAAAGAAAGAAAAGAAAAAGGAGGGGGATGGGAAGAGAGCAAGAAAGGAAAAATAAGGAAAGAGGGGAAAGGAAGAAGAAGGAAGAATGAAGAGGGAAGGAAAAAGAAGAAAAGGAAAGAAGGAAGGAAGGAGAAAAGAGTGGAAGTAGACATTTGTTGGAAAAAGAAGGAGGAAAATGGGAGGGAGGGAGGGAGGGAGGGAAGGAAAGAGAAAAGGAAAAGAAGAGATAGGTTGGGAAAAAGAAGGAAAATGGGAGGGTGGGGGAATAAGACAAACAGAAAGTGAGAGAATGAGAAAAAGAGAGAAAGAGACGGAGAAAGGGGGTGAGAGCGAATAAGACACAGGGAGAATGAGAAAAAGAATGAGAGAGAATAAGACAGAGAAACAGAAAGAGAGAGAATGAGAGAGAGAGAGATGGAGAGGGGAGAGAGAATAAGCCAGAGAAAGAGAATGAGAAAAAGAGAGAGAGAGGTGGAGGGGGGAGAGAATAAGACACAGAATGAGATAATGAGAAAGAGAATGAGAGAGAATAAGACAGATAGAAAGAGAGAAAATGAGAAAAGAGAGAAAGATGGAAAGGAGGGGAGAGAGAGAGACAGTGAAAGAGAATGAGAAAAAGAATGAGGGAGAGAATAAGAGAGAAAGAGAGAATGAGAAAAACAACGAGAGAGAGAAAATAAGACAAACAAAGAGAGATTGAGAAAAAAGAGAGAAAAAGAGGGAGATGGAGAGGGAGGGAGGGAGAGAGAAAGAAAGAGAGAGAGGGAGAGGGGAGAGAGAATAAGACAGAGAAAGAGAATGAGAAAGAGAGAGATGGAGGGGGGAGAGAATAAGATACATAATGAGATAATGAGAACAAGAATGAGAGAGAATAAGACAGAGGAAGAGAATGAGGGAGAATAAGACAGATAGAAAGAGAGAAAATGAGAAAAGAGAGAGAAAGAGAGAAAGATGGAAAGGAGGGGAGAGAGAGAGAGACAGTGAAAGAGAATGAGAAAAAGAATGAGGGAGAGAATAAGACAGAGAAAGAGAGAATGAGAAAAACAACGAGAGAGAGAAAATAAGACAGATAAACAAAGAGAGATTGAGAAAAAAAGAGAGAGGAAGAGAGAGAGAGAGAGAAAGAGAGACAGGGAGAGAGAGAGAATGAGAAAAAGAGAGAAAGAACGAGAGAGAAAGATTTATAAACATGAAGCAATCCCGTGGACGAGATCTTGGCCATCCATATATATAGGTGACTTGAACGAATTCTCAGGAGGTGACAGGTATTCTTCCAAGTGAATGGACCAATTATCAATTTGTCACTCACTTCCTGGCTGCATTTCTCTCCCAAATATATTCTTTGTATTTCGGGACAGAAGGGAGAGTGAAGAGTTTCTGCAACTGATCGACGTCTTTAGAAAGAGTCGCCGAGTGATGCCATTCTAACAAAGCCCCCTCTTTTTAAAATATATTTTTAAAAAAGACTGATAAATTTGCTCGATGCAATGCGCGGGGTTGCCAAGTGCCATAAAAGCTTTTTGCAATGCAGGAGTGAGAGGAAGGGGCGGGGGAAACAACCACCCTCCTTATCTGTAGCTAATCCAACAGCATAAAATGAAGGTCTTAGTGCTTTCCGGGACATTCTTGAAACATAAAACGTTTCTTTCGGCTTTGTGCGATCATTTGGGTTTCTTTCTAGCAGAGTTGTCTGTTCCTTCCTATGTGTCCTCCTTCTCAAAGTAAACCAAGATCAGATTTGGGCTTTTTTTTTTTTTTCAAAAGAACTGTGGCTAAATATTCAGCGTTTTTACTACTTTAAGAGGCTCTTCTGGCTGGGAAATGGACCCCAATTTTCCTATCTGCTTCAGGAGTAGGTTGCTCCCGGCATGACTGCCGGTTCAGCATGTGCAAAACTTTTGCACACACGCTCCCTATCCTATCCCATCCCATCCCATAAATAATTCTATTCTATTCGCTTCTATTTTATTCTATTCTATTCCATTCCATTCCCTATCCTATCCTATCCCATCTCATCCCATAAATAATTCTATTCTATTCTAATCTAATCTATTTGCTTATATTTTATTCTATTCTATTCGCTTATATTTTATTCTATTCTACTCCATTCCATATTCTATTCTATTCTATTCTATTCTATTCTATTCTATTCTATTCCATTCCATGTTCTGTTCCGTTCCGTTCCATTCCATATTCTCTTCTCTTCTCTTCTATTCTATTCTATTCAGAGGAGTGGATCAACCTATTTTCCAAAGCTCCCCAGTGCAGGAGAAGAAGAAATGGATGGAAACTAATCAAGGAGAGAAGCAACCTAGAACTAAGGGGAAACTTCCTGACAGTGAGAACAATTAATGAGTGGAATGGCATCATTTCAGAAGTTGTGAGTGCTCCATCACTGGAGTTTTTAAGAAGAGATTGGACAGCCATTTGCCTTGAGCAGGGGGTTGGACTAGAAGACCTCCAAGGTCCCTTCCAACTCTTCAGTTATTCTGTTATTCAATTGTATGGATTTTGCACTTAACTAAACGTCCCAATTCACATGCCAGGTAGCCTGGAGCAACTTGTGGCCTTCATGTTTTAGTTGTGAACATCTCTAGAGCCTCCAGTTAGATGAAGATAGCTATGAATCTTTGGGTCTGATCTAGGAAGGAACCCGTCTTTTCACCCAGCCCTTCATTTTGCTCACCTGTAAGGTAGTCATTCCTAACTCCTGCCCCATTAGCACCTGTCCGTCTTGCAGCTTGGCGATCCTTGGCTCTTCCACTTGCATGAAATTTTTTACCAGGTCGGTGATGTCCACTTGCCAGTCGGAGCCTAGCAGGTAGGTAGTTTGGCCACTAGAGTCCAAGGGCTCAGCTACAAACTGGGTAAGGACCCTCACCGTGGCGTGTTGGTACTGGAGAGTGCAACCTCTCCCCTTCCTCTCATCCTCCTCTTCATCGTCGCTGTCTCTAACTGGCCTGTGGAGAGATTCAAGCCAGAGGGTCAAGCAAAACTGTCAGGCCTGTCTCTGTTCAAAACCCAACAAAGGAAAAACCCTCGACTCCATTAAAGCAGAGAAGAGGTACTTTGACTGAGGTTGAAACGATAGCGGCGGAAGCAAGGCAAGATCTGATTCAAAAGGAACGAAAGTTGCAGGTTGAAAGTTTCCCCAAATCCCTCCCCTCAGGGTTCCCAGGCTGAATGTCCAATCCACGTCCCACATAGTGACATGTGAAGCTCATCTTCAGGCATTTCGTCCATCTGGACTGTTGGCCTTGACTGGGTGTAAACAACTCCACTCAGCAACGCAGTAATTCTTGAGAGCAAACCTCCCTTTTAGTTCACATGGGCCTTTACCACACCAGCTCTCTTCACAAACCCCAATGCCATGCCTGTTCTGACCGAGGCTTCCCAAGAGCACGGAGCAAACTCCTGGTTCCACAAAAACCCTTTTATTAATTGGCTGTGAATTCTGCTCATTCACATCCAGCAAAGTCTTTCGAGGGAGGATTTACAGTCACAGACCTTCTGTGGCTTGGAGAGCTGCTACGCCAATATCTGCAAAACTTGGCAAGGAGCCTCGGAGAGTCACAAACCGATTAAGCAAATTAATTGTCTCCTGCAAACTCCACTCCCCTTTCGCTCCTCTTTTGTTTCCTCTGGGAGGGGCCATTCATCGTCCACCTGTGGCCTTACTCCCAAGTCGACCCCTGTTCCTTAGCTCTTCCCTTCTCCTGGCAGCTCTGCGCGTGCGCACACTGGGAACAGGCTCCACCTGTTCCTCTGGCTCACTGATGTCTGACTCTGAAGGCAGCTGATAACTGTCGGGCGGCCCTGGCCCCATCTCTGCCTCGGACACAGAGCCATCATCAGAGCCTTCCCCAGACTCCAGGACTGGCCCATCTTCCTCCCCAACCTCCTCGCTGTTTGAGTCTGCCACCAGCTCCACTGGCCACTGGCAGGCTACACCAATGCCCCCCAAGCATGCTTCAAGGGAAAACCCATGCTGGAGATCCAGCTGACACAACCTAAAAGTTGGTTGTGTGGCACTGTTGATGTTAAGACCCTAAAGACTTAGGCATGACCTTATCACATGCATGGCCTACTGCTTTGGGAGCTCTTCTGGTCCTTCCCCTCAATGAAACAACCTCTTGTCCAAAGTCCAAACTTGAAGTCATCTTCACTTTCCTCCTAAAATGTGCAGGTGGGAACTAAGCCCTTGGGCAGTCCATGAATTCAAGTGGAAAGCCAGTTGGATCCAGGGAAGATGTTGGACTACGAATGAGGAGATCTTGAGTTCTACTCTTGCCTTGGGCATGAATGTCAACTGGCTGACTTTGGGCCAATGATTGTCTCTCAAAGCAAATCATCTCCAAAAATGTTGTTAAGAACACTTAGCAAGCGTTGGCTCTTCTGTCCCAAGGACCAGACCATAGATTTCCACTGCTCTCCTCTCCTCTGCCTTCTGTGCATCCGCACGTCAGGCACTGAACCCAGCTGTTCCTCCTCTTCCTCATCAGTCATCACGTCAGGCACTGAACCCAGCTGTTCCTCCTCTTCCTCACCCCTCCAGACCAGGGGGCTGATGACTGTCCATCTGAGGGCTGATGGACAGCCCAGACTCCCTCTCTGTCTCTGTCTGTCTGTCTGTCTGTCTGTCTGTCTCTCTCTCTCTCTCTCCCTCTCCCTCTCCCTCTCCCTCCCCCTCCCCCTCCCCCTCCCCCTCCCTCTCTCTCTCTCTCTCTCTGACAGCCCCATTCTCTCTTCCCCCTCGGAGCTCTCAGTTTGCCTTGATGCTGACCCTGACTCCCAGCCTCCTCCTCCTTCCTCCTCCTTGGATTTGGCTTCTGGAGGGGCCAGCGGTCAACAGGCCACAACACACAGTCACAACCACAAACAAATTAAACTATAGTGTGAACCCAGGTTAACCAGATATAATATCCTGCCTGAGCACAATGTATGTCTTCTTGCTTATCATCAATAAATGTACATTATATCTATCCACAAAAGTTGGATCCCCGTTAGAATGGCAAGTATTGCCAGTTGTTCACACTTATTAGCAACCAGGGTAGATGGAGGCTGATTTCACACAACACAGAAATGCCATGTGGAAAAAAGATGGTCGGCTAGTTTGAGGAATGCGGTGTTGTGTGAATGAAGTCAATCAGTTGTTTTAAGGAAATTATGGAAGAGGAAAACAAGGCACGGCATGGTTTGATGAGAGCTCAGCTAGGAAGTTCCCAAGGGATCTCACCTCTTGTTAGAAACGATGGGGATCCTCCAGCCCTTGATCTGATTTAACTCCGTGTCAGAGACTTCAATCTGGAGTGGCAGGCGGGGAACCCACACAGTCAACTCCAAAGGGCTGTTCAGATGTTGGTATGTAAAATGAACCACTGCGTTCACTTTGCCTTTCATTTCCTTCCCGTTGACGAATACGTAGTCACATCTTTCTGACACCTGAAACAAGAAAGAGAGAAAAGAGAGAACAATTTTTTTTAAAAAAAGAATACTAGGATAACAGAAGAAGAGAGTTGGAAGGGACCTTGGAGGTCATCTTCTCCAACCTCCTGCTCAAGCAGCAGACCCTAAACCATTCCAGATGAACGGTTGTCCAATCTCTTCCCAAAAAACCTTCAGTGATGGAGTATCCACAACTTCTGGAGCCAAGTCATTCCACTCACAACTTCTGAAATGAAGCCATTCCACTGATTAATTGTTCTCACTATCCGGAAGTTTCCTCTTAGTTCTAGGTTGGTTCTCTCCTTGATTAATTTCCTTCCATTACTTCTTGATGAATTGATTCTATTTTATTTTTCTTTATGTACACTGAGAGCCTATGCACCAAAGACAAATTCCTTGTGTGTCCAATCACACTTCTATTCTATTCTATTCTATTCTATTCTATTCTATTCTATTCTACTCCATTCCATATTCTATTCTATTCTACTCTACTCTACTCTACTCTACTCTACTCTACTCTACTCTACTCTACTCCATTCCATTCCATTCCATTCTATTCTCCAGTCTTCAGGACTGCTGCTTTGGAGAATAGGTTGACCCCCCTCTTCTCTGTGGAGCCCCCCAATATTGGGACGCTGTTATCACGTGACCCCAAGCCTTTCATTCATTAGACTAGACTGAGAGCCTATGCACCAAAGACAAATTCCTTGTGTGTCCAATCACACTTCTATTCTATTCTATTCTATTCTATTCTATTCTATTCTATTCTATTCTATCCACTTCTATTTTATTCTATTTGCTTCTATTCTATTCTATTCTACTCCAGTCCATATTCTATTCTACTCTACTCTACTCTACTCTACTCTACTCTACTCTACTCTACTCTACTCCACTCCACTCCACTCCACTCCACTCCACTCCACTCCACTCCACTCCATTCCATTCTCCAGCCTTCAGGACTGCTGCTTTGGAGAATAGGTTGAGCCCCCTCTTCTCTGTGGCAGCCCCTCAATATTGGGACACTGTTATCACGTGACCCCAAGCCTTTCATTCATTAGACTAGACATGCCCAATTCCTGCAACTGTTCTTTTATGTTTTAGTCTCCAGTCCCTGAAGAAATAATGAAGTCTCAACAAAATGAGACACACCAGTAGAACAAAAGAGGAATGTTTGATGCAAGGACTCCTAGCTGCTAGGAATTTTGGCGTAGGTATTACTAGATCGTATCTTTATAAAATATATACATTTTCCCCCCATCCTTTCTAACACTGGTCTAAAATTAGAGACATTGTGACATTCCAACGCTTGCATCAGCACAAATCAAACCCTGAATTTCTGGTGGGAGTGGGAGACGTGGCTTTGAAACCTTTGAATAACTTTCAGAGATAAATTTCCTGAATCTACCGGAATCTCAACCAGAAGGTCTTCGGGAGAATCTTTCAAAGCTTCAGAGGGAAAGAATAAAGCCATGTCTTCCTCGGCCCGTTTTTCTTACCAGGGCTTAACCTTTGTCAACTTAAGATCTAGAGGAAGATGACAGATGGCAGAGAAGAATTGGGAAACCTCTGAAGGATGACTGGAAGAGTGGAGTGGGGTTTGTTTACTGTGGGGAAGAGAAGATTAAGAGATCAACCATCTTCTAACGGGAGAAAGGCCCTGAATGAAGATGTCCCCTGTGGCTTCAGGAGTATGAAAATAGTAAGAGAAGCATCTTAACAGAGACAAAAGATCATAAAGGGACACTCTTGAGTTGCCTTCACACAGTTCTTATCCTCTTGAAAGATTAAACTAGAGCCAAACGCGGTGGCTCAGTGGCTAAGATGTTGAGCTTGTCGATCAGAAAGGTCGGCAGTTCGGTGGCTCGAATCCCTAGCACTGCATAACAGAGTGAGCTCCCATGACTTGTCCCAGCTTCTGCCAACCTAGCAGTTCAAAAGCATGTAAAAATGCAAGTAAAAAAATAAGAGCCACCTTTGGTGGGAAGGTAACAGCGTTCCGTGCACCTTCGGCGTTGAGTCATGCCGGCCACATGACCACGGAGACGTCTTCGGACAGCGCTGGCTCTTCGGCTTTGAAACGGAGATGAGCACCACCCCTAGAGTCAGGAATGACTAGGACGGATGAGTGAGGGGAACCTTTACCTTTAAATGCTAGAGCCTGGACATCCCTTGTGAGAAATCTTTAGTTGCAAGAGGTCCATGTCAAATAAGGGAATGGGGCTAAAGAGCTCTTAAAATCCCTTTCTGATCTTAGAATCAGAGAATTAGAATTAGAACTGAAAGGGTTGTGTGGAAACGCTTAAGTCTAATCTCTCACCCTGGCCAAGAATTCCAGACAGAGGACCTTTGATCTTGAAGAGACCCAACAAAACAAAGCCACCACAATATCAGTTTTTGGTTCTTTGGCCTCGATCTTAACAGACTAACCCAGTTGGAAAGGACTTGGAGGTCTTCAAGTCCAACTTGCTGCTCAAGAAGGAGACTCCATATCATTTCAGACAAACAATTACCCAATCTCTTCTTGAAAACCTTCAGTGAGGGAGCACTCATAACTTCTTGAAGGCAAGCCGTTCCACTGATTAATTGTTCTTACTGTCTGGAAATTTCTCCTTAGTTCTAGGTTCTAAAATTTCTAGAGCAATCTTGTCTCAAGATTAGCAGTCAATGCAAACTCACAATTCTTGGCCCCAAAGCTCTCGCAACTCCATGTTCCTCAAAATCAACGTATCCATCTGTAACAGAATAACCGAGTTGGAAGGGACCTTGAAGGTCTTCTAGTCCAACCCCCTGCTCAGGCAGGAAAGCCTACACCACTTCAGACAAATGGTTATCTAATCTCTTCTTGAAAACAGTGTTGGAGCATTTACAACTTCTGGAGGCAAGATGCTCCATTGATTAATTGTTCTAACTGTCAGGGAATTTCTCCTTAGTTCTAGGTTGCTTCTCTCCTTGATGTGTTTCTACCCATTGCTTCTTCTCCTGCCCTCAGGTGCCTTGGAGAATAGGTTGATTATTCTTCTTGGTGGCAACCCCCTTGTGGCAACCTCTTGTCAAGGTTGCCTCCTTCTCTGAGCTTCTTCCCAATGTCAGTTCAATTATGACTTGGTCCCTTGGCTACTAATAAGTTCGGGTTTTCATATCTATCATTTCCCAGGGCTTTTTTGTCCCATCTGTCAGCAAAGATGACACACCCCTCAGTTAAACCCCAGGAGGATATATGCATATCCAATAATTTATTAACTCCCATTTTACAGTGGCGATGATTTGAAGGCATGATCTATTAAAACTCTCGACTGCTTCACTCTTTCTGTGTTTTTTTTTTTAAATCACCATCCATTACCAACTGGATTTCCCCCCCCCCCCCCCATCGTGCTCCATTATGTTCAGTACAAGTTCATATTATTGTTTTTGGAATACGCGGAATTTTGCCCCTACGTGAATTTAAGGCCCTCTTCCCCCCCCCACTTTTCTGTTTAAATGCAGATCAGATCTAAATCTTATTGAAACATCACGATCTGCAGGAGCATAATTTATGCCTCCCCGAGTCCCCCCCCCTCTGTTCCTTCCAGCCTTGCAGGCTGAAAAAGGAAATTTATGCATAGATCCTTGGTTTGTTATTAACGGGAGAAAGTCTGCTTCGATAAAATCTTCAGACTGTGTGTGTGTGTTACAATATTAGCTTTCATTCATTCCTAAGGATTCTCTCTACTTTCACCACACACCGCTGCTTACTTCTCATTTTGGAAAGAGAGAGAGAGAGAAAATCAGCACTAGGTTTTCCTTCGAAGTGTGGACAGTCGCAAAAGATTACTGTACAGCCAACGCCGAATCACGCACTGACAAGCATCACTAAGCCAGCTCATTAATTCCCATAAATGTAATCAACCACCCTGGGGAATTTCAAGAACAGTTTTTTTTTCCCGCCCCTCCAACTACCCCCCTTTGGAGGGCAAAATGCAAAAGCTATTTTAAATTTAATAAGGTAAAGGTAAAGGTTCCCCTCGCACATATGTGCTAGTCGTTCCTGACTCTAGGGGGCGGTGCTCATCTCCGTTTCAAAGCCGAAGAGCCAGCGCTGTCCGAAGACGTCTCCGTGGTCATGTGGCCGGCATGACTAAACACCGAAGGCGCATGGAACGCTGTTCCCTTCCCACTAAAGGTGGCTCCTATTTTTCTACTTGCATTTTTTTAAAAAAATATTTTTTGTTTTAAACATTTAAAAATAGCAACAAAGACAAACTTTGTAACTTAAAAACAACGTAGGAACTGAACGTTCTGCCTTATAGCAGTTACTTGTCAGTTAATCTTTACAGTTATTGTTTTCCCTCTTATACATTCCAGTTTTACATTTGTGGTCTCCTTATTTCTGAGTCTTTTCCGTGTACAAGTCCGTGTTTGTTCATATTGGGCCGTTATTATCAGGCAATCATATCACCTATGTTATATTGTATGTACATTTCTTACATTAATCTATCCATTATATCTTAATGTTACATTTCCCAATTTCTCGTTGCATTTTTTTAATGCGCTTTCAAACTGCTAGTTGGAAGAAGCCGGGAGAAGTAACGGGAGCTCACTCCGTTAGGCGGCACTAGGGATTTGAACGCCGAACTGCCCACCTTTTCATAGACAAGCTCAGCGTCTTAGCCATCGAGCCACTGTGTCCATATTTAAATTTATTACCGAGGCTTAATTGTATGGCTTTCGGTGGCTTAACAGAAGTAATGCAATAATACAAATGGCTTAGCGTAGGCTTTGGCTATCTCTTCCCCTCTTCCTCCCCCTTTTTTCTTTCATGGGTTGTAAGAGTTCTCAGCTTAATACTTGGTTTATTTTAAACCAATACTTGGAACTATTATATAGTTCCATATAGGCTCGGTTGTCTTGGAGGATGTTGTTTTTGGCAGGCGCGGTTGATGGGCGCGGTTTATCCCAGTGTCAATATTGGCTGTTGGCGTTTCAGGTTTTATTCAATTGGTTTTTGCGCTCGCTGGCACTTTCTGAACAGCGCCACACCTTGGTAAAAACATGAATTATGATGAAGGTGAGGCTAGCAATAGCCCTTAGACTTATATACTGCTTCACAGGGCTATGCAGCCCTCTCTAAGTGGTTGACAAAGCCAGCATATTGCCCCCAACAATCTGGGTCTTCGTTTTATCAACCTCGGAAGGATGGAAGGCTGAGTTAACCTTGAGCCAGTCAGGATCGAATTGCTGGCAGGGGACAGAGGAAGGAAGGAAGGAAGGAAGGAAGGAAGGAAGGAAGGAAGGAAGGAAGGAAGGAAGGAAGGAAGGAAGGAAGGAAGGAAGGGGCAAAGCAATAGGACTAGCACTTATATACCACATCATAGTGCTTTACAACCCTCTCTAACTGGCTGATTAAAGTCAGCCTATTGCCCCCCAAAATCTGGATCCTCATATTACCCACCTCGGAAGGATGGAAGGCTGCGTCAACCTTGAACCAGTCAGGATTGAACTCCTGGCACTGGGCAGAGATATGAATGAACAAAGGAAGGAAGGAAGGAAGGAAGGAAGGAAGGAAGGAAGGAAGGAAGGAGAAAAGGAAGACCAAAGCAATAGGAATAGCACTTGTATACCATTTCACAGTGCTTTTACAGCCCTCTCTAAGCAGTTTACAGAACCAGCCTCTTTCCCCCAACAATCTGGGTCCTCATTTTGCCCACCTCGGAAGGATGGAAGGCCGAGTCAACCTTGAGCCTGGTGAGAATCGAACTGCCGGCAGTCAGCAGAAGTAGCCTGCAGTACTGCACACTAACCACTGCACCCCCTCGGTTCGATGTGATGATCAATGACAACAGAATACAACTCAGATCCTAATCGATGCATTAAAACAAATACCTTTGGAAAAAATCATACTGGTGAACTATCTTGAAAGACTGTGGGGGAGGAAAGACTTTTCTGGAGAGGAATTCACTGTAAATGAAATAAAAGGGGTTTATCAGGATGAGGACTGGGTTTCGTACTGCTGGGGAAGCCTAGGTCAGAACCCAGATGTTCTCCAGGATACTGACATACCAAGCCATCAAGACAGGCGATCATCAGCACCTTGAAATGGGATTCTTTCCCTTCGCATCCAGTAATAAGAAGACTACCAAAATGGAGATGGGCTTGGAAATATCCTTAAATAAGTTCCTATATCCAAATCCTGAAAACCTCATTGTTGAGTCTCGGTCAGCACAATAAGTCCATTAGCTAAACCTTATTTCTGAGAATGCTCAACTTTGCTCAACGACACGGTCCATAAAAAATCAGGTTCAGAGCATTGGGTGGGGGGGGTGTATGTGTGTGTGAACTTCTCCCCACTTCCGCCAACCTTCTTGCATGCCTGCATGCCCACACACACACACACAAGCCCGTGGAAGTCAATTTAATTGGGAAGCGTCAGGGCAGAAGAGGTGAGAAACCGCCACTCACCCAGTCTGTAAAAATCAGAGCGACAAAGCATCACGATGAATTATGGATGGCAGGACAGATGTGGATGAAGGAGACGGATGCCGCATTCGAGGCAGGGAAGAGCACGAGGTTTGGGAAAATACTGCAGAGAAGCAGCATCTGTCATTGTCTAGTTAGACATAAGGTAGGTGAACACGAGAGGAAACGTGCTGGATGATACATCCCAGCAACGCACAACATCTGCTTGGGGACTTAGTTCTCCTCTGTGAAAGTTGTCACCCACGGAGCCAGATTAGTGTCTTGTCTACCATTCCTAAACTGGTCCCGTGCAGGACCTTGGACAGCAGCCAATGACGGTTGACTCCGATTCTCAGTCGTTGAGGTCATGGTTTATCCCAAAGGTGCTTATTCAAGAAGCAACTGGACTTTCTTTAAATATTCCTTTGCCTCTTGAAAAAGCATCTTTGGGACCTGCTGGTTGGAAGCGTGGTGAGCCCCCAAAACTTACTTTGTGCCTTCTATGTAGCTTGCTCTCTCTTTAGATCAGGGGTGCTAAACTCAAGGCCCGTGGGCTGGATCCGGCCCACGGGGTGTTTAAATTTGGCCCGCCGGGCTGCCCTGCGAAAACGACAAAGGACCAGCAGTGCTTCTGCCAGCACGGGAAAAAAGAAAAGAAAAAGAAGGGAAGGTGGGAAGAGAGCAAGGAAGGAAAAATAAGGAAAGAGGGGAAAGGAAGAAGAAGGGAGAGGGAAGAGGGAAGGAAAAAGAAGAGAAGGAAGGAAGGAGGGAGAGAAGGAAGGAAGGAAGGAGATTTTAATGAAAGTGAGAGAGGGTCTCAGGGAAGTCCTGCCTTAGCACTTGGCCACGACTGTCCGGCCTGCAGCCATCTTTTCTTTTGGATCTTTGGCCTGCCACACTTTCTATTATTCTACTATGCCTTTTCTATTGTGGGAAAATGGGAGGGGGGGATTGTACGGAGTTAGATGATATGTAGCCATAACAACATTCTTTCTAGAAAGCCAAGGTCATCCTTTGTCTTTGCACCTCTGCACCTGATCGGAACTGGATGGGTGGAACTGCCAGCATGGCAGTCGGAGATTGGACCATGTGGGTGTGGGGGGCAAGATCTTGAACTTTCAACTGGGTGGGGAAAACCGGGAAGTTTTCAGATTCAGGTTTTCCCAGATATGCCAACATGGCTCTCTTCATCAATTGGAACTTTGAGGAATCCTTTGCCTCGGACTCTGAATTACTTTTGGATGCTATTTGGAACCCTGACAATGACAGGCCCCCCCAACACAAGTCCCGTGTCATGCCCACCATGCCCACGCCTACCATGGCCACACCCATGGCCACCCTCTGGCCTTCTGAGGTCAAGCACAACCCTGTTGCAGCCCTCCGTGAAATCAAGTTTGACAGCCCTGCTGTGGACGATGAAGATGTTAAAGAACTGAGGCCAAGTGGTTGTACGTCAGAAAGATACATTGCTGCCACCTTTGGAGGTTCTTCTTCATCCATCACACTTGATCCGTCGGATGCTTACCGAGTCCCTGCTTTAAGCCGCAACCTCATTTTTGGGACGATGCCAGGTCTGCCATGCACCAAAGAGCAGCCCGTGGGAAGGGCCCCGGTTGCCTGCCTAAAAAGACTCGATGCATTGAGAAAACCGTCGTGCTCAGAGATTAGTTTGGGGGAAGCTCTTGATTCCAGGTCTCCTGAGAGAAAACTGCTGAGGAGAAAGATGTTGTTTCCATCAGATAACCCTGGATTTCAGGAGGGTTTTAGTGTGCCGGGGACTTTAATCACCCTGCTTGGCTCTTGAGGTCATCCTTTCTGCATCCATAATGTAGACTCCAACAGCAATTCTCCCTCCCTCTCTCTCTCGCTCTCTCTTTGGCAGGCTTACGAGAGAGAGAGAGAGAGAGAGAGAGAGGGAGGGAGAATGAGGGAGAGAGAGAGAGAGTGAACCAGAGAGAGAGAGAGAGGGAGGGAGGGAGGGAGAAAAAGAGAGAGAACCAGAGAGAGAGAGGGAGGGAGAATGAGGGAGAGAGAGAGAGAGATAGTGAACCAGAGAACCAGAGAGAGAGAAAGAGGGGGGAAGGAGGGAGAGAGAAAAAGAGAGAGGGAGCCAGAGAGGGAGAAAGAGAGGGAGGGAGGGAGAAAGAGAGAAAGAGAAAGAACCAGAGAGAGGGAAAGAGAGGGGGTGGAAGGAGGAAGAGAAAATAAGAGAGGGAGCCAGAGAGAGAGGGAGGGAGGGATCAGAGAGAGAGAGAGAGAAAGAGAAAGAACCAGAGAGAGGCAAAGAGAGAGGGGGGAAGGAGGGAGAGAGAGAGAGAACCAGAGAGAGAGGGAGGGAGGGAGGGAGGGAGAGAGAACCAGAGAGGGAGAGAGAGAGAAAGAGAAAGAACGAGAAAGAGAGAGAGAGAGAGAGAGAGATTCCTTTCCACAAATGCAGGGTCTGCTTTCCTACTAATATATCGATACCTATACCTATATCAACTATATCTCTGTATCACTATTTAAACATAATAACCAAATAGCCGAGTTGGAAAGGCCCCTAGAGCTCCTCTAGTCCAACCCCCTGCTCAGGCAGGAAACCCTTACCGACAAATGGTTGTCCGATTGGCACACCCACAACTTCTGGAGGCCAGTCGTTCCTCCAAATATTTTGATTTTCTTTTTAAAAAAAAAAGATTTTATTTTGATATTTACTGACCTAACGGCTGCAATAAAGTGACTTGATTTGACAGCAGGACGTTGTTCTGTTGGTGCTTTTTAGCAGCCGGCATCTGGTGCTCCTTTTTTGTGATTGAGAAGGATATGTAGCCCTCCAGGCGGTCAAGCTTCCTGTGGCTCTGCCCATCTGCTCTTAAAACTGAATGAATTCATGGCCAGCATCCCAGCCAATCAGAGCGAATGCCATACCTTCAACTTCATGCTAGATGATCAAGATTTCCTTTCTCTGATCCTGAATTTCTCCCCCCCGTGCCAAAAAAAGAGAGGAAAAAAATTCATAAATTTGCTGTGGTGACTCGGGACGACTGAACGAGCAAGCCCAAAGATTCATCTTTACGGACCGACGTTTTAATGGACATCCTTTCACTCTCTTTTCTTCAAATGCAAATTTTCCTTCGATAAGTTCTCAGGAAGACGTGTTCTGATCCAGCCTTAGCAGAAACAAGAAACAGACTCCTCGTTACAAAAAAACCCTCTTTATTTGACCTCTTGTGAATTAATGGCGTTCACCCACCGAAAAGTCCAGGCAAGAGTCCTGCAAGGAGTTAACTGCAGTATAGACCTTATCAGTTCTTTGTGATAATTTCAAGGCTGTGAGCTCCCAGACCAAAGGCTGCAAATGAAGTCCTGGCAAGCAGTCTTTGTAGCATGAAACACAATGAGCAAAATCTTCAGAAATACGAACTGTTGTCCCCTACGACCACCCTCTCTCCTTTCCTTCTATTTATTCCCCAGCCAGGAAAAGGCCATTCAGTGTCCACGTGTGCTTTGCTTCCTGAGTTGACTCCTTGTCCTCCGTTGCTCACCTCTCCCAACAGCTGCGCATACACACACCTGGAACTGGCCCCAGCTGGTCTTCCTCTCCGCTTATCTCAGCCTCCAAAGGCAGCTGCCTCTCCGGTGGCTGAGAAATGTTGGATGGCCTTGGCTCTATCTCTGCGTCTGATGCACAGCATCCATGAGAACCTTCCCCAGAGTCCAGAACTGGCCCAGGTTCCTCCCCAACCTCCTCATCGTCCGAGTCTGCTGGCAGCTGGCAGATCACAACAAGAAGACGGAAAGAAACTCAACTCTTCCTCTAAATTCTTGTGGCTTATTTTTAAACATTTTTCTTTTCTCAGCATTGTAGTTTCCATCCACCCCTCTCCCCATCAAATGGTCCATCCAAGTGATATATGGAGCAGCAGATGCAAATGGACAAATATTCTGGGCGAGCGTCCAGTGTGAGCCGTTAATCCTCAAATACCTCTGGAATGGATGCTCCTGACCAAGGACTCCATTATTATCTCCAGATGAAAAGGGGATTTAATGAGTGACCATTAGTTTTTGTTGCTGTTGTTTTAATTCTCTTTAGGAGAACCCACTCTCCTTCTCTCTCCAGCTTCCTGAGGCTAGACCTTGGATATATTTCCACCCGAACTATTTCTAGTTTGGCTTGCATTTTTATTAATGGTACGCTTCCCACTATTGATGTCCAACCTATTTGGAAGCCAAACATCTGAGGGGGAAGAGAAGTAGGGCTTCACCGGCAGTTTGCGGGAATATCAAGGCTGCATCCTATCCGCACAGCTCGGGTTGAGAGGCTTGCTAACTTATTATGGGCAATTATGTTGATTGAGTCTATTTCTAGCCTAAGGAACAGGGACCTACATGGCTTTGAAGCATGTGGGAGACAGGCTGTTGCAAAATCAGCCAACGTGGTTGATGAGGAAGAACAAGCCTTTGAGCTACGTGGAAAAGCATTCAGCAGATTCCAGATAATGATCAAAATACGTCCCTGAACAATCGGAGAGCCGATGATCAAAGCCACCTTTGCTTACCCACATTCTGATCTCAGCTGCAGCCTTCAACTAAGTTCTACAAGAGAGGCCAACGCGTTCCGAAATAGTCTTTCCTTCTCAACGTTGCTTGTTATGCTAATTAGACTTAGATTCCAGGAGAACAGACACAACAGCTGTTTGGCTTCATGGCCATGGTGGTCTCAGATTAACAGAGTTGGAAGGGACCTTATAGGTCATCCAGTCCAACCCCCTGCTCAAGCAGAAGACCCTATTCCATTTCTGACAAAGTGCAGTCCAGTTTCTTCTTGAAAGCTTCCAGTGATGAAGCTCCCAAAACTTCTGAAGGGAACTTCTGTTCCATGGGTTGATGGTTCTCACTGTCAGAAACTTCTTCCTTATTTCCAGGTTGAATCTCTCCTTGTTCAGTTTCCATCCATTCTTCCTTGTCTAGCCTTCGGGTGCTTTGACCCCTCCTCTCTGTGGCAGCTCCTCAAATATTGGAAGGCTGCTCTCCTGTCTCCCCTGGTCCTTCTCTTCACTAGACTAGTCATGCCCAGTTCCTGCAACCGTTAATCGTATGTTTTGGCCTCCAGTCCCCTCATCATCCCCGTTGCTTTTCTTTGCCCTCTTTCTAGAATCTCAACGTCTTTTTTATAATGTGGTGACCAAAACTGGATGCAGTATTCTAGGTGTGGTCTTACTAAGGCTTTACAGAGTGGTATTAGTAATTCACTTGATCTTGATTGTATACTTCATGGTCCCAAAAGGAAGTCAACAGTCCCCATGTTGGGAGGCTGTTTAGGGATTTGAAGGCGATGAAATGGATACCGTAAACTCATACAAGGGTTCAGAATGCTTTTGTTCCTTGGTTCCCTCCTCAAAAATGCAAAAGACGGACCCACAAAGTTGGCTTCACCAACCCTACAAGGGAACTGGAGTCTGTAGAGATTCTCAGTCCTCCAGGTCATGGTTGGCCCAAAGGTGCTTTGTTTTCAGGAGGCAACTGGACCTTCTTGTTTCTCTTTGAAGACGTTTCGCTTCTCATTCAAGAAGCTTCTTTAGCTCTGATTGGATGGTGGGGAATGGAAGGATTGATACTCCTTGCAGACGGCTGGTCATTTGCATCCTTTTAGAGGGTCGTTGAGGCCAGTTGGAGGTTTATCTGTGTCGTCAAGGTCACCTGAGTGGTGAAAATGGTTCCAGGTTTTTTTTCTGGAAATCCATTCCTACTTCCACACCATTCCAAGGGTCTTCATCCCAAACTGTATAGATAAAAGTCTGCAGAGATTCTCAGTCATCCTGGCCATACAGATACAGATTAACAGAGTTGGAAGAGACCTTGTAGGTCATCTAGTCCAACCCCCCGTCCAAGCAGGAGACCCCCACATCTTTTCTGACAAATGGCAGTCCAATCTCTTCTTGAAAGCTTCCAGTGACAACTTCTGTTCTATTGGTTGATTATTCTGTCAGAAAAATTCTCCTTATTTAAAATACAATAGCAGAGTTGGAAGGGACCTTGGAGGTCTCCTAGTCCAACCCTCTGCCTAGGCAGGAAACCCTATACCGTTTCAGACAAATGGCTATCCAACATCTTCTTAAAGACTTCCAGTGTTGGGGCATTCACAACTTCTTGAGGCAAGCTATTCCACTGATTAATTGTTCTGACTGTCAGGAAATTTCTCCTCAGTTCTAAGTTGCTTCTCTCCTTGATTAGTTTCCACCCATTGCTTCTTGTTCTACCCTCAGGTGCCTTGGAGAATAGTTTGACTCCCTCTTCTTTGTGGCAACACCTGAGATATTGGAACACTGCTATCATGTCTCTCCTAGTCCTTCTTTCTATTAAACTAGACATACTACTTATTTCTAGGTTGAATCTCTCCTTGTTCAGTTTCCATCCATTATTCCTTGTCTCCCTTCGGGTACCTTGGAAAACACCTTGACCCCCTCCTCTCTGTGGCAGCCCCTCAAATATTGGAAGACTGCTGTCCTGTCTCCCCTGGTCCTTCTCTAGATTGTAGTCTGCAATTTTTTCCTGTGGAAATCCATTCCTACTCCTGCACCATTCAAAACATGCTCATCCCATATTGATGGGGGCAAGAGGCTGACTCTGTAAACCACTTAGAGAGGGCTGCAAAGTGGTATATAAACCTAAGTGCTATTGCTATCTTCCTTTCTTCCTTCCTTCCTTCCTTCCTTCCTTCCTTCCTTCCTTCCTTCCTTCCTTCCTTCCTTCCTTCCTTCCTTCCTTCCTTCCTTCCTTCCTTCCCAGTGATTAGAATGCAGTATTGCAGGCTAATTCTGCCCACTGTCAGCAGTTTGATCCTGACCGGCTCAAGCTTGACTCAACCTTCCCTCCTTCCGAAGTGGGTAAAATGAGGACCCAGATTGATGGGGGCAAGAGGCTGACTCTGCAAAGCACTTAGAGAGGGCTGCAAAGTGGTATATAAACCTAAGTGCTATTGCTAAAACCCAAGTTTTTAGGATCTCTCCAAAGGCCAGCAGGATCCAACTAGATCTCCTTGGATTGGTATTCCACATTAGGAGACAACATTTGTTTTAAAAAAATAATCTTCCATAGGGACAAAGTAACTAAAATAGACAATTCTTGTCTTTCTAAAGAGACCTGGGATGATCTCCATCTCCACCACCAATCACTCACCATCCTGGACCAAAAACATTGAATTAGAAGAACAAAGAACAAAGCCCTTGTAATTGTGTACCTCCTCTTTATTTTTTCCTTGACAGACGCGTGGGTAGAGCGTGAGGCACATTTTGCAAACAAGTCAAGGTGGCAATAATTTCTTTTCTTTTTTTCCCCCCCTACACCCCCTTGGGATGATGTGCCAGACGGAGCTTTACATCATCAACAGATGACGTTTGGCTGAAGCTAAATGCAAAAGACTTTGTGAATTTAAAAAAAAACTCTTTGGGAGGGCATAAAAAGAAACCTTATTTGCAAACGGCCTCTGCTCCTGTGGTTAACTTCCTTTTCCAAGGGGTGAAACAGGATGGAAACGGCCTTTGCGAATTCGAGTCAGTCCCTAGGGAGAAAATACACAAATGGTATTGACTTTGGCCCAATAAAATATCTCGTTTTTGAAGCCCGGGAAAATTGGGATGCTAAAAGAACTCTGGGGGAAAAAAACTCCTGTGGAGGGAATAAGTCCTCGGCTTATTGGCATTTCATTTAGTGACCATTCAAAGTTACAACAGCACAGAGAAAAATGGCTTAAGACCTTTTTCATACTTTGAACTGTTGCAGCATCCTTGTGGGACTTTTGCTTCTCATCCCAGAAGCTTCTTCAGCTCTGACTGGATGGTGGGGGAACGGAAGGATTTATACTCCTTGCAGACAGCTGGTCCTTTGCATCCTTTTAGAGGGTCGTTGAGGCCGCTTGGAGGTTTACCAGTGTCCTCAGGGTCACTTGAGTGGTGAAAATGGTTCCTGTAGTCCGCAATTTTTTTCTCTGGAAATCCATTCCTACCCCCACACCATTCCAAGGGTCTTCATAATGGTAATTGCTATGCTGTCCTATTTAGCCTTGTTTTTGATGCTGCACGCATGCGCGCAAAGCGCATGAGTGAGCAAAGCCCATGCGCACAAGGCGAACTAGCAAACTGGTTGTTAAGGTAAGTGCAGCAGACCACCTCTGCCCCACACTCTTTGCTATTCTTCTCTCCCCCCCCACTTCTTCTTCTCTCATTTGCACAATAAAATCAGGTAGCCTGTTCCCCAAAAGGGGTGTTTAGTATTCATACAATTTTAAACAGGCTTTATCTAGTCTGAGTAGCGCTGTTTGTACTTTGCTCAGCCCAAGGGATTCCTCGACAGAGAAGGAGGAGATTATCTTCTGCTCCCCCTGTCCCTCTCCCCCTTCTTCTTCTTCTTCTTCTTCTTCTTCTTCTTCTTCTTCTTCTTCTTCTTCTTCTTCTTCTTCTTCTTCTTCTTCTTCTTCTTCTTCTTCTTCTTCTTCTTCTTCTTCTTCTTCTTCTTCTTCTAACACCTTCAGCTGCTGAATTTCATATCTGGTATTAAATCCCATCTCCCTTTCATGATATATCTTCATGTCAACGCTCCCTTCTATTACAACGTCCTCCCTTCCTCTGTTCAATTTCCTCTATTATTCATATTTTATCCAGTAATAACATCTGGGTAGATTGAGGCAGGGACTGCCACTTCATATTTATGAACTCAAAAGACGTCGGGTCCTTATTATTGGATGTTTATGGAAGTCCATGAACAATAATGCAAGAGGGAAAAGTAGAGAGAGATGATTCTCTTTCGCTCAGGGTTGTTTCTTCTAATAGTCAACTCAGCCAGAGAGAGCTAGCGGACCTGGAGAGAAATCTGGTCCGTGAACAACAAGGCAGAGGTATCCTTTACCCGGGGAGAACGTTCAGTTGCGCCACAACAACAGGCATCCTTAAAGATGACCCAACGGTTGGAAAAGAAACAACAAAGCAAGACTCATCATCTGCATTCAGAAAACTTGATTCAGATTAACAGAAGTTGGAAGGGACCTTCTAGGTCATCTAGTCCAACCCTCCACTGAAGCAGGAGACCCTACATCATTTCTGACAGGTGGCAGTCCAGTCTCTTCTTGAAAGTCTCAAATGATGAAGCTCCCACAACTTCCGAAGGCAACTTCTCTTCCATCGGTTGATTGTTCTCACTGTCAAAATGTTGCTCCTTATTTCCAGGTTGAATCTCTCCTTGGTCAGTTTCCATCCATTATTCCTTGCCTGGCCTTCAGGTGGTCTGGAAAATAGCTTGACCCCCTCCTCTCTGTGGCAGCCCTTCCAATATTGGAAGACCGCTCTCCTGTCTCACCTGGTCCTTCTCTTCTCTAGACTAGCCATGCCCAGTTCTTGCAACCGTTCATTGTATGTTTTAGCCTCCAGGCCTTTAATCATCTTAGATAGATTCAGATTGATAGAGTTGGAAGGGACTTTGTAGGTCATCTAGTCCAACCCTCTGCCCAAGCAGGAGTCCTTACACCATTTCTGACAGATGGCAGTCCAGTCTCTTGAAATTCTCAAGTGATGAAGCTCCCACAACTTCCAAAGGCAACTTCTGTTCCATGGGTTGATTGTTCTCACTATCAGAAAATGTCTCCTTATTTCCAGATTGAATCTCTCCTTGGTCAGTTTCCATCCATTATTCCTTGTCTGGCCTTCAGGTGCTTTGGAAAATAGCTTGGCCCCCTCCTCTTGGCCCCTCAAATATTGGAAGACTGTTATCATGTCTCCCCTGGTCCTTCTCTTCCCTAGACTAGAAGAATTCTGGAGGTAGACAAAGATGGCTGCTGTTTTCCTTGCATATTATGCGATGTTGCTAGATATTAATAAAATAGATATGCAAATTTTACGAATTCATCAGCAAGATAGCTGGGAAGAAAAAGGTGGATGAATGCCACAGGGGAGAAAAGATTCAGAACTTTCCCAAAGGTGCTTTTGTTTTCAAGAGGCAACTGGATTTCATTGTTTTTTCCTTGAAGATGTTTCACTTCTCATCCAAGAAGCTTCTTCTGCTCTTCAGTACTGCAATTCTCCAGAAGTGAAGAAGCTTCTTGGATGAGAAGCGAAACGTCTTCAAGGAAAAAACTAGGAAGTCTACCTGCCTCTTGAAAAAAGCACCTTTGGGACAACCATGACCTGGACGACTGAGAATCTCCGCTGACATTCAAGAACTTTCATTCACTCTTTGCTGGCCTCTAGTGGTTATCTGGACAATGGCAGCCCAGATACAGTTGCCTTGGATAGACAGCTTAAGTCTTAAGGGGTGTCCAAACTTTTTGCAAGGAGGGCCAGATTGGGTGATGTGAAAATGTGTGGGGCCGATCATTCAGCCTGACATTCTTTGAACCCTTAACATTAAATGCGAATTAACTACCGTATTTTTCGGAGTATAAGACGCACCAAGATTTTGAAGAGGCAAATTAAAAAAAAAGTTTTTGCACTCTCCCACGAAAATGGGCCTTTTTTTTTAAAGGGCATGAATAGCCTTTAAGAGGCTTCTAGAGTGCTCCTGGGGGCTAGGTGGGGGAAAGTTGAGCAAAAAATGGCCCGTTTCTTGCTCATTTATGCCCTCCACAGCCCCCAGGAGCACTCTGAAAACCTCCTAAAGGCTATGCACAGTCATTTTGGTGAAGGGGGCAGAGTTTTGGGAGGCAAAAAAATGCTGTATTCAGTGTATAAGGTGCACCCAGATTTTTAGCCTCTTTTTTGAGGGGAAAAAGATGCATCTACTTTGAAAAATACGGTATTTTATGAAAGACTAAACAAATAACTCCAGTGGGGAGAAGAGTCTGCGGGCCGCTTGAAATTTGGAAAAGGGCCACATTTGGCCCCCGGGCCGCACTTTGGACATGCCTGGCTTAAGAGATGACTAGCGCCGAGCTCTATAAATAACGTAGCCTTCGTAGAGCAGGTGGTAGACAGTCCTTTGGCAATCGCAGCCAAGAACTGAGGCTGTGAGGACATTCAGAAAATAGAAGCTGGTTGGAGGGAGTGTAAATCAAATGTTCAGAGCCTCGACTGAAAGCTAAATCAGGAAGCAAGAAGATAGAACTGGATCTCACTATGTTTACTTTTCAGCAAATATTGCTCTTCAAGGATGTACTCATGCTGACCAGGAGGCCAATTCTAGGGTTATCTCAGGGACTTCCTTGCCCCAGGTTGTTTTTTTTTTTTTTGGTCCATTCTGACTCAATAGAGAACCAAGCTGTAAAAATATTCATGAACCGGCTGAGACATGGTAACGAGGTCAGCCAATGAATAGGGCTTAGTAACAAGGTCAGCCAATGGGAGCTGAAATAGCTTGGAGCCTGGGCGTGGTTTAGCCCTGCAGCTCTGAGTGCTGATCATTGGAACTGAAACTAGTCTGTCTGCAACGCTGAACTCTGAACAGAAAAATGAAACGGTTCTCTGCTGTTGGCATTGTAGATGTATTCTTATATATAAAGAAGTTTCTTATTTAAATGAATCCTGCTGAAGTTATCTGCATGATTTCTGGATTTGATTTTTGCAGCAAACTCTGACACAAGCCTTCTCTACTTTGAAATATGCTGTCCTCTAACAGTACCTTTGGTTCTTAAGAGTGTCCCCCAAACCTTCCTTTGTAGATGAGATTCCCTTTAAAGACTACCTTGGTTAGCCATGAAAATTCTGCTACCCATTACGGCCATAAGTCAAGGACTATCTGTGAACATATACACATGTATGCCTTCAGATACAGCCACAACAGCTTCCAAAGAATGTTGGATGGGGACACTCCTCTGTGGGTTTTTGTATATGTGTGATGTTTCCACAACTGCAGTTGTCTGGTATTTTGATCCCTACCACCACCACCTCCTCCTCTCCACAAACCCAGCTCCCTTCTAGCACTGATGAGGTTTCCTAGTTGGGTCATGAAATGCCTGCAAGAAAACCACTAAGCTCATAGAGCACCAAGGACCCCACAGTTGTCCTCCTCCTCCTTCTTCTTCTTTCCTTCCTTCCTTCCTTCCTTGCCTCCTTCCCTCCCTCCCTCCTTTCCATGGTGCACAGTGGTTACAGTACTGCAGGCTATTTCTGCTGACTGGCGGCTGCCTGCAATTTGGCAGTTTGAATCTCTCCGGGCTCAAGGTTGACTCAGTCTTCCATCCTTCCAAGGTGGGTAAAATGAGGACCCAGATTGTTGGGGGCAAAAGGCTGGCTCTGTAAACCGCTTAGAGAGGGCTGTAAAAGGACTGTGAAGCGGTATATAAGTCTAAGTGCTATTGCTATTGTTAAACTAGACAAAAAGAACTATAATGTCCCCGACAAGACAGAAAGAAGAGGCTTCTCGGAGCCTATGGAGGACGAGAGAGCAAGGCACTCTGGATACGGGGTTGAAGAGGCTCTCTTATTATGTATCAGTCAACCCAGCAGGCAAGGATAAGAAGCTCTCAAGATGTTCTTCAGTCAGTACAGTTGAAAGCTCCAGAGGCAAAGTGTGCAACATGCTCTTCAACCCAGAGTAAATAGCAATAAGCAACAGGTAATGGGATCCTTCAGCTACTTGAGGCTCAATGCTTGGATTTCTCTGAGGAGAGGGATGCTCAAAGAACACCTGAGACTAACTATGAGATCTTCTTTATGAAGCCATGGCTAAGCCTCACGGGGAGCCATCTCACTTCACAGTCACGAGGAAAGAGGAAATCAAGACCCACTTTTGAGTGGGCCTTCCGTTTTCCATCCCCTTGGGATGACCAAGAGAAACACCTTCCTGTTTACACCTAGATGTTCCTTGAACCTTTATCGGGGCACCGTTGGACACAAATGGGATGACAAGGAGGAATGATGCACATTGAGGACCTGTCCACTGCAGAAGTCAAAAAGAGAGCTGTGAGAATATCTACACACCCCTCGCATCCTGGACATAAATTGTTTCAGCTTCTACCCTCAAAACGATGCTATAGGACAACTAGACAGAAGTACAGCATTTTCCCAAATGCCATTACTCTGCTAAACATTGTCAAATTATTTACTATTTACTATTATAACTTATTTACTCTTAAGACTGCATTACTATTAAAGACTGCTCTGTAGAAGGCCAGATCCTGAAGAGGAAACTCAAATCCTTTGGCCACCTAATGAGAAGGAAAGACTCCCTGGAGAAGAGCCTCATGCTGGGAACGATGGAGGGCAAAAGAAGAAGAAGGGGACGGCAGAGAAGGAGGTGGCTGGATGGAGTCACCAAAGCAGCAGGCGTGAGCTTCAATGGACTCCAGAGGATGGCAGAGGACAGGAAGGCCTGGAGGAACGTTGTCCATGGGGTCGCGATGGATCAGACGCGACTTCACAACTCACAACAACACATTTATTTATTGGAAATTGTCAAACAAAAACAAGAATAAGAGAATAAAAATTCCAGGAGGGCAAAAACTGGTTACACTGGGCTCCGGAGGCCAGGAACAGGCCCGTTTCCAGACTTCTAGGACTTCCAGTAGTTTTTTGCCCTTCCCGAACCTCCGCACGGGCCCTGCACTTTCCTGGCATGATGAATGGAGACTCCTGGGAGGGGAAGGGCAGGGGTGGCATTTGGGGGTTGGCCGAACTGGGCAGAATCCTGAAGGCCATGCTAACCTCCTGCAGTCCCTGAGTGCCTTACTTGGAATGCTGACACCATAAGGAGATCCCAAGGGATAGTCTTAAACATTGGTCTAGCTTGGTAAGAGGGCCAGGGGGTTTATATGGATTGATTTTAAGAACTCATCAGTGCAAACACCTACCTTTTTGAAAAAATAAAATAAAATTTAAACACATAAAGAAGACAAAACATAGATTAAAAACAACAAAAGAAACAACGAAAAAGGAAAAAATTCCACCATACAGCAGTTCGGTATCTATATTGAACAATCTACATTACAATTGGTGTTTTTTCCCCCCTTTATACATTCGTGTCTCACATTTGTGGTCCCTTTGTTTATTTACTTATTTGTGTATACTATTCCATGTTTGTATTTGTGTTACAACCCCTGGTATGCCCAAATATGGGAGGGAGCTCACTACTCCCCCTTTCTGTCCTTCGGCTCATTACAGAAGACCATCCAGGCAGAAAACCATATTTTTATTTTTAATGTTGCCTTTGCTATGTTTGTGTTGTATTTGTGCTGGTAAATAAAAATAAATAAATATCCCATGTTTATTTATACTTAACTGTTTACATCAGAATATCACTTTACATATATTGTACTGCTGTCATTGGCTACTTAACATTTCTACAACTTCACTATTTTATATATCCCTACTTCTTGTTTCTATCTTCTAATCATTTATACCATTTTTTCCCCATTTCAAATAATATTCCGGTTCCTCCTTTCCTTGTATTTCTTTCGTCAGTTTGCCAATGCCTACCTTAATCACGTCTTCATCGGAGGACCTGCACTCCACAGATTCTACAAGATCCGTCACAGTCCCATCTTCTTCCACCGAGACCACCTTAACAGGGACAGCCACTGTCTTCCCCGTGAGGATGGCGGTGTTTAAGATTTCTGCTTCCTGAAAGACAAAACATCATCAGTTGAAAGTTGATCTTCAACCTCTTTTTCTTTTTTTTAGTTTTTTTATTTATACACTTTTCTTTGACATATATAAGTGCTTTACAAAGGCATCACCTGGCCAACAAAAGTGCATCTAGTAAGCCTATGGTTTTCCCTGTTGCAATGGATGGCTGTGAAAGTTGGACCCTAAGGAAGGATGAGCGCCAAAGAATGGAGGCCTTTGAACTATGGTGCTGGAGAAGACTCCTGCATTGAGTCCCTTGGACTGCAAGGCCATCCAGCCGGTCAGTCCTAGAGGAGATCAACCCTGACTGCTCTTTAGAAGGCCAGATCCTGAAGAGGAAACTCAAAGACTTTGGCCACCTAATGAGAAGGAAGGACTCACTGGAGAAGAGACTCATGCTGAGAAAGACTGAGGGCAAAAGAAGAAGGGATGGCAGAGAAGAAGGTGGCTGGATGGAGTCACCGAAGCAGCCAGCTTGAGCTTCAATGGACTCCAGGATGGTAGAGGACAGGAAGGCCTGGAGGAACACTGTCCATGGGGTCGCAATGGTTCAGACACAACTTCGCAACTAACAACAACAGCAGCAGCAACAACAAAATGCTTTATAAGCATTTTATTGTCCAAGTCAATTTGCAAATAGGTAGTAATAACAATGGCCACATTCTTTACCTGTCCTTCCTCCCTCCCTCCCTCCCTCCCTCCCTTCTTTCCTTCCTTCCTTCCTTCCATGGTACGCAATGGTTAGAAGGCAGTATTGCAGGCAAACTCTGCCCACTGCCAGCAGTTTGATCCTGACCAGCTCAAGGTTGACTCAGCCTTCGTTCCTTCCGAGGTGGGTAAAATGAGGACCCAGATTGTTGGGGGCAAGAGGCTGTAAACTGCCTGGAGAGGGATGTAACACACTGTGAAGTGGTATATAAGTCTAAGTGCTATTGCTATTTCTGGTGAATGTAAATCACCCAAATCTCTCTCCAAGTCCTTAATTGCTCATCTAAACAGTTTTCACTTCGTGGTTTTTCAAGTTTGACCTGATTTTACTTGTAGAAGAGAACATGACATAAAAGGTTGGGAAGCAGGCAGTTGACTTTTCCTACCTTGTGTCAGTATATATATATCAGTTTTTCTAATCTAACATGACACGGAGAGAAAGCTGTGATACTTTAAAGGAACAGAAATTCTTTAGAGCACTTCAAAAGCACGCTGTTGGTTTCAGAGAGATACAAAGCAAGGCCTTTTTTCCCCTTTCAACTCTGTTTGCCTGTTTTGGGATTTGCTTCTTCTTCTTCTTCTTCTTCTTCTTTTTTTTTTTTTGCAGAAATGTGACAGATTTGCTGAATTAAATGGCAAGAAAGTCTGCAAAGTAAAGCGGATGCCAACAAACGCCTTCAACAGTCCAAAACTGAACAAACAGATTAACAGAGTTGAAAGGGATCTTGTAAGTCATCTAGTCCAACCCCCCCCCCCACCCACCCAAGCAGGAGACCCTACACCATTTCTGACAAAAGTCTCTTCTTTAAAGTCTCAAGTGATGAAGCCCCCATAACTTCCAAAGGCAACTTCTGTTTCATGGGTTGATGGTTCTCACTGTCAGAAAATTCCTCATTTCTAGGTTGAATCTCTCCTTGATCAGTTTCCATCCATTATTCCTTGTCTGGCCCTCGGGTGACTTGGAGAATAGCTTGACCCCCTCCTCTCTGTGGCAGTCCCTCAAATATTGGAAGACTGCTCTCCTGTCTCCCCTGGTCCTTCTCTTCACTAGACCAGCCATGCCCAGTTCCTGCAACTATTCATTGTATGTTTTAGTCTCCAGGCTTTTGATTATCTTAGATAGATTCAGATTAACAGATTTGGAAGAGACCTTGTAGGTCATCTAGTCCAACCCCCTGCCCAAGCAGGACACCCTACATCATTTCTGACCAATGGCTGTCCAGTCTCTTCTTGAAAGCTTCCAGTGATGAAGCTCCAACAACTTCTGAAGGTTAATTCCCCACACTGTCAGGAAGTGTCTCCTTATTTCCAGGTTGAATCTCTCCTTGTTCAGCTTCCCTTCATTATTCCTTGCCTGGCCTTTGGGTGCTTTGGAAAACAGCTTGACCCCCTCCTCTCTGTGGCAACCCCTCAAATATTGGAAGACTGCTATCATGTCTCCTCTGGTCCTTCTCTTCACTAGACTAGCCATGCCCAGTTCCTGCAACTGTTCATCATATGTTTTGGCCTCCAGTCCCCTCATTATCCTGGTTGCTCTTCTCTTCACTCTTTCTAGAGTCTCAACCTCTTTTTTATAGTGTGGTGACCAAAACTGAATGCAGGACTCTAGGTGTGGTCTTACTAAGGCTTTATAGAGTGGTATTAGTACCTTCCGTGATCTTGATTGTATCCCTCTGTTAATGCAATTTAGGATTGCATTGGCTTTTTTGGCTGCTGCCGCACACAGCCGGCCCATGTTTAATTGGTTGTCCACTAAGACTCCAAGTAATGTTACCAACAAGCTCAACATGTTATAGACATGAGAAGGACCTATCTTGATGGTTTGGTTAGTTGTAACATGGCAGAATGGTTTTTACAACAAGGTTTGTGATCCGTTTTGGAATTTAAAAAGGGAGGATTACTATACAGAGTTCAGGCTGCAGTGTAACCTGGATAGAGATTGTTAGCAAACATCTTTATAAGAAGCTTTTTTTTATTAGATAAACATTAAAAAGATTGGACATAGTGGGACATTTCTGGCATAAACGTTTCCATATAGTGATTAGCTCTTACAACAATTACATTTTATATCCATCTGTTCTGACCCCCCCCCCCTTCGTCCACACCAAAACACTCCGAGCCAAAGATACTTCACAAGATTTATTGACAGACAGACAGGTCCTTGGCAGTAAACCAACACAGATAAGCCTTAATAACAACCCGGCACTGATAAGCATTAGCAGCAATCCAGCCTGCCGCGCTCACAAGACTGTACTCCCACATTAGTTCATGCGTTGACTTCTGCAAAAAGGCGTGTGCACAAGCAGACCTTTTATAGTCTGGAGAGGAGTCTAATTACCATCAGTCGAGTGCAATTACCTCCTGTAACTGCGCAATTGTTCCTGACGTCTATTAGCTCTTCGGTGACGAGCATCCAATAATAACTCACTGCTGACATCTGACTCACTGTCCCTTGTCTCCTCCCCACTGCTCCAAGGCATGACATCAGGAGCACACTCCCTTTGGCTTTCACCACTGCTCCATGTCTCAGGCGCCTCCTGGTGGCCAACCAGCCTCTCTGATCCCTGCCCGGAGTCGGAACCCTGTCCAGGGTCCTCCACATCCTCCAGAGCCGACTCAGCCGGCTGTCGGAGTCTGGTGGCAGCTCCAACGGCTCTTGCTGGGCCACAACACTATCACATGGGTATGTGTAGTCGGTCAGGTTACCTGTCTGTTGATCCTTTCTTTTATATAATTACTAACCGTACAAATGCATATCCAATTCCTACCTATCACACCTTCTTAATACCATATTTTCCAATTCTTAACTTGTCTGTGTTTTTCTGTCCCTGCCTTTTCCCTTCATTTCTGACCATCGGTCCCATTTGTCTCAGATTTCGTGATATTCCGTCTCACCCTCGTCTTTGAGCTCTAGAGTCAGTCTGTCCATTTCTGAGCACGTCAATTTATTATTTCTTGTTCCAAGGGAGTCTCTTCGTTTTTCAATTTTTGTGCAAAAACCGGCCTTGCCGCCGTTAAAATATGCAGCATTAAATATAATCCACCTTTGCCATGTTTTTCTTTTGTGATCCCTAGTAGAAATAATCCTGGCCTCAACTCCATCCTTTGATTTAGCCTCTCTTCCAAATACTTTCTTATCTGGTGCCCATCTGGAGATTGTTAGCAAACTTCACGCCCTTCGTTTTAGTTTTCAATTTCGGTTTTCGTAAACTGAGATAGGAAGAAGTCGAGGTACCAAATAAAGGAGGATATTTGTACGTCGGGGTTGAAATGAGGGGTCCTTGGTGCTCTCTGAGCTTGGGGGTTTTCTTGCAGATGTTTCATGACCCAACTACATAACGTCATCAGAACTAGAAGTGGGGATTGGGAGGAGGAGGAGGAGGAGGAAGACTGTGGGGTCCTTAGTGATGTCTGAGCTTGGTTGTTTTCTTGCAGACGTTTCATTACCCATCTATGTACCACAACTAATCAGGGCTTTCAAACAGAAGCCCCAATTATAGGCAGTCCTTGACTTACCATGTTTCATTTAGCGACCATTCAAAGTTACAAGGCACTGAAAAAAGTGCCTTTTTCACAGTCCCGACCTTTGCAGCCTCCCCAGGATCACATGATCAAAATTCAGAGGCTTGGCAACTGGCATGTACTTATGTCGGTTGCCGTGTCCTGGGGTCACGTGATCCCCTGTTGCGACCTTCTGACAAGGCAAAGTTGATGGGGGGAGCTAGATTCGCTTAACAACCATGTGACTCGCTTAATGACTGCAATGATTCGCTAAACAACTGCGGCAAGGAAGGTTGTAAAATGGGCCCAAACTCTCTTAACCAACGTTTGGTTTACTTTATTGTCATCGCACTTTGTACAACGAAATTAAATGCCATCTTGAAATTGAAAACCCCAGATATTGCATTCATATTGCACTCTACAGTAGAATCCAATATAGTTACTGCTCTGGGGTAGAAGCTGTTTTTCAGCCTATTTGTCCTTGTTTTTATTGCCCTGTACTGGCTGCTAGATGGTAATAATTTTTTAAAAAGGGTGCCCAGGATGATATGGATCTTTTAAGGTTGTTTTGAACTTTCTTAAGGCAGCAGGAGCTATAAAGCTCTTCCAGAGAGGGGAGAGGGCAACCCAGGATCCTCTGGGCAATGACGTTGACCCTCTGGAGCGATGTCCCACCTGCTCCTCTGCAATTGGCAAACCAGACACAGGCGCTGTGAGTTAAAATACTCCTCTGGTGCAGCAGTAGAAGGTCACAGCAGTTTTGTTTCTTGAGAAGTCTCAGGTCGTATAATCTCTGCTGGG